>NC_088782.1:80014700-80384381 GCF_958450345.1 Calliphora vicina | reverse complement strand
CATACAGACAAGCCGCAATGGCTTCGTATGGTTATAATTAAGTAATGAAATGTAATTTTTCTTTAATAAAAATTAAAAAAAAAAAAAAAAAAAAAAAAAAATTATTATTATTATTATTATTATTATTATTATTATTATTATTATTATTATTATTATTATTATTATTATTATTATTATTATTATTATTATTATTATTATTATTATTATTATTATTATTATTATTATTATTATTATTATTATTATTATTATTATTATTATTATTATTATTATTATTATTATTATTATTATTATTATTATTATTATTATTATTATTATTATTATTATTATTATTATTATTATTATTATTATTATTATTATTATTATTATTATTATTATTATTATTATTATTATTATTATTATTATTATTATTATTATTATTATTATTATTATTATTATTATTATTATTATTATTATTATTATTATTATTATTATTATTATTATTATTATTATTATTATTATTATTATTATTATTATTATTATTATTATTATTATTATTATTATTATTATTATTATTATTATTATTATTATTATTATTATTATTATTATTATTATTATTATTATTATTATTATTATTATTATTATTATTATTATTATTATTATTATTATTATTATTATTATTATTATTATTATTATTATTATTATTATTATTATTATTATTATTATTATTATTATTATTATTATTATTATTATTATTATTATTATTATTATTATTATTATTATTATTATTATTATTATTATTATTATTATTATTATTATTATTATTATTATTATTATTATTATTATTATTATTATTATTATTATTATTATTATTATTATTATTATTATTATTATTATTATTATTATTATTATTATTATTATTATTATTATTATTATTATTATTATTATTATTATTATTATTATTATTATTATTATTATTATTATTATTATTATTATTATTATTATTATTATTATTATTATTATTATTATTATTATTATTATTATTATTATTATTATTATTATTATTATTATTATTATTATTATTATTATTATTATTATTATTATTATTATTATTATTATTATTATTATTATTATTATTATTATTATTATTATTATTATTATTATTATTATTATTATTATTATTATTATTATTATTATTATTATTATTATTATTATTATTATTATTATTATTATTATTATTATTATTATTATTATTATTATTATTATTATTATTATTATTATTATTATTATTATTATTATTATTATTATTATTATTATTATTATTATTATTATTATTATTATTATTATTATTATTATTATTATTATTATTATTATTATTATTATTATTATTATTATTATTATTATTATTATTATTATTATTATTATTATTATTATTATTATTATTATTATTATTATTATTATTATTATTATTATTATTATTATTATTATTATTATTATTATTATTATTATTATTATTATTATTATTATTATTATTATTATTATTATTATTATTATTATTATTATTATTATTATTATTATTATTATTATTATTATTATTATTATTATTATTATTATTATTATTATTATTATTATTATTATTATTATTATTATTATTATTATTATTATTATTATTATTATTATTATTATTATTATTATTATTATTATTATTATTATTATTATTATTATTATTATTATTATTATTATTATTATTATTATTATTATTATTATTATTATTATTATTATTATTATTATTATTATTATTATTATTATTATTATTATTATTATTATTATTATTATTATTATTATTATTATTATTATTATTATTATTATTATTATTATTATTATTATTATTATTATTATTATTATTATTATTATTATTATTATTATTATTATTATTATTATTATTATTATTATTATTATTATTATTATTATTATTATTATTATTATTATTATTATTATTATTATTATTATTATTATTATTATTATTATTATTATTATTATTATTATTATTATTATTATTATTATTATTATTATTATTATTATTATTATTATTATTATTATTATTATTATTATTATTATTATTATTATTATTATTATTATTATTATTATTATTATTATTATTATTATTATTATTATTATTATTATTATTATTATTATTATTATTATTATTATTATTATTATTATTATTATTATTATTATTATTATTATTATTATTATTATTATTATTATTATTATTATTATTATTATTATTATTATTATTATTATTATTATTATTATTATTATTATTATTATTATTATTATTATTATTATTATTATTATTATTATTATTATTATTATTATTATTATTATTATTATTATTATTATTATTATTATTATTATTATTATTATTATTATTATTATTATTATTATTATTATTATTATTATTATTATTATTATTATTATTATTATTATTATTATTATTATTATTATTATTATTATTATTATTATTATTATTATTATTATTATTATTATTATTATTATTATTATTATTATTATTATTATTATTATTATTATTATTATTATTATTATTATTATTATTATTATTATTATTATTATTATTATTATTATTATTATTATTATTATTATTATTATTATTATTATTATTATTATTATTATTATTATTATTATTATTATTATTATTATTATTATTATTATTATTATTATTATTATTATTATTATTATTATTATTATTATTATTATTATTATTATTATTATTATTATTATTATTATTATTATTATTATTATTATTATTATTATTATTATTATTATTATTATTATTATTATTATTATTATTATTATTATTATTATTATTATTATTATTATTATTATTATTATTATTATTATTATTATTATTATTATTATTATTATTATTATTATTATTATTATTATTATTATTATTATTATTATTATTATTATTATTATTATTATTATTATTATTATTATTATTATTATTATTATTATTATTATTATTATTATTATTATTATTATTATTATTATTATTATTATTATTATTATTATTATTATTATTATTATTATTATTATTATTATTATTATTATTATTATTATTATTATTATTATTATTATTATTATTATTATTATTATTATTATTATTATTATTATTATTATTATTATTATTATTATTATTATTATTATTATTATTATTATTATTATTATTATTATTATTATTATTATTATTATTATTATTATTATTATTATTATTATTATTATTATTATTATTATTATTATTATTATTATTATTATTATTATTATTATTATTATTATTATTATTATTATTATTATTATTATTATTATTATTATTATTATTATTATTATTATTATTATTATTATTATTATTATTATTATTATTATTATTATTATTATTATTATTATTATTATTATTATTATTATTATTATTATTATTATTATTATTATTATTATTATTATTATTATTATTATTATTATTATTATTATTATTATTATTATTATTATTATTATTATTATTATTATTATTATTATTATTATTATTATTATTATTATTATTATTATTATTATTATTATTATTATTATTATTATTATTATTATTATTATTATTATTATTATTATTATTATTATTATTATTATTATTATTATTATTATTATTATTATTATTATTATTATTATTATTATTATTATTATTATTATTATTATTATTATTATTATTATTATTATTATTATTATTATTATTATTATTATTATTATTATTATTATTATTATTATTATTATTATTATTATTATTATTATTATTATTATTATTATTATTATTATTATTATTATTATTATTATTATTATTATTATTATTATTATTATTATTATTATTATTATTATTATTATTATTATTATTATTATTATTATTATTATTATTATTATTATTATTATTATTATTATTATTATTATTATTATTATTATTATTATTATTATTATTATTATTATTATTATTATTATTATTATTATTATTATTATTATTATTATTATTATTATTATTATTATTATTATTATTATTATTATTATTATTATTATTATTATTATTATTATTATTATTATTATTATTATTATTATTATTATTATTATTATTATTATTATTATTATTATTATTATTATTATTATTATTATTATTATTATTATTATTATTATTATTATTATTATTATTATTATTATTATTATTATTATTATTATTATTATTATTATTATTATTATTATTATTATTATTATTATTATTATTATTATTATTATTATTATTATTATTATTATTATTATTATTATTATTATTATTATTATTATTATTATTATTATTATTATTATTATTATTATTATTATTATTATTATTATTATTATTATTATTATTATTATTATTATTATTATTATTATTATTATTATTATTATTATTATTATTATTATTATTATTATTATTATTATTATTATTATTATTATTATTATTATTATTATTATTATTATTATTATTATTATTATTATTATTATTATTATTATTATTATTATTATTATTATTATTATTATTATTATTATTATTATTATTATTATTATTATTATTATTATTATTATTATTATTATTATTATTATTATTATTATTATTATTATTATTATTATTATTATTATTATTATTATTATTATTATTATTATTATTATTATTATTATTATTATTATTATTATTATTATTATTATTATTATTATTATTATTATTATTATTATTATTATTATTATTATTATTATTATTATTATTATTATTATTATTATTATTATTATTATTATTATTATTATTATTATTATTATTATTATTATTATTATTATTATTATTATTATTATTATTATTATTATTATTATTATTATTATTATTATTATTATTATTATTATTATTATTATTATTATTATTATTATTATTATTATTATTATTATTATTATTATTATTATTATTATTATTATTATTATTATTATTATTATTATTATTATTATTATTATTATTATTATTATTATTATTATTATTATTATTATTATTATTATTATTATTATTATTATTATTATTATTATTATTATTATTATTATTATTATTATTATTATTATTATTATTATTATTATTATTATTATTATTATTATTATTATTATTATTATTATTATTATTATTATTATTATTATTATTATTATTATTATTATTATTATTATTATTATTATTATTATTATTATTATTATTATTATTATTATTATTATTATTATTATTATTATTATTATTATTATTATTATTATTATTATTATTATTATTATTATTATTATTATTATTATTATTATTATTATTATTATTATTATTATTATTATTATTATTATTATTATTATTATTATTATTATTATTATTATTATTATTATTATTATTATTATTATTATTATTATTATTATTATTATTATTATTATTATTATTATTATTATTATTATTATTATTATTATTATTATTATTATTATTATTATTATTATTATTATTATTATTATTATTATTATTATTATTATTATTATTATTATTATTATTATTATTATTATTATTATTATTATTATTATTATTATTATTATTATTATTATTATTATTATTATTATTATTATTATTATTATTATTATTATTATTATTATTATTATTATTATTATTATTATTATTATTATTATTATTATTATTATTATTATTATTATTATTATTATTATTATTATTATTATTATTATTATTATTATTATTATTATTATTATTATTATTATTATTATTATTATTATTATTATTATTATTATTATTATTATTATTATTATTATTATTATTATTATTATTATTATTATTATTATTATTATTATTATTATTATTATTATTATTATTATTATTATTATTATTATTATTATTATTATTATTATTATTATTATTATTATTATTATTATTATTATTATTATTATTATTATTATTATTATTATTATTATTATTATTATTATTATTATTATTATTATTATTATTATTATTATTATTATTATTATTATTATTATTATTATTATTATTATTATTATTATTATTATTATTATTATTATTATTATTATTATTATTATTATTATTATTATTATTATTATTATTATTATTATTATTATTATTATTATTATTATTATTATTATTATTATTATTATTATTATTATTATTATTATTATTATTATTATTATTATTATTATTATTATTATTATTATTATTATTATTATTATTATTATTATTATTATTATTATTATTATTATTATTATTATTATTATTATTATTATTATTATTATTATTATTATTATTATTATTATTATTATTATTATTATTATTATTATTATTATTATTATTATTATTATTATTATTATTATTATTATTATTATTATTATTATTATTATTATTATTATTATTATTATTATTATTATTATTATTATTATTATTATTATTATTATTATTATTATTATTATTATTATTATTATTATTATTATTATTATTATTATTATTATTATTATTATTATTATTATTATTATTATTATTATTATTATTATTATTATTATTATTATTATTATTATTATTATTATTATTATTATTATTATTATTATTATTATTATTATTATTATTATTATTATTATTATTATTATTATTATTATTATTATTATTATTATTATTATTATTATTATTATTATTATTATTATTATTATTATTATTATTATTATTATTATTATTATTATTATTATTATTATTATTATTATTATTATTATTATTATTATTATTATTATTATTATTATTATTATTATTATTATTATTATTATTATTATTATTATTATTATTATTATTATTATTATTATTATTATTATTATTATTATTATTATTATTATTATTATTATTATTATTATTATTATTATTATTATTATTATTATTATTATTATTATTATTATTATTATTATTATTATTATTATTATTATTATTATTATTATTATTATTATTATTATTATTATTATTATTATTATTATTATTATTATTATTATTATTATTATTATTATTATTATTATTATTATTATTATTATTATTATTATTATTATTATTATTATTATTATTATTATTATTATTATTATTATTATTATTATTATTATTATTATTATTATTATTATTATTATTATTATTATTATTATTATTATTATTATTATTATTATTATTATTATTATTATTATTATTATTATTATTATTATTATTATTATTATTATTATTATTATTATTATTATTATTATTATTATTATTATTATTATTATTATTATTATTATTATTATTATTATTATTATTATTATTATTATTATTATTATTATTATTATTATTATTATTATTATTATTATTATTATTATTATTATTATTATTATTATTATTATTATTATTATTATTATTATTATTATTATTATTATTATTATTATTATTATTATTATTATTATTATTATTATTATTATTATTATTATTATTATTATTATTATTATTATTATTATTATTATTATTATTATTATTATTATTATTATTATTATTATTATTATTATTATTATTATTATTATTATTATTATTATTATTATTATTATTATTATTATTATTATTATTATTATTATTATTATTATTATTATTATTATTATTATTATTATTATTATTATTATTATTATTATTATTATTATTATTATTATTATTATTATTATTATTATTATTATTATTATTATTATTATTATTATTATTATTATTATTATTATTATTATTATTATTATTATTATTATTATTATTATTATTATTATTATTATTATTATTATTATTATTATTATTATTATTATTATTATTATTATTATTATTATTATTATTATTATTATTATTATTATTATTATTATTATTATTATTATTATTATTATTATTATTATTATTATTATTATTATTATTATTATTATTATTATTATTATTATTATTATTATTATTATTATTATTATTATTATTATTATTATTATTATTATTATTATTATTATTATTATTATTATTATTATTATTATTATTATTATTATTATTATTATTATTATTATTATTATTATTATTATTATTATTATTATTATTATTATTATTATTATTATTATTATTATTATTATTATTATTATTATTATTATTATTATTATTATTATTATTATTATTATTATTATTATTATTATTATTATTATTATTATTATTATTATTATTATTATTATTATTATTATTATTATTATTATTATTATTATTATTATTATTATTATTATTATTATTATTATTATTATTATTATTATTATTATTATTATTATTATTATTATTATTATTATTATTATTATTATTATTATTATTATTATTATTATTATTATTATTATTATTATTATTATTATTATTATTATTATTATTATTATTATTATTATTATTATTATTATTATTATTATTATTATTATTATTATTATTATTATTATTATTATTATTATTATTATTATTATTATTATTATTATATATATTAAATTAATTATTATTACAAATGAATAACAAAATTAAATTATTCAACATTTCCATAGAAAAAAAAGTGATTTTTATTCCTGAGGTTAACATATTATGGGTATTACAGTATCGAGGCTATGAAATTTTAGTTGGGTATGTTACATACCATCGGAAAGGCTAATGTGTCTAGTTTCTCTGCGTAAGTTTAATTTTTAAGGTTTACACACAAATATGAAAAAAATTAAAATAGTGCAAATTTAAAAACCTTTGTCTTGAGTTACAAAACATTTATTTTGATAGATATCCCACTCGCATCCCACTAAGCGACCAAAAAGGTTTTAAAGGAAAAGACCTAAGCTTTCTTTTGAGAAAAAAAAATTAATAAAAAAAGAGTCCATTTTGGAAAAAAAAAGTCAAAAATTTTAAATCTTGAGTTACAAAATATTTTTTTTGATAGATATCCCACTCGCATCCCACTAAGCGACCATATAGGTCGCTTAGGAAAAGACCTAAGCTTTCTTAAAAAAATAAAAAAAAAATAAAAAGGGCCCATTTTGAAAAAAAAAGTCAAAAATATTTTTGATTTAAAAAAAATCAAAAATATTTTATTAAATTTTTTTAATTTTTTTTTTCGAAAGATTGCATAAATAGCTATCTAAACTATTTGAGACACATTTTGCTAAGAATAATAGGTAATAAGTTATATGGATAAGAACTCAGAGAGTTCTTGACCGATCTTGTTGAAAAATGGTGTCCGAATTACTATCCAATAGAACTAACATTGGTGCAAATTTCATCGCGATCGGAAGACATCGATTTCAAAAGTTGGTTCACTTGACGTGAAATGCCGCATATATAGATTTACATATATTAGCATACACTACAAAAAATGCAAGTGCAATATTTTTTTTAACAATCTAAAAAGTCGACTTTTATCGACTATTCGACTTTTTTCGACTTTTATCGACTATTGAGATAACATAATCGATTGTTCGACTTTTTTCCGACCAAAAAGTCGATTTCGACTTTTCGACTTTATTCAGGAAATAATCGATTGTTCGAACAATCGACTTATAGAACCCTACCAAAAAGGCGATCTCGACTTTTCGACTTTTTTCAGCAAAAAGTCGATTGTTCGAACAATCGACTTATAGAACCCTAATTCTTACTGTTACATTTTAGCAGAACACGTATTTACATATTAATTTTTTTATACAAATACCCTAAAAATTGTTTAATTGAGTTTTCTACATATTTCGATAAATTAGGGAAAAAGTGCTATTAATTATTTATTTGATTTTCATAATCTGAGAAATGGAACGTAACAGGAATAGTTGGAAGTGTCCCTTATTTTTTGTTTTGTGTGATTCGAAATACATATAATATATTGCCAACCTATGCAGATCTGAGTGGACCAGTCATTGCCTTACATATGAGAGGGAAACTAAAAAAGAGCCAACATATAAAGAAATGGAAGCCAAACAAGTAACAGAGCTATATTCGGCTGTGCCGAATCTAATAATCACCAAAGTATACCATAATATAAATAATAAACACAAGCCCATATTTCAAAACCCGATATATCGATTCATCGATTTTTATTTACGAGTATCGTTTTGGTTACTTTTTTCGATACTTTTAAGAGCTCTATAAATTTTAGCCGTTTTTCAATTGTACTGGCATCACTGCATGCGTCATATGTTTTATAACGGGATTTTTCAATATTTTAGTGTGGTTTTGGTATGTATGAAAGAAGTTTGTTTAAATAAAAAATATGTCGTCTGTGTGGAAATTTTTCAAAAAAAAAGAAAATAACGAATTTGCTTCCTGTAATTTGTGTGGTAAAATATATAAAACGTGTGGAAACACCACAAATTTGGCTACACACCTTAAAAGGAAACATTATTTTGCTTATTTGAAACTTACGAAAACAAAAAAATCGGACAATGAGACGGAAAAAGATGCGCCGATAAATATAGATGAAAGTAGTGGTGAAGTAAGTTTTAAAAATTACACTTTTGGACTTGTCTTATGCTTTTTTATTTTCTTAATTTAAAGGCTACCTCTTCGAACTTGATAAGCAAAGATTCCCAGCTGATGCAAGAAGTTGTGGTTGTTTCTACAGATTCAGCTGGTGGCCAAGAAACCAAAAAAAGAAAGCAGCCCATCCTAGTTAGTTGTTTAGAGCGAAGTTCAAGCTTTGAAGGTAAGTTGTTGCTGCAGTTGCAAAATAATTTCTTTTACCATAAATTTTCTAAATATTTATCTTTTGGTTTTTTTCAGATGGTGGACAAAAGCATATCGAAATTACAAAGGTATTGATTTACATGATATGTAAGGATAATATGCCAATATCATGTGTTGAAAAAAGGGTTTCAAAAATTTGTTCGTGTGGCTTGTCCCCTCTTTAAAATACCTTCCAGAAAAACAGTGCGTTTTTACAAATTATTATTCATTATTCCTTTATGGTCTTATTCATAAACAAATTTAGTTTATAAAAAACTCATTAAACGATTAATATATTATAATTTGACTTATTAAATTTTAATAAACAAGAAATATTTTTTATGAATAAGGCCTTAAAGGCAGTCTTTCAGGGGTGCCCACAAGTTCCTTATGGAAGAGTAAACACCAATACATTTAAAGAAAAACTACTTTTTATTCAATATTTTTTGTTGTTAAAACCAATTCATACAAAGAAAAAAGAAAAAAAAACTCACTTTCAAAACACACATTTTTAAAATATCATACGATAAACAAAAACAAAATCTACATTGATTATCGCAGTCGTCAATGTTTACCAGCAAAGCATACGAAAGTGTTGTTGCTTTGAAGAACGACAAAAAAATAATAAGGCAAAGTTGTTTGTGTATTTTGTATTGCTAGTGCTGAGTGCTCTAGTGAGTATACAAAAAACACAGCCTATAGCTAAGAGCATTTACAAAAACAAATGAGCACCAAGAGTATAGGGCTTGGGCATGACTGGTGTAAATAAAGAAAATTTAATGATATTAAAATTCTGAATACAATTTCTATAAAATTAAATCCAGAGTTTAACAACTGATATTTTTAGGTAACCCGATTAGTGGAAGGTAGATATGACACTACAAAGCAAATTTTCATAAAATCTTTAACTCAAGCTCTCCTGCTGTGGGTAGTCACCTTGAGTCTTCGGGCACGGTGCAGGGGCTTAAGCATCCTAAGGATGTGATCTAAGAACTACCCTCCCCATACCTCATAGCGTCTGTCCTCTATGTTAAGAGCGGCTGTAGGGTAAATGACCATCTTCGGTCGCCTAGCGATCACGACTTCAATTGGTAGCGTCTGTTCCCTTAGTTAGGGCGGATACCAATTTTCTCTGTCTGCATTTTTGATGTCGGTCCGGGACTGTGGTTGGGTTACCTAGGCAACATAACCGTACCATCTGGCGTCTGTTCCCTATGTTAAGGGCGGCTGGAAAGTACGATCTGGTTCTGTCAGTCCGAATGATTTTGGTAAAAAAAACTCAAATCCAGGATGCGTCTGACTCACATTGAGCGGCATCCTGGTCTGCGTCTGACTCCTGCGGCAGTGTCTTTTTTCTTACCTATGGTAGAGGTATAAACTGCCAAAACACCCCCCCCCCATTAAATGTCAAACAATAAAGACGGCCTTATGTCCTTGGTCGAGGGTGCTAAAATCTCCAAGGGTAACGTGAGTACTCAGGCGGAAGCCACAGGTCTGAGTGCCACTGGAGCTACTGTGACTGCGACGAATCAGACGAATATCTCGGGTCTGGTAGTCGGTGATGCTACTGGGATTAACGACAGACCGAACAGTTTTTTGACAAGACAGGAAAGAGTGGCTTTCGACGACAGTGACGACAACCTCTCAGGTCTGAAAGGATTAAACCTTTATGGGACTGATGAGGAGGACTTACTCATGGTGTCCTCCGAGCCGCTAAAAGCGAAGGACGACGTACACAATCCGGAGGCCCATGACCCTGCAAAGGGAGACACAGAACAGAAAAACAAGAAACAGGACTCAGAACAGGACGAACGGAAAAGGTTGGCGGGCTACAAACGCTCTCTCCGGTATGTCAGGACGTTGAACTCACGAGATCCCGCGTCCTTGACCACCAGAGAAAAGCGTTTACGGCGTAAACATACCTACCACATACAGAAGTATGAGGCTATGCTAAATACTACTGTTGTGGAGGTCAGGCCAGTCAAGACTACGACCGAACCAAACCAGAGCAGGCAGGTGATCACATCTAAGCATGTGCCCCATGCCAGCACTGGACCGAACACGATCACTGTCTCGGAGGATCTTGACGTACGCCCATCTACATCAAAGAGGGCCACGTCGGGACCAAAGAGAGGTGATGACCAATGCGGCACGACGAAGTCTGCTAGCACAATACCCAAGGTGACGATTACCAAAGGTCCAGCTAGCAGGCCTAGTATTAAGCGGCAAAGGTCAGGTGAAACGCAGGTGTCTGAGGGTAAGCGGCTGAAACCATCAACTAGCTTATCATCAGCACCTGAGCTACAAGTAGCCATCATTGATCGTAGTCAACCTGATGGGAAAATGACTACGGACAGATGGCTGCTTCTGGAGGAGAAGATCTTGCGGGCACACTAGTTGACGAACTCGCATGCAGTGAGGATGATTCCTTCACTGCATTCGACGGCGCCAAATGGTTAATGGGTGTCAAGATCATCGGGTGTGGTAACGAGAAGGCTCTAGGCTTTCTCAGAAACTGTATCTGATGAGGTGAACTCTGGTCCAATGCAAGAATCGAAATCGTCCCACTGGATCAAGTACCTTTTCGTACGACGGTGAGAGTGTGGGTTCCTCCTCCTCTTTTGGAGGACGAAGACACGCTAACACTTATAAAGCACAGATGACTGGACAATCGAACGAGGACGCTCGAGGGACAAAGGAGAAGGCAAGGATCTCTGGATCAAAATCGGTTCAGATTCCCTCCGACTCCTGCGTTCTTCGCAAGGCGTCATTAAGTACGGGCTAAACCAACTCCGGTTAATCTTGCCCGCGGTGAAGCGCAGTGATGAACCCAAGCGGCCTGAGAATGGTACAGATTAATCTGCACCACTCCGAAGCAGCATCGGACGTGGAAGCTATCCACGTGGCCTTAATCCAAGAACCCTGGCTTGTAGCCAGTAAAGTTCGAGGCGTCCGGTGACGAAACTATGTGCTCCTCTCTCCGACCCCTGAAGGTTAAGTAAGGAACTGTATTTTGGTCAGGAAAGACATTAAGGTTTTCCTTCTATCTAATTACAGTTCTGGTGATTTAACGGTAGTTGCACTAGAGCGACAAGGGTTACCAACCCTAATCATATCATCTGCGTACCTACCATACGAGGAAGTTAATCCGCCCTCACGTGCCGTACGCACACTTGTAGACTGGTGTAACACAAGGGGCCATGATCTCATCATAGGATGCGATGCAAATGCCCATCATACTCTGTGGGGGAGCTCGGATATAAATGACAGGGGTGAGTGTTTACTTCAATACCTTCTATCTACTAACCTAAGTGTTTGCAATAGGGGTAATAGACCAACGTTCTTCAATAGGATCAGGGAGCAGGTCATTGATATTACTTTGGTAGGGAACACTGACTCAGTTAGAATTCTTGATTGGAGAGTTTCACTCGAGTGCTCATTCTACTACTATGCTTCGTGTAGGGAGCGGCAGGGACCTAGGAAATTCCGGCTACCATGGTGGAATCCTAGACTAATGCAGCTAAGGAAGGAATGTAGAAAACTTTTTAATAAAGCGAAGAGGGACCAAGACTTGTTGAGCTGTGACACCATACCACTTAGTGACACCATACCACCTACAGCAATGGATGGGCTAAATGGTACACGGGACTTGGACGACTCGGTAGAGTTTCTATCCAGGTCATTAAGGGAAGCCTACTATGCTTCGTGTAGGGAGCGGCAGGGACCTAGGAAATTCCGGCTACCATGGTGGAATCCTAGACTAATGCAGCTAAGGAAGGAATGTAGAAAACTTTTTAATAAAGCGAAGAGGGACCAAGACTTGTTGAGCTGGGACGATTATCGTCAAAGCTTCAACACTTTCAAAAGGGCAACCAGACGGGCAAAGAAGGAATCTTGGGAGCGTTTCTGTGAGGAACTGGAGAATACCACGGAGGCATCGCGTCTACGAAAGGTACTATCCAAAGATCCAGGTACGCCTGGATTCCTGATGAAACCAGATGGTAACTTTACTGAAAGTAGTACCGAAACTATGGAAATACTTATGGAGACACACTTTCCGGGTTGCAGGAATGATGAAAATGAGGGCTCCGTTTCGGAGCACCTTGCAGCTTCTCAAATCCACATAAGTGAATAAGTGAATTAGTTAGCTCCATTGTTAGCGTGGAGAAAATTTCGTGGGCGGTGTCATCTTTTATGCCCTATAAATCTCCAGGGCCAGATGGAATATTCCCAGGGTTACTCCAAAAATCGATTTTAACCATCATGCCATGGCTTATAATAATATTTAGGTACAGCCTGGAAACAGGATACATTCCTAAAGAATGGAGAGAGGTTACAGTGGTATTTATCCCCAAAGCGGGAAAGGTAAACCACAGTACCGTCAAGGACTATAGACCGATCAGTCTGTCATCGTTTTTATTGAAAACACTGGAAAGATTGGTCGATATCCATGTCAGGAACATCCTCTCCTCTGATAATTTCTGTAGGGCACAGCACGCATATCTTAAGGGAGGTCGGTGGAGACTGCCTTGCACGACGTTGTCGGAACTATAGAGGGGACACTTGACAAAAAGGAGTATGTTATAGCATCTTTCTTGGATATAGAGGGTGCGTTTAATAATGTGAACATATCCGCAATAGTTGATGCATTGTGTGACCTAGGTGTTGATCAGCGGATAAGAAATTGGACAGAAAATATGCTTAGGAGCAGGGCCATTAACTCTAATATGGGCATTGGTAGGACAAGGAAAGTTGTGACAAGAGGCAAACCACAAGGTGGTGTCATCTCTCCACTTCTGTGGAATCTTGTCGTAAATAAAATCCTTTTCAGGCTCAGCAGGATAGGTACCAAAGTAGTCGCATATGCTGACGACGTTGTGCTTCTTATTCAGGGTAAGTTTCTTCCCACAATAAGTGAACTTATGGAATCAGCTCTCAGCGTTCTGCTATCATGGGCCAAGGAAAACGGTCTAGGTGTTAATCCTGCCAAGACCGAACTGGTTCTTTTCACCAGGAGATATAAAACTCCAGAATTCAGACCTCCACGACTGGATGGTACTTTTCTGAAGATTTCAAGCGAATCCAAATATCTTGGCGTAATTTTGGACTCTAAGCTCTCGTGGAAACGTAATGCTGAGAGTCGAATGAAGAAGGCTTTATGTGCCTTCTATATATGTAAGAAAATCTTTGGGAAGAGATGGGGTCTTAAACCATACATTGTACACTGGAGGTACACCGCAGACATAAGACCTATTTTGACCTATGGGGCTCTTGTTTGGTGGACATTGGTAGTCACTAAGACTCACCTTTCTATTCTAAACAATGTGCAAAGATTAGCATGTCTTTCAATTACTGGCTCTATGAATTCTACCCCTCAGGCCAGTCTAGAGACGATGCTAAATATAACTCCCCTTGATATATATATCAAATGCATTTCTGCTAAGTCTGCTCTATGACTTAAACAGTCGAGCGGACTAAAGCATGATCGTATTGGTCATGGCACCATCCTACAAAAGATAGGCAGGCCAATCATAGGGCGGGAAACGGACTACATAATACCTACACCGAATTTTGACAGAACTTTTAAGACCAGAATACCGACAAGGGATGATTGGGCCGCGAACTCTGTCCTAAGGGATGACGTGATCTCAATCTACACTGATGGTTCAAAGACAGAAAGAGGCACGGGCTCGGGAATCTTCTCAGATGAACTGGACCTTTTGATGTCTATGCGATTACCCGATACCTGCACGGTTTTCCAGGCAGAGATTTATGCCATCGATACAGCCGCGAGAAGAATCCGGGAACTGAATCTCGAAAATTCGACTATACATATCTACTTGGACAGCCTTGCAGCAATCAAGCCTCTTAAATCCAACGTGATCAGGTCGAAATGTCTTCTCAATTGTATCAAATCACTGGCACAACGGACACAACATCACGTCGAGTTGATATGGGTTCCAGGACACGAGGGCATCCGGGGAAATGAAGTATCTGATGAATGCGCAACCAACGGGTCGTCCCTGGACGTATCTCTAGCGCAAAGGGATATTCACACTCCCCTGGTGACATTATCGAGATTGATAGATGAATGGGCTTTGAGCGAGACGGAACTAAGGTGGGCAAATATCATCACTTGTAGAATATTCAGAATGCTCTGGCCCAATCTGACAGAGGATAGAACTAGGACTCTTTTGTATCTTAGCAGGAATTCGATTAGGCTTCTTACGGGTATAATTACTGGGCACTGTATATTGGACATATGTCGGCAAATATGGGTTACCCACGTTATAGCTACTGTAGAAGTTGTTTAGACGAAGAGGAGGAGGAATCGGTACAGCACCTTCTATGTGAATGCCCAGCCTTACAAGAGCATAGACTACTTGGTAGAGCTCTTTTTCATGATCTGGACTGTCTCAGAGATGTGTCACTAGTAAATATGATCAGGTTTATTAGAAGTACCGGTTGGTTCCCACGGGGACCACAGGAATTACATAGTCAACGAAATTAGGAAGGGAAACTATTCTCACTTTATGTACGAATTTTCAGCATAAGGGAATAGTATTTCTAAGGGTATCACAATGGGCTATAAGTCCTCCGAGTGAACTCGTTTTTTAGTGTTAATGGTTCACTTTATTGACACCATAAACGGATCGCCTGTTCTTCAGAGCGTAAGCCTATGTGCTCAAAAACTATCTAAGGTACATACTAGGGTATTCGAATTATTCGATTTTTCTCTTGTTCGAATAAAACGAATAATTCGAATAAGAGATTTTAACTTGTTCGAATAATTCGATCACATGTTTAAAATTAATCGAATTATTCGAATAATTATTTTTTTTTTAAAAAAAGTAAAGAATGAAGTTTTGATGTAGGTTTTTAAATATTTTATTGTTAAACGAAAACAAAAAATAACGTTAAAGTTAAAAATTCAAGTACTGATAATGTTAAAAAACATTCAAAAACAATGCCCATTATTAAATTTTCATCAGAAATATTTTGATCAGATTCCCTCCCGAAAAATCTAGAAAACAATTGACTAGCAAACATTTTAGTTTCCGTTTTGTAGCTATGCTTTAAAAAATTTTAGCTAGTTGGACATGATCCTGAATTCAAATACAATATAAAAGTATTAAGAACTTTTTTATGTCGTCCATTAATTCGGGTTTTAAATTGAGTAACTAATTCTTTAGTAAACAAATCATTCACTATTTCTAAATTATTTATAAAAAATTGTATTATACATCAAGCTCTATCAACGTTGCCGAATCTTTGCTTAATAAAGTGGTGTTGGGGAATTACATAATAAAGGGAATCTGTCCTAAGTTTGATATCATTGTCAGTGAACGTGGCTAATTTGAAGTCAGGCAGTGCATGATTGACGCATTTACAAATACGCAAAAAGTTTATTACCATGTTAGACAAAGATGTTCAAAATCATGTATAAGACGAACTAACGTTTTGTTGCAAGAAAATCATGGATTCTTGCAACAAAACGTTAGTTTGCAACATTTGTGTTTATGATTCAATTTATGAAATATTTTGCAACACTTACGTACGAGGTTAATAACATCACTTATAAACATATATTTTAAGATCATGGTATTCATCTATTTCAATTTAATCATTATAAATGTCATTCTCAATATCACTTTCGACGGCCGTTTCAAAATCACATTCTCCATCACATTCAACTCCACTTTAATCTAAGTTAAAATTTTGATTATTAATTGCGAATCTTTTAATATTTCGCCAGCTAAATAACAAATATTTTATTCCGTACCTTTTATTTTCATTGGTTCAAGTCCTAAGTTAAAAATTTTGAAAGATTTGTTTTAAGAATTGTAACTTCTTGCAGTAATATTTATATATTTATAGAAGGAGCTATCGGAACACTCATCTACAGTGATCAAAAGTCCCTTTGTCTTTAGTTATTTGTCGAATTTCAGAAACAATAAAATTTTTGAGAGTCATTATTACTTATTTAAATTTGGAATTATGAAAAATTTTAAGCAATTTTATAAATTTAAATATATATGAACATTTATTCGTTTTATTCGATTATTCTACATAAAATTGTTCGAATTATTCGTTATTCGAAAATGGCCATTTTTAAGTTGTTCGGATAATTATTCGTAAGAAATTATTCGATTAATCGAACGATCATTATTCGAATGAATACCCTAGTACATACATATATAATTAACTTTGAAATGCATATATTTTTAATATAAACCTTTTATTTCAGTCACATTCATCACAGTACATCAAAGAAAGTTGGACAGAAGTTTGTGAAGAATTTAAAATTGACCAAAACAAAATCGTTTCTATAACCACTGATGGGGGCGCAAATATGGTAGCGGCAGTGCGATTGTTTTTAGGTGATGATCGTAGGATTCCCTGTATGGCTCACTGCATGAATCTTGTAGTTGACGGGTACTGATTGAAGTTCTGGAATTTTCTGTAATTTGTGATCGCGTCAAAAGCATTGTGACGTTTTTTAAACAATCGGTTAATGCTATGGATCAATTGCGATCGGAACAAGAAGCATCTGGAAAAAAAGAAGGCGATGTATTGACGTTAATATAAGCTGTCAGCACTAGATGGAACTCGTGCTTTGATATGTTGGAGCGATTTGTAAAATTGTATTCAATTGTAGCTAAAATTTTAGCTACAAGAAGCCAGACAAACAAGAATACGCCAGATATGATAACAACTTCACAGCTTAATGTTATACGCGACCTAATTGCTCTCCTTGGTCCTTTTAAAGAAGCAACTGAAGATATAAGTGGTTCAGACTATGTGACGTCAAGCTTAGCAATTCCTGTTTTAAATTTTAAACGTTAGGGATTATTGTAAAAGACGCTTTGCTGAAAAAAAGTTGAAGAAAAACTGGCGCCTTTAGAAAATAACTGTCTATAGCCACCATATTGGACCCAGGTTCAAGCGTATTCACTTTACTTCTATAACAGCTGCCTCAAATGCTATATTGAAAATAAGCGATATTATTCGCTCGGAACATAGCAGCAGGGAACAAATTTCTACCGCTTCAAGGTCTACTCAAAGAACACTAGAAGAAAGTAGTGTCTCTTCTATCTGGTGTAGACACGAACAACTATTAACCTCCAATACAAGTATGCCACAGTTCCAAGTTCTGGTTCTGTTCCCAATGAGCTTAAGCAGTATTTGGACCAACCACTTTTAGAAAGGAAATCAGATCCTGTTAATTTTTGGATAAATTGCAAACATTTCACGCCTGTTCTTTCCAAAGTTGCTTTAAAATTTTTGATCTGTTAGGCATCTTCAGTATCATCCGAAAGAGTTGCTTCTACTGTAAATTTAGTAGTCCGTGTTAAAAGAAGCAGATTGACAGGGGAACACATAAAGCAATGAGTACTCCTGATGTCCATATCCGATGAGTACTGGCTTGACTAAGATATAAGGGTAAAATTAAGCTCTTGTAACTTATTTAATGTCATTTAAAACTTAGTCATTTATTTTTTATAGCTTTAATATGAACTGACAATTTTTGTGTTCCTACTTTGTTTTTATTGATTTTTTTATTTTTATTGTTTTTATTGAATAATTTATTTTGAATTAAAAATTCATATAACATGTTTCTACACATGTTGGTATGTGTATTTAATTTTGGAATATTTGAACAAAATTTTTAGGTAACTACGTTTCGATATAACGAAATATCGATGTTTTTAAAAAATATATATCGATACTGTTCAAAAGTATCGATACGATATATATCGATACATTTGCCCATCTCTACTGCTCAGTGAAAACTAACCAAATAAACAAAACAAGTCTTGCACAATTGCATGTTGAAAAAAAATAAAAACAACAAAAATAATAAAAATAAACGAAACACACTCAAATATGTACATACATATTATGCATTCGTGTGTTTGATTTGTAATTCTCATTTCATCTCTTCCACATCGTAGAATGTTGTTGTTGTGTGTTTGTTCTCATATGAGAACTCATTATAAACAACTCTCTCTAGTTGGATGTTTATATTTCATAAAAACTTGTGTTTTCTTTTTATGTTATTATATATGTTATTATATACATGATTTCATGAAACACTAACAAAATATATGGTCTATTTGGTTTTTTGCTTATATCTCAGCCATTTGTGGACCGATTTTCTCGATTTCAAATAGCAACGGAGCCGGAAGAATTCTGGAGATATTGATGTATCAATCATGTTTGTAAGTTATTTAGGGGATTTGGAAAGTTGATTTCAACATACAGACGGACAGGCGGACATGGCTATATCGACTCCGCTATCTATAACGATCCAGAATATACACAAAAAGAAAAAAACACTTCTAAATTTAAGTTTATTTTACTCAAATTTAGCCAGAATTGTACTTAAAAATTTAAGTACTATTCATACTCATTTGTATAAACGGGATTGATTACAAAAATCAAGCGGAAATTTTCTTAAAACAAGAACGAAATTCTTGAATTAAGTAAGAAAATCTTGTTTTAAGTACAAGTGAGAAGTTGAATCAAGTAGTTAATTCTTAAACTTCAAATTAAGAGTAAGATAACTGGAAATAAGAAAAAAATTCTTATATTGATCCATAATAGAAAAAGAACGGTATAAAATTTACTCTCTGAGCTGTTCTCAAAGTAATTTTCTACTCGCGCTACTACACTTAATTTTTCTAAACAAGCAATTTCATCAGTCTGTTTTGTGCGCTCCGAGTTCCGTGTTGTTCTGTATTGTTTTCGGTCTTTTGTGTTTTTTTGTGTTGTGTGAAAAAAATAAGTGGTTCCGGACAAAGAAGACACCCTCCTGCTCCAGCTTCTCCAGGAGTTTAGTTTCATCAGCACAGTGTTTATGGTTATTTAAAAGGTAAGCCTATAATTTATTTATTATTGTGATTTATTATACCCTTCAGCTTCTTGAGAAGGGTATATATAAGTTTGTCATTCCGTTTGTAATTTCTACATTTTTCATTTCCGACCCTATAAAGTATATATCTTCTGGATCCTTATAGATAGCGGAGTCGATTAAGCCATGTCCGTCTGTCTGTCTGTTGAAATCAATTTTCTGAAGGCCCCAGATATCTCCGGGATCCAAATCTTCAACAATTCTGTCAGTCATACTTTCGAGAATTTTTCTATTTAAAATCAGCAAAATCCGTCCATAAATAACGGAGATATGAGCAAAAATCCGAGACAACCTCTGAAAATTTCATCAAAAAACACAATGTATTGCATGCTTTGACAAAAAAGCAACAAAACGTATGTTTTTGGATGTGCATGCTTTGCGTATTTTGTTTTTTTGTGCTTTGTTTCTTTTGGCGTTGTTGTTGTTTTTTATACAACTAAACGTTTGTTTGGTTGTGTGTTGGTTTTTTTGACAAAAAAGCAAAAAAACGTATGTTTTTGGATGTGCATGCTTTGCGTATTTTGTTTTTTTTGTGTTTTGTTTCTTTTGGCGTTGTTGTTGTTTTTTATACAACTAAACGTTTGTTTGGTTGTGTGTTGGTGTTTTTGACAAAACAGCAACAAATCGTATGTTTGGATGTGCATGCTTTGCGTATTTTGTTTTTCTTTTGTGTTTTGTTTCTTTTGGCGTTGTTGTTTTTTATACAATTAAACGTATGTTTGGATGTGTTGGTTGTTGGATGTTGGTTTCATTGGCTTGCGTATTTTGTTTTTGTTTTTTCTTTTGGTGTTTTGTTTCGTTTGGCGTTGTTGTTTTTTATGTTCTTGATAAATTTAGGATGCTGTACGCTGAAAGTGGGCAATGTACATACATATATACTAATTATAAAAAATAATAATGCATCCACAACAAAGGTGAAGGGTATATAAGATTCGGCATAGCCGAATATAGCACTCTTACTTGTTTTTAAATAATACAGTTACTCTATTTATAAAACATAATACAGCAAGTCAATCGAAAACTTTGGATAAGTTTCTTTTTACATGTTTTCTTTTGGCTTACTATATTATCTATATATATAAAAGAGTAACGTTACTGACTGACTGATTCATCATCCCACAGCCCAAACGGCTGAAGCTAGAATCACGAAATAAGAAGGGATTTTTGGAAATTCGAACGTTTAGGGGGTAAAAAAGGGTAACCTTATATCTTCAAAACTAATAAAGCTACAAAAAAACTTAAAATAGCATGTTACTCCATTTAAAAAATAAGCTGACAGGTGTTTCGTACTTTTTGGAAATTCGAAACTTTTAGGGGAGAAAACGGGTAAAAACTGTATTTTGGTACTTTTTTGCACCCTATATATATTTTAAACCAATAAACATAGAAACAAATTTTAAATCATTTTCTTTAATTAACAAAAAATAAAAAAATACAAGTTTGGTACTTTTTGGAAATTCGAACCTTTAAGGGATAAAAATTGTGTTTATTTTTGGTACTTTTTCATAAAATATGTTTTTCTATAATTTGACATAGACATACGAATATTTTATTCGCACCACGATACAGAAATTTATTTGAATTAAATTTTACCAAAGCAATGGGGATAAAAAAGGTACCAAAAAGGGGATAAAATCGGGAAAATACATTTTATTGAAATTATTAAGCCAATTTTGATAATTTTTTAACATTGGTTCCTGGATTCGTACAAAAATTAACTAACAGGGTGTTATTTGAAACTCGAATGCCAAGGTGTATATTGGGCCAAATCCGGGTAAACAGTTTGGTACTTTTTTTAAAACTTATTTTTTCTTGGGCACATTAACACAGATTTTAATATTTTGAGACATGTCTGTAGCATAAACAATTTTGGCAAAATGGAATATTTTTAAAGTTCGAACTTGATTGTTTCAAGGAAGAAAAGGGAAATTGGTACTTTTCTCCTAATGGTACTTTTTTTAATATTTTAAATGATTTCACTTATCGACATTACAGTTAGCTGATATGTATCTGAGTGAAGTTTGTGTTAGGAATAGGGTACAATATTTAGGTACCAAAATGTGAAAACTAAACTATAGGTACTTTTTTATTCATCTAATGGTAATTTTTGAATTTTATATGACAATGGACTTAGAAACATGAAATTAAGCATATATGGTCCTAAGTGAGTGAGAATTATAGGGGGAGACTTTTTGGTACTTTTTCTTTATTCGAATGGTACTTTTTGTAATTTCTTCACCAATGAACCTAAAAACATGAAATTAAGCTTATATGGACCGGAGTGAGTGGGAATCTACAAGTGACTGCTTTTTGGATTTTTTTTTTTGTATATTCGAATGGTACTTTTTTGAATTTTCTATAACAATGAACTTAGAAACATGAAATTAGACTTTTTGGTACTTTTTCTTTATTGGAATGGTACTTTTTGTAATTTTTTCACCAATGAACCTAGAAATATGAAATAAAGCTTATATGGAACCGAGTGAGTGGGAAACTACAAATGGGTGCATTTTGGTACTTTTTCTATATTCGAATGGTACTTTTTGAATTTTCTATAATAATGGACCTAGAAACATGAAATTAAGCGTATATGGTCCTATGTGAGTGAAAATTCAAGCGGATACTTCATGGTACTTTTTTATTATAATGGTCATTTTTTTAATTTTCTAGAACAATGGACTTAGACACATGAAATTAAGCATACACGGTCCTATGTCAGTGAGAATTCTAGGGGGAGACTTTTTGGTACTTTTTCTTTAATCGAATGGTACTTTTTGTAATTTCTTCACCAATGAACCTAGAAACATGAAATAAAGCTTACATGGGCCAGAGTTGGTGGACATCTACAAGTGACTGCTTTTTGGTACTTTTTCTATATTCGAATGGTACTTTTTGAATTTTCTATAATAATGGACCTAGAAATATGTAATTAAGCGTATATGGTCCTATGTGAGTAAAAATTCAAGCGGATACTTCATGGTACTTTTTCTTTATTATAATGGTACTTTTTTTAATATTGTATAACAATGGACTTAGAAACATGAAATTAAGCATACTCGGTCCTAAGTCAGTGAGAATTGTAGGGGAGACTTTTTGGTACTTTTTCTTTAATCGAATGGTACTTTTTGTAATTTCTTCACCAATGAACCTAGAAACATGAAATAAAGCTTATATGGACCGGAGTGAGTGGGAATCCACAAGTGTCTGCTATTTGGTACTTTTTATATATTGTAGCGGTACTTTTTTGAATTTTCTGTAATAATGGACATAAAATATGAAATTAATCGTATATGTTCTAAAGTGAGTGAGAATTCTAGGGGGAGACTTTTTGGTACTTTTTCTTTATTCGACTTTTTGTAATTTCTTCACCAATTAACCTAAAACCATGAAATTAAGCTTATATGGGAGTGAGTGGGAAACCACAAGTGGGGGCTTTTTGGTACTTTTTATATATTCTAATGGTACTTTTTTTCTGCAATAATGTACATAGAAATATGAAATTAGGCGTCTATGGTCCCAAGTGAGTGAAAATTCAAGGCCATACTTCTTGGTACTTATTCTTTGTTCTCATAGGTACTTTTTTGAATTTACTATAATAACGGACCTAGAGTTTCCAAAAAACCGGTTTTGTGATAATTTGTAAATATTAATTGTTATAAAAACAAAATTAGTTGATAATATAGGAAAGGCTATACAAATTTAAAATTCAAACTTGACGGGTTATGGTTTAGTGAGTGCGAATTCAAAAGTGATAATCAATGGTACTATTTGTTTTTGTTGCAATGGTACTTTTTGAATATTTTATAATAATAAACCTAAAAATTTAAAATTAGGCACACATGATTCTGAATGAATTTGAATTCACAAAAGGTGTCTTTAGTGGTAACTTTCTTTTGCATTTTTTATAATAATGGACCCAGAAATATGAAATTAGACATTTACAATCAGATACACAAAGGGAAACTTAATAGTACTATTTCACTCTTCTAATTGGGGTGGCGAAGCGCACCGGGTCAGCTAGTGTTTTATAGACTGTTGGTTTTGCAACAAATTACAAATACAAATTTTTTCATTTGTACTAACACATACATATGTAGTTGCGCATATCGTTTAGAAACAGGTTTTTTAAGACGCAAACAAAAAAATTGCACTTGTAAACAAATAATACAAGCATTTTGTTCTTAGTTTAAGAATTCTCGTGTTTGATGTTTGTGTGTCTATAATATAGACTCTATATTATAGGCACACAAACACCTATATATGTATTTACATGTGCACAATTTGTTAACATACAACAGCTTGTAATGGTGAAAACATTAAGGAAGCAATACCTCGTCTTGGTCTTCGAATCGAATTTAGGAAGAAGCTTTTAAGTGGACAAAATTCAGGTAAGAATTTAATAATACAGATTTTTGCAAATATAACTTAACAAATCTTATTCTATAGTTTGGCGTCGATGACGACACAATTTCTGTTGAATCCAAAGTTGACAACTGGCTAATTGAAGAAGATGACTTCCGTGGCAAACGAGTTTTAACCAAGGTAATAATTGTTAAATTGTATTAAATTTAAATTAAAAGAAAACAAAATAAAATTCATTAAAAATAAAAAAATAATGTGTTTATCTTAAATCAATTTTAGTTTGGCTTACATCAAGTACGAATTCGGGCTTAAAACAATCCTATTTTTGGATTATTTCAAGTACGAATTCGTGCTTAAATCTAGTTCAGAATTCTTGAAACAAGCTCATTTTGTGATTAATTCAATCTCGGACATTCTTAAATCAATCCGATTTTTGAATTATATCAAGTATGAATTCGTGCTTAAAACAAGTTTAGAATTCTTGAAGCAAGCTCATTTTAAGATTAATTCAATCTCGGCCGTACTTAGGGAGAGCTAAAATTAAGATTTTTGGGCTCGATGAATCCGTACTTGAATCAAGTATTATGTACTCGGTTTAAGAAAATCCGTACTTACCGTACTATTGACACCGCTCCGGATTGATTTAAGTACTGATTACTCAATTTTTTTCATGAGTGTATATACTTTATGGGGTCGCAAATGAAAAATGTAGAAATTACAAACGGAATGACAAACTTATATATACCGTTGCCACTCATGGCGAAGGGTATAAAAATACCTGCTGGAGAACGAATTTTGATAATATACCAGAGAACGGTTACACAAATGGCTATAAGTAGCCAGATATATTGAGCAGTGCATCTGAACTTGAATATGATCAGTCGGATTGTGAAAAAACAATTACGAACATTACAAACTTTTGCTTGGGTACGGGTATATCACTATATTTTTTAATTACATATTTGTTTACTAGAAAAACGATTGGGTAGACCCTAATTGTATATCATATGTATGTTGCATATGAATGAACTGACATTCAGATAGCTGTTTAAACATATTGATGGTGGCAAATCAAGATCACAGACATTTTTAGGAAAAATTGCAAAGAACTTGAAAACTTTGAAAAAAGACCAATACTGAAGTTTAAATCAATTCCCACGAACTTACCAGAGCTTTGCGTTGAATATATAAGTGCAGATCTTCCTCTATATATTTCAGTTGAGTACAAATCTAACAACTCTTGCAATATATATTGTAAATGTTTACGCTCCAGTTTGGTTTTCTATAAAAACTCATCCCAGCTGTAAAGAAGGACCTCGACAATTTTTGTAACTAATCAAACTTAGCAGATATTAACAACTTTGAAGGTTTGTGGGCCCAGTGATTCAAAGAAACAGCACATCCTGAAAACTTATTAATTGTAATGTTAACAGATTCCCAACAACATATTCGTGAATTAGCTGTCCATCAATTTTTAAAAATTGATCCACAACGTCAAATACATTACGGCTGTTTCAGATTTTGAAATTGTATGAAAATATTACTGAATCACCTATATAAAATCTGTAGATGAAAAAAATCTTCTTCTGTTTATTGAAGAAGGAAAACATACTCAAGCGGTAAAGAGAGCAGTCAAGAAGAGAAAGATTCATCAAAGCTCCGATAGAATCGAGAAAATCAATACCAAAATGTTATAGCCATGGTAAGCGTTCATATTGTTCAGGTTACGATGATTTTCGTCAAACAACCCGAATGTGAACAAAAGAGCGTAATAGAGCGTAAAAATGCACACATTTCATTCATTTGCTTGATGTTGCGAATATTTTATTTTTTACCCAAATTAAATGCCTCTATTTGCCTACCAATGTTTTATAGCAATAAGAATTTTGTTGATAAATGAACACTTCATTATTATTTTGATTATCATTTTTTTCACTTCTGTAAACATTTGTGTAATACTTTTTTCTCTAAATATTTAATATATTAAGGTATTTATAGACGGCAATACTGAGTATTAATATTTGTCAAAAACTCAAGTATAAATGATACTTGAGTGTTGCCAAAACTTTAAGACCATATCCCACCAGATTGCACTTAAAATAACGCCAAAAACCACTAAATCTTTAAATAAAACCGCTAAATTTGTATTAAAAGAGTTATCAAGCAAAACTATTTTAAAAACAAAAATAATTAAATTTTAAATTAAAATGTGTGCCAAAAACGTTATATACTAAAATTAATTAATTAAGATCAATCCATTAGAAATTATCATTTTGAGTATATTTCTGAGGTACCAACCAAATTTAAAAACTTTCATGAGACTTCATAATCGTAGCAGCACTTTTCATTTCAACGAAGGCAATTTTTAATAAAAATTAATTTGATTAAATTAAAATACTTATACTTTACTTTCAAAATTCCATTAACCATCTGAGATTGCAAACAATTCTTAAGTTTGATTTTTCAATATTAAGCTGACTAAAAACTCGCTCTACTTCCGCATTTGACCTTGGCATACAAATAATTTGTAAAGTAAAATCAGCTAGTTCTTTGAAAATATTATTTTCTGCGGAATCCTGAAACTGCAAAAGCTTAAACCAAAACGATGTAGTATTTGAGCACCTAATAATGTAGATGTTACTGAAAATTGTCTGGACAACCAAATTGTTCCAAATATAGAATAACATCTTTTTTTCATTGGAATACATTATTTATTAAAAAACTATCTATTTTGACAAAATGTCTCGGTTTTTAGAAGCAAAAAGTAAAAAAATTACCTTAGAATCAATTGCTTCAGCAGCGATATACAAAAATGTACAACACATCGTTGTTTTATTTCTGATTCCTTTTCAGACATATTTCCATTCCATTTGTATTTTCGTATTTCAGTTTCAAACTGATAACCTAAATAACTATTAAGCTTAATGTAATTTTCAAAACTTTCGATTTGGATTATACCTATCCAACTCTATCAGTGTCCCGCCAGCTTTCAGTATTGGCCATAAGGCCGTGGACACTTTGCAATCTGATCTACTGCCCCAGGATTGATTTGTATAGTCATGGAATTTTTAGTAAATTAACCTATAGTAGTAACAAATGGGTGGTTTAACATTCCGTTCCCTAGTATCATGATCCATATCAGAACAATGTCTAGCCAGTTCATCTGCTACCTCATTTCCCTGTATATCACAGTGCCCTGGTACCCAACACAATCTTACTGAGTAGTGTACCAATAGCTCCTCTAGAGCTCTCCTACAGTCCCCTACTAGGGACATGCACACCTTTGAGCTTTATTGAGTATAGCCCTGTAGCTACGTTTCCTCATTGCCTCCCACCACACTGTGCAACCATAAGTAATAACACTATGCAACAAATGAAGACTTTTGGAAAAACACAAGATCATGACAGTATAGGTTCGACTCTACTACCAAAGGGTAGTAAAACCCTATACTCAGTTTGTCCATTTTGGTGACAGATTTTTTTTATGGGCCCCCAAAGTTTCTGAAAATCAGCGGGGCCTCTAAAAAAGGTGTCATCATTTTTTGGTTAACAGCTAATTCAGACTTTGTGATACGGCTTAACTTTATATGGCAATAATACAGCTAAGAGTCCACCAAATAAATTTTGTTAAAATTTTTTTCCAAAAAATAGCTTTTTCGTGCACTTTTGATGAAAAAATATAGGAAGAAAAATTGTTTTTTTACTTTTTTTTTAAAATAACTTCCAGGGACTCCTAATTTTTCAATAACAATATTTTGCAAAGTTGTAGCAACGGTAAATCTAAATAACTCTTGTCAACATATCAATGCAATCCGAACATATCTAGACATTCTAAATAGCTGTCAAAAATCACTTTGTAGCTTAACAATTTTAGTTTTTTACTATTTTTTACTATTTTTTGACTCTAAAACAAACATTTTTTGTTAAAAATGTATGTTGGAGTGTATACTTCTCTATTGTGCTGGAATAACGAAGAATGGCCAAATCATTATCGGTATGATCCGCGCGCATCACTTTATCCAATCTTGATCACGCAAGACCGGCTTGATGCAAGATATGAAAAAACATAAAAATTTTATAAAGTGGCAAAGTGTGGAGCTCCTGAAGAGAAAATATAAGCTTTTTATATAAGTTTTTGATATCGGTGGAAACCTTATGACTTGAAGATTGACATTTTAGTGAAATGAATTAATTTTGTGTTCCTTCGTACGTATTTTACCTTAAAAACTAACAATATTATAAAATGGTGATTTTTCATCAAGAAAAATAAAAACTTTGAATTAATGTAAAATTTGAACAGTTACAGATATCACAATAAAATTTGGAAGTAATATAGATCTAAATGTTCTTAAGTCAATGGCATCTCTAATGTTGCCATTCTTTGTTTTCAAACATCGAAATTCCTAAAACGGGGAAAATGTGTTCCAAAAACTGAGTTTATTTTAGAAAATATCCCACTTTGACGTTATTCACAGTATGATAGTAAAAATGTTTTGTATGTATATAAACAACTTATAGGGCTATACAAATATGACAAGTTTTTGAGGATCGGTGCTTTGCGTTTTTAGAATTTTTTACTCAAACCTAAAATTTTGTTTCAAAATTGGTCAAGTTTGGATAGGGCTGGGGGGTACAATGTCCGCTTAAGTTAGTAAAATTTTTCTTTATACGTTTTTGCATTAAGTTCTCTTTCCAGATCATAAAAAAATTTATATAGCCACGAAGAAAATTAGTTTTTTATAAAACTGACTCACTGATCCCCATTCCGAACACCTCAGCCGAGAAAATAATACAGCACAACATAGAAGTGTGGACTTGATCATACTATTTTAACAAAAAATCTTTGTTTTAGCGTCGAAAAATAGTAAAAACGAAAATTGTTAACGTTCAAAGTGATCTTTATGTCCTATTTAGAGTGACTAGACACGTTTAGAATGCATTGATATGTTCTCAAGAGTTGTTCAACTTTACCGTAGTTACAACTTTGCTAAATATTGTTAGTGAAAAATTAGGAGACTCTGGAAGTTATTCTAAAAAAAGTAAAAAAAAAAATTTTCTTCCTATATTTTTTCAACAAAAGTGCACGAAAAAGCTATTTTTTGAAAAAAACATTTTAACAAAAATTATTTGGCGGACTCTTAACTATATTATTGCCATATAAAGTTAAGCGGTATCACAAAGTCTGAATTAGCTGTTAACCAAAAACTAATGACACCTTTTTTAGAGGCCCCGCTGATTTTCAGAAACTTTGGAGGCCCATAAAAAAAAATCTGTCACCAAAATGGACAAACTGAGTATAGGGTTTTACTACCCTTTGGTAGTAGAGTCGAACCTATGTAGTCATGATCGTGTGTTTTTTTCACAGTTGCACTGTGTAATAGGTCTAACAACAGAAGTGTAGATGCAATTTATCATATTAGGTCGCAAGCCCCAGTTCTTACCAATTGAGTTCCTGCATGTATAGTAGGCATTGAGGCCCTTTTTTAATCTCTCCTGTGTATTTATTTTCCACGACAGTTTATTGTCAAGGAAGGTTCCTAAATACTTGGCTCCCCCTGATAAACTCAGCTCAACACCTTGTATTTCCTAGTAAATAACACCAATTCCGTCTTTGTTGGGTTTACCCCCAGCCCGTTAGTTTTCACCCAGGACGAGAGATCGCCAAACGATTCCTGCATGATGTCACTGATAGTTGAGAGAAATTTTCCCTTGATCAGGATCACCACATCATCCGCATAGGCGACTATCTTCCTACCCTTAGATTCGAAGGTCCTAAGAATATAATTAACCGCCAGTAACCACAAAAGAGGAGAAAGCACTCCACCTTGTGGTGTTGCTCTGGTAACCCGTTTTGTAATCACATCGTCCCCTAGGGTTGAGTTAATAATTCTGCTTTCCAGCATTAAGATTATCCAACTCACTAGGAAGTCGTTAACCCTAAGTTCTACTAACGAGTCCCTAATTGCCTCTGTCCTAATGTTATTAAAGGCGCCTTCTATATCAAGAAACGCAGCTAAAGTATATTCCCTATGCTTCAGACTGTGCTCTATACAACCGACCACCTCATGAAGACAGACTTACCCTTGAGGTAGGCATGCTGAGCGTTGCTAATGAGGTGAGTATCTATATTGCTCCTTATATGTAGATCTATCAGTCGTTCTAATGTCTTCAGAAGAAAAGACGATATGCTAATAGGTCTAAAATCCTTCGGTTTCGAGTGGCTGGCCTTACCGGCCTTAGTTATGAAGACAACCTTGACCTCCCTCCAACCGTACGGTAGATACTTCCTACTGAGACAACTCTTGAAGATATCCGCCAAAAGGAATAGTGCTGTGTCCGGGATATTACATACCATCGCCGGAAATACTCCATCCGGACCCGATTATTTGTACGGGTCAAAAGTTTTTACCGCCCAGGCTAGTTTTTCCCTAGTGACTATTTCCTCAATTTGAATAGAGTCATGACTAGTACCCTCAGGCATATTAACCCAATGATCGTCAGCCCTAGTGCCTATACCTTCACAACCAGGAAAATGCGTTTCCATAAGCAGGGAGAGTGTTTCCGAGCTGCATTCCGTCCATGAGTTGTCAGCTCTTTGAATGTACCTATGACCTTTGGGTCTTTGGATAAAATTCTCCGAAACCTTGACAGCTCATTGACGCTATCAACAGATTCACAATAATTCCTACATGAACTCCGCTTCTCTCTTTTCAGATCTCCCTTGTATTTATTGAAGCACACCTTGTAGTTGTTCCAGTCTCCCTGTAATCCAGTGAGCTTCGCCCTATTGGCTGTTTACGCCTCCCGGGAAATTTTAGTGGGCATTATGATTCATAGCTCTCATTTAGTAAACGAGTGAAATTGTTCACCGTATGTTTCAAATTGGATGGTATCAGTTCACATGAAGTAGACTGTTCCAACCCAATACGAACCTTGTCATGAAAGGTTCCCCAATTTGTCCGCCTAGGATCCCTAAATGGTACCCTTGCAGACGAGTTAAAGTACAAGGCGAAGGTAATCCTACTATGATCCGAAAAGGAACAGTCCGTGGATACCCTCCAATCTCTAACGAAATTATCATTATGGTTCGTCAATGTAATATCTATAACCGCCTGCCTATCCTTGTTCCTAAACGTGGGCATGTTGCCTTTGTTACAAATAACTAGATTATTGACAGTTATGAAATCATAGACGCACTCACCTCTTTTATTAATATCAGCACTGCCCCACTGACTATCATGAGCATTTGCATCACATCCCATCACCAGGATAGCACCTCTCCTTTTTGCATACGCCGTTAGCTCCAGCACCTCGTTGCCTGGTGGATCTGCTGCCTCATACGGCATATAAACCGAAGCCAATGTCAGCGTCCGCTCATCCCTGGTTTCTCTGTTGACGACAGTGATGTCACCGCACCTAAAAGAATGAGAAATTATTAGTTTCAGTTCTCTCCTTGCCAGGATACACGTTCTTACCTTGTACTCAGTGGACGGGATAAATAACGTGTATCTCGCTATCCCCAACCCGCAAACCTTATTTTGATTGATCCAAGGTTCTTGGATCAGGGCCACGTCGGTTTGGGATTTGGTGAGAAAGTTTGTCAATTCTGTCGAGGCCGCTTCACAATGATGCAGGTTTATCTGCACTACTCAGCCTCTTTGGTAGTGTCATGTTTTGAGTACCGAAACCTGACAGTGCCAAATCCAAAATTGACAACCCCTTTCACCTTATCCAGAATCTCGAGGGATTTGCGATCCACTGCGAAGCGGATCGCGGTTGTTCACCTTGCACACCATCGAGGCTACAGCCTTCCATTGGTCTATAGGGAGATCAACGTTCTGTTTCTTCAATAATGCCAGTATGGTTTCCACCGGTCTTACGGGTGGAGGAATCCATACTGTCACTATTGACCTTAATGGTAGCTCCGAAGCGCTACCAAAACTTCTAGTTTTAAAGCTGGATTTAGGTCGCCAAGTTTCCCAACCACGGTCCTTAAAAACTCAAAGGAGTTTTTATTTCCGCAGTTTATTACTGTTGGGCAAGGGTTTTTGTCCAAATCGAAAATAATAGCCAAAAGAAATCGTTGTTTTTTCGATAATAAAATTCCTTGAATTTTATTTATTTATTTGTACAAATATTAAATACAATTCAAAGGTATGTAAATTCAAGTTCAAAAATACAAATACTTGTTGTTTGCAAATTATTTAAATACGCGGGTTATAAAAAATGAGATCCTTGCTCGATGGTTGTTAAAAAACGAATTAATAAAAAAGTGTATGTATTTGATTTATGCTAATTCTTCTTCATTCTCTAGAAAAGAAGTCAAAAGAAAATTAGCATAAGTCAAATCATAAAGATGGCTAATTCAGCACTATTAGCGCGAAAATTTAAATTTACACTGATCAAAATTTGCGACCACAAGTATAAACGTATAAATTTATACAATTAAAAATTTATAAAAAATACTAAATACTAAATATATATAATATTACAAAATTTCATAAAAAAAATCAAAAAAATACATGAAATTAAAGATTTCATTTAACACCGGCCCCCTTGCACGGCTGCTGATACAGGCTGCAACAATTCATTAGCACGACAATTCATTTTCATCCAGCACTGGTAAGGGAGCAAGTTTATGAATGGGCCTTCTAAAAACGCCGTTTTTGGTTTTGACCTGAACAACCCGACTCTTGCCGTCCGTGCCCGTTTCTACAGCAACAACTCTGCCCAGTAGCCACGTTTGCGGTGGAAGATTGTCGTCGTGTACGGTTACGACGGTTCCGACCTCGACGTTTTTTTCTGCTTTGTCCCACTTCACCTTCTGTTGCTGCTGGAGCACGTAGTCCGTTTGCCATGCAGACCAGAAACGTTCCTTCAGGCACGATAGCGCTCGAAACCGCTTCAAGCAGTTGAGCTTGCCTGTCGTCGAGCTGGGATCGGGCAGTGCCTTGATAGAGGACCCTATTATCAAGTGGCCCCGTCGCACGGGTCGCTCGACAGCGGTGCTAGTGGTCGGGAGTTCAGCATTGCCTCTACGTTCACTAGAACGGTATCTAGCTCTTCGAGAGTCAGTCCAGCGCTTCCGACGGTTCTTAGCAAGTGGTGCTTGGCACTTTTCACAGCAGCCTCCCACAGCCCCCGAAGTGAGGAGCTCTGGGAGGTATGAACTGGAACTCTACTCCTTTCTCGGCCATGGCTGCTTCTATTTTCCGTCGCTCTTTCTCTACGGCGGCCTTCGGACTCAGGCGATTTGCGGCACCGACGAAATTTGTGCCGTTGTCGCACCACATCTTGCTCGGCAGTCCTCTCCTCCCCACGAACCTGGACAAGGAAGATAAAAAAGAATCTGTCATTAAATCAGAAACAGCTTCTAAATGAACAGCCTTTGTGGCGAAGCACACAAAGACCACAATGTAGGTTTTTACTGGGGGCCTACCCCGAATTCTAGTGGAAGTATAAACCGGTCCACAAAGATCTACACCACACACCCAAAATGGCCTAACCGCAGTTAGTCGATCTTTCGGCAAATTACCCATAATTTGGGTTAGAAGCTTCGGTTTATACCTACAACACACAATACAATTGCGAACTGTCCTTCTGGCTACTTCTCGAGCATTTACTAACCAAACTCTCTCTCTCATAAGAGCAACTAGCATTTTTGGGCCAGCATGAGAGTTAGTTTTATGTAAGTGTTCCAAATACACTTTCACAAAATGCGAGCCTTTCCCCAGAAGCAATGGATATTTCGTATCCTCCTTTATAGGAGCATTCAACAAGCGTCCACCTACGCGAAGCAAATTGAACGAAACACCGTGTTTTTCATATTCTTGAATAAACGGACTCAAAGAGCGAATATAAGATTTTGGAACAAGTCCCTTTCGAATTAATTTCAATTCATCAGAAAATTCATATTTCTGTAACAGCTCAGCAATTTTTAGAAATGAGGAATTTAACTCTTTAACAGATAATGTAACCTGACTTTGATTAAAACTCTTCCCTTTAAATTTCCTTATTGCTCTCAGCACATAAGCGAACACTCTCAAAATTTTAGATTCGAAGGTCCTAAGAATATAATTAACCGCCAGTAACCACAAAAGAGGAGAAAGCACTCCACCTTGTGGTGTTGCTCTGGTAACCCGTTTTGTAATCACATCGTCCCCTAGGGTTGAGTTAATAATTCTGCTTTCCAGCATTAAGATTATCCAACTCACTAGGAAGTCGTTAACCCTAAGTTCTACTAACGAGTCCCTAATTGCCTCTGTCCTAATGTTATTAAAGGCGCCTTCTATATCAAGAAACGCAGCTAAAGTATATTCCCTATGCTTCAGACTGTGCTCTATACAACCGACCACCTCATGAAGACAGACTTACCCTTGAGGTAGGCATGCTGAGCGTTGCTAATGAGGTGAGTATCTATATTGCTCCTTATATGTAGATCTATCAGTCGTTCTAATGTCTTCAGAAGAAAAGACGATATGCTAATAGGTCTAAAATCCTTCGGTTTCGAGTGGCTGGCCTTACCGGCCTTAGTTATGAAGACAACCTTGACCTCCCTCCAACCGTACGGTAGATACTTCCTACTGAGACAACTCTTGAAGATATCCGCCAAAAGGAATAGTGCTGTGTCCGGGATATTACATACCATCGCCGGAAATACTCCATCCGGACCCGATTATTTGTACGGGTCAAAAGTTTTTACCGCCCAGGCTAGTTTTTCCCTAGTGACTATTTCCTCAATTTGAATAGAGTCATGACTAGTACCCTCAGGCATATTAACCCAATGATCGTCAGCCCTAGTGCCTATACCTTCACAACCAGGAAAATGCGTTTCCATAAGCAGGGAGAGTGTTTCCGAGCTGCATTCCGTCCATGAGTTGTCAGCTCTTTGAATGTACCTATGACCTTTGGGTCTTTGGATAAAATTCTCCGAAACCTTGACAGCTCATTGACGCTATCAACAGATTCACAATAATTCCTACATGAACTCCGCTTCTCTCTTTTCAGATCTCCCTTGTATTTATTGAAGCACACCTTGTAGTTGTTCCAGTCTCCCTGTAATCCAGTGAGCTTCGCCCTATTGGCTGTTTACGCCTCCCGGGAAATTTTAGTGGGCATTATGATTCATAGCTCTCATTTAGTAAACGAGTGAAATTGTTCACCGTATGTTTCAAATTGGATGGTATCAGTTCACATGAAGTAGACTGTTCCAACCCAATACGAACCTTGTCATGAAAGGTTCCCCAATTTGTCCGCCTAGGATCCCTAAATGGTACCCTTGCAGACGAGTTAAAGTACAAGGCGAAGGTAATCCTACTATGATCCGAAAAGGAACAGTCCGTGGATACCCTCCAATCTCTAACGAAATTATCATTATGGTTCGTCAATGTAATATCTATAACCGCCTGCCTATCCTTGTTCCTAAACGTGGGCATGTTGCCTTTGTTACAAATAACTAGATTATTGACAGTTATGAAATCATAGACGCACTCACCTCTTTTATTAATATCAGCACTGCCCCACTGACTATCATGAGCATTTGCATCACATCCCATCACCAGGATAGCACCTCTCCTTTTTGCATACGCCGTTAGCTCCAGCACCTCGTTGCCTGGTGGATCTGCTGCCTCATACGGCATATAAACCGAAGCCAATGTCAGCGTCCGCTCATCCCTGGTTTCTCTGTTGACGACAGTGATGTCACCGCACCTAAAAGAATGAGAAATTATTAGTTTCAGTTCTCTCCTTGCCAGGATACACGTTCTTACCTTGTACTCAGTGGACGGGATAAATAACGTGTATCTCGCTATCCCCAACCCGCAAACCTTATTTTGATTGATCCAAGGTTCTTGGATCAGGGCCACGTCGGTTTGGGATTTGGTGAGAAAGTTTGTCAATTCTGTCGAGGCCGCTTCACAATGATGCAGGTTTATCTGCACTACTCAGCCTCTTTGGTAGTGTCATGTTTTGAGTACCGAAACCTGACAGTGCCAAATCCAAAATTGACAACCCCTTTCACCTTATCCAGAATCTCGAGGGATTTGCGATCCACTGCGAAGCGGATCGCGGTTGTTCACCTTGCACACCATCGAGGCTACAGCCTTCCATTGGTCTATAGGGAGATCAACGTTCTGTTTCTTCAATAATGCCAGTATGGTTTCCACCGGTCTTACGGGTGGAGGAATCCATACTGTCACTATTGACCTTAATGGTAGCTCCGAAGCGCTACCAAAACTTCTAGTTTTAAAGCTGGATTTAGGTCGCCAAGTTTCCCAACCACGGTCCTTAAAAACTCAAAGGAGTTTTTATTTCCGCAGTTTATTACTGTTGGGCAAGGGTTTTTGTCCAAATCGAAAATAATAGCCAAAAGAAATCGTTGTTTTTTCGATAATAAAATTCCTTGAATTTTATTTATTTATTTGTACAAATATTAAATACAATTCAAAGGTATGTAAATTCAAGTTCAAAAATACAAATACTTGTTGTTTGCAAATTATTTAAATACGCGGGTTATAAAAAATGAGATCCTTGCTCGATGGTTGTTAAAAAACGAATTAATAAAAAAGTGTATGTATTTGATTTATGCTAATTCTTCTTCATTCTCTAGAAAAGAAGTCAAAAGAAAATTAGCATAAGTCAAATCATAAAGATGGCTAATTCAGCACTATTAGCGCGAAAATTTAAATTTACACTGATCAAAATTTGCGACCACAAGTATAAACGTATAAATTTATACAATTAAAAATTTATAAAAAATACTAAATACTAAATATATATAATATTACAAAATTTCATAAAAAAAATCAAAAAAATACATGAAATTAAAGATTTCATTTAACACCGGCCCCCTTGCACGGCTGCTGATACAGGCTGCAACAATTCATTAGCACGACAATTCATTTTCATCCAGCACTGGTAAGGGAGCAAGTTTATGAATGGGCCTTCTAAAAACGCCGTTTTTGGTTTTGACCTGAACAACCCGACTCTTGCCGTCCGTGCCCGTTTCTACAGCAACAACTCTGCCCAGTAGCCACGTTTGCGGTGGAAGATTGTCGTCGTGTACGGTTACGACGGTTCCGACCTCGACGTTTTTTTCTGCTTTGTCCCACTTCACCTTCTGTTGCTGCTGGAGCACGTAGTCCGTTTGCCATGCAGACCAGAAACGTTCCTTCAGGCACGATAGCGCTCGAAACCGCTTCAAGCAGTTGAGCTTGCCTGTCGTCGAGCTGGGATCGGGCAGTGCCTTGATAGAGGACCCTATTATCAAGTGGCCCCGTCGCACGGGTCGCTCGACAGCGGTGCTAGTGGTCGGGAGTTCAGCATTGCCTCTACGTTCACTAGAACGGTATCTAGCTCTTCGAGAGTCAGTCCAGCGCTTCCGACGGTTCTTAGCAAGTGGTGCTTGGCACTTTTCACAGCAGCCTCCCACAGCCCCCGAAGTGAGGAGCTCTGGGAGGTATGAACTGGAACTCTACTCCTTTCTCGGCCATGGCTGCTTCTATTTTCCGTCGCTCTTTCTCTACGGCGGCCTTCGGACTCAGGCGATTTGCGGCACCGACGAAATTTGTGCCGTTGTCGCACCACATCTTGCTCGGCAGTCCTCTCCTCCCCACGAACCTGGACAAGGAAGATAAAAAAGAATCTGTCATTAAATCAGAAACAGCTTCTAAATGAACAGCCTTTGTGGCGAAGCACACAAAGACCACAATGTAGGTTTTTACTGGGGGCCTACCCCGAATTCTAGTGGAAGTATAAACCGGTCCACAAAGATCTACACCACACACCCAAAATGGCCTAACCGCAGTTAGTCGATCTTTCGGCAAATTACCCATAATTTGGGTTAGAAGCTTCGGTTTATACCTACAACACACAATACAATTGCGAACTGTCCTTCTGGCTACTTCTCGAGCATTTACTAACCAAACTCTCTCTCTCATAAGAGCAACTAGCATTTTTGGGCCAGCATGAGAGTTAGTTTTATGTAAGTGTTCCAAATACACTTTCACAAAATGCGAGCCTTTCCCCAGAAGCAATGGATATTTCGTATCCTCCTTTATAGGAGCATTCAACAAGCGTCCACCTACGCGAAGCAAATTGAACGAAACACCGTGTTTTTCATATTCTTGAATAAACGGACTCAAAGAGCGAATATAAGATTTTGGAACAAGTCCCTTTCGAATTAATTTCAATTCATCAGAAAATTCATATTTCTGTAACAGCTCAGCAATTTTTAGAAATGAGGAATTTAACTCTTTAACAGATAATGTAACCTGACTTTGATTAAAACTCTTCCCTTTAAATTTCCTTATTGCTCTCAGCACATAAGCGAACACTCTCAAAATTTTCGTGTATGAAGAGAAACGATTCAGAAACTGTATCAAACCATTTTCAACTGTTTCAGTTACCACCATGGCAATTTTTGATTTTCTCTTCTCTAAGGATGCTAACTCAGGGGTTAAATCAAAATGTAAATTTTTTGGCCATTTATCTGGCGGAAGGTACAAAAAACTTGGGCCTGTAAACCAAATAGATTCCGTCAAACCATCAACATCACTCCCACGTGACACAATGTCAGCAGGATTATCTTTAGAAGGCACATGCTGCCAAAAACGAGCATCTGTCCATTCTTGGATTTCACTTATTCGATTTCCAACAAATGTGGATAGTGATGACGGATGGCTTTGCAACCAATGCAGAACTATCTCGGAATCTGACCAAAACATTACATTTTTAATGAAATGTGGTAGCAGAGGTTTTACAGTACGCCAAAGCTTCGCCAGTAGATGTGCAGCACAAAGTTCAAGTCGTGGCAGTGACTTTACTTTTAATGGGGCAACTTTAGATTTAGCTGTCAACAATCTACACGTTATACCGTCAGGGTGCTCGGTTCTTATATAAATGCAACAACCATATGCATTATTAGAAGCATCCGAAAAACCATGCACTTCACAATTGACTGTAGAACATGAGTCTACAAACCGTGGTATAACTATTTTATGGCTATCTGCTAAAGAATTCTTTATCTGTGACCATGTGGTGTCTACAGACTGGGGCACAGATTCATCCCAGTCGAGCTTTCTTTTCCACAATTCTTGTAGAAGAATTTTAGCTCTTATTATTATCGGAGATAACAGTCCCAAAGGGTCAAAAAGTCTGGACGAAATCGACAAAATATTTCGCTTTGTAGTTGGCAAGTGACCAAAATTGTCCTCCAACTTAAATGTAAATAAATCTCTCCCGGTACTCCAAATAAGTCCAAGAGCTCTTCTGACATCCCAATCGTCGAAGTCAAGATTCATCTCCGATAATCCATCGGTATACGAAGGGTGGTTGGAGAACCACTTCGCTAAATCAAAACCACATGATTTCAAAATTTCAGTTACTTCGAAACGTAACTTTTCCAATTCCTCAAAATTATCAGCGCCTGATAATAAATCGTCAACGTAAAAATCATTTATAATCGTGGAGGACCCCAAAGGATACACAGACTCAAAAAGTGTACCTATTTCCTTTAAACATCTAACCGCTGCAAAAGGAGCCGAAGACGTACCATACGTCACCGTATTCAACTTATATATTTGAATCGGTTGCTCAATACTTTCGCGCCATAGAACAAGTTGAAACTTGGCATCACTTTCATGGACCAATACCTGTCGGTACATTTTTGTGACATTGGCGGTTATAGCGTATCTGTGAAGGCGAAATCTCAAAAGAGTGGAAAACAGATCGCTTTGTATTGTGGGTCCTACCATCAGAATATCATTTAAAGAGATTTGTGTGGAGGTCTTACATGAAGCATCGAACACCACTCTCAACTTCGTAGTTGAACTGTGGGGCCTCAACACACACTGATGGGGAATTACATAATGAGGTCCAAACAAGACCTCATCATTTACTGGGGACATATGTCCAAGATGCAAATATTCCCTCATAAATTCATTATACATCTCTTTAATGTTTAGATTTTTACCTAACTTGCGCTCAAGGGCTAAAAATCTTCTCCGAGCCGTGTCATACGATAACCCCAATTTGGACGGGTTTGACTTAAATGGTAATTTTACTTGAAATCTACCATTTGGCAATCGGAGGGTATTTGCATTATAGTGCTCCTCACAATTTTTCTGCTCCTCCGTTAAAAGAGAGCGCTGAGGAATCTCTTCTAGTTCCCAGAACCGGCGAACTACCGAATCCAAAGTGTCATCCGAATAATGACTTTCAGTAACTACGTTACAAATTTTCGAAACATTTTCCGGGGAGTCACTTTCGCACTTCCCAGAAACTATCCACCCTAACAGCGTTTTTTGTAGGGTAGGCAATGATGGACCTAACTTTATTTGACCCACCGATAAAAGGTCCAAAAAGTATTCACATCCCAACAACAAATCTATTTTTTCAGGTCTATCAAAGGAAGGGTCAGCTAGCTGAATATTCGATGGAATAGAGAACTTATCTCTCGAAATAGCATATTCAGGCTGATTACCCGAGACTGTATGTACAACACAGAAATCTACAAAAAATTCAAAGTTGGCAACTCTTGATTTCACAAAAGTGCCTATTTTGTGTTTAACTGGGGTATTTGTACCACCAACACCAATTATATTAAGAGAACAACGTTCTCGTTTCAAATTTAATTTCTGAGCAAAATCTTCAGTCATTAAATTAACTTGCGAACACGAATCTAACAAAGCTCTAGCTAGGTAATACTGACTGAATTTGTTCTTTACTAAAACCACAGCAGTGGCAAGAACCATTTGGTGGGAGTGCAAACTCATATGCATACTCTGGGCATTGCCGACAATAGAATGCGATAAGACAGGCGCTACTGAGTTTGCTGCAGCATGACTGCAGTGTGGTCCATCATTTGCAGAAACATAATCACCTCTATTTGTGTTTCTATTATTTCCCATATCTTGTTGTCCATTTTGAACAACGGATTGAGGAGCACTGTTTGCATGCAAACTAGGCTGACTAGCTTCATACCGATGCAAAAGCTCATGATGTGCTCTACTACAAATTTTACATTTGGGCCCATTACACCTTGACACCATGTGTCCCTTTTTTAGACAATTTATGCAAATACCTGATTTTTTGACATGGGAAAATCTTCGTGGCACTGGTAAAGCGCAAAATTCCCTACAATTTTCCAAAGTGTGTCCATTTTTTGAACAATATAAACAACCTTCGGTTTTAGCCCGAGTGCAAGAAAACGACGATCGAGTATTACGTTTCTCATTCTTATGTACGTTACTCGTGACTTCTTGACTGCCTTTTTTATCATCATTCAACTCTAAAAATTGGCATCTGCGAATGAGAACAGACGCACATGCATCCCACTTGGGCAACTCTTTCAAATCTTGCCCCTCGTCCCATTTGGTCCTAGAGGTATTGTCAACTTTTGACATAACCAAGTGAATGACCAGGGCATGCATTATGTCCTTGTCTGAACCCAGATGAGACAATGAATCAAGAATAGCCGATACATTGTCAACTACTTGACGAAGAGCCGCAGCACTCGGTTTGACAATTTTTTCCATATTGAAAAGTGCATTGATATGGTCTTGAAAAATCAAACACTTATTGTCAAACCGGTCTGCTAGCCTGTCTAAAGCACTCTGGTAATTTTCCTCTGTTACCTGGAAGGCCTTTACCGTCCTAAGTGCATCATCTGTAAGACAAGCTATGAGGTGGTTAAATTTCTCTATAGTTGCTTTCGTTATGTTGCTTTCGTTATGTACTAAACTGTTGAAAGACGAAATGAAATTTTTATATTCCGCATATTTTCCACTAAACTTCGGAATTTTCAAGGCAGGAAGTCTATGCGGATTTGTGGTGAAACCACCGAGGGTCTGGTTGGCAAAACTTTCACGCCTAGTACCGCCCAACATTGATTTTAACAAGGAATTTGTACTTATACAAAGTTTTTCCAAGTCACCGCGTTTGTCATCGGTAGGGTCTAACCTTTCAATGTCCGTCTGGAATGTCATTAAATTCTTTATATATGAATTAACCAGCTCTAACCAACCCTCTATATCTAATCCTGAAAGAGTGCCCCTCTTTTTCTCAAGATTGGATTTAATCTTTAAAATATTAGCCTCTGTGGTCGTTCGTTGTTGCCTATAGGTTTCCAACAAACTTGAGCTTTCATTAGTAGCAGTAGCTGCAGCAGCTGGCACATTTTTAGGAGGCATGGTGAATTTTCAAAATAAATTCCACCGACAAAAAATTTAATTTAGTTATAAAAACTAAACTGAAACCCAACTAGTGTTTTCCCGTAAAAAAAAAAGCAAATTAAATTCAATTATTTAATGAATTTAATAAGTTGCAACCAACTAAAACAATTGGAAAAGTGTTTTTTCCGTACCCAACAAAATGCAAGTTGAGTCAACTATTGAATTTTTTGATAATTTGTTGTATAAATTGTATAGGATACAATACAATGGGATCCTCCCACACGAAAAACACAATTTCATTATCAGATTCGCGCTTGCGTAATTCTTGTCTGAGAAGTTCTGTCTCGTGCTCATACCGAGCATATTCCATTTGAGTTTGCCAAAAAATCATCGGCCAATGTCTGCTTGCGTTTCTGCAGTGAAAAGTGTTTCTTCCTCACTGCCTCCCTGAGGCCATGTGTGGTTGAGCCGTTGGAAGCAAATGAAGATACTGACGGGTTACCCGATAAGTCTTTAAATAAAAAATTACCAGAATTCAACCACGAACGTAATGTTGGTCCACGGTTTGCTGAAGTCGGTAGTTTTGAACACGAATACGGCACCAGGTGGAAGCAATTGCATGAATTGTTCAAGACCAAACAGGAGGCATTGAAACGCGAATTAAAAATGGAGGAAGAAAAATTGGAAGCTCAAATGGAATATGCTCGGTATGAGCACGAGACAGAACTTCTCAGACAAGAATTACGCAAGCGCGAATCTGATAATGAACGCAAGAAAATGGAATGGGAAATGCGTGAGAAACAAGCCGAGGAATTACGCAAACGTGATGAAGAGCAAATGCATCGCCAGCAAACTGAAATGCAAACCCGCATGTTGCGCCAAGAGGAGGAAATGCGTCGCCGCCAACAAGAAAATACTTTGTTTATGCAAGCCCAACAATTGAATTCGTTGTTGGATCAACAAGAGGGTGGCTTCAGTGGAAATTGTAGCAATTTCGATAACTTTGGCGGTGGCAACAACTCGCCTTTCGATTTCCGCGGCAACAATGCTGGTAATAGCGGCAATAATGGTCCCAACGGACCTAATAACCAACAGAGGGTTACTTCAAAACATCAACTGCGGTGCTGACTGTCTGAAACATGAAAAATGCTGTTCAAATGAAAACACTGAAATAATGATATCAAAGGGTTTTAAGGCCTTTGACCATGTGACAAAAAAACTGCTTTATCACAAAAGTTTCTTCATCTTGCCATAGACGATTATCAGAGAACAAAACACTTGGATACATTATATTTTAAATGTATCGTATGCAGCTACATTTCAATAAGAATTGGGACAACTGCATTTAAATATCAGATGAAAGCTGTTTGAATGCGGTTTATTACATTTCAAAGCCTACAATTGAATAGAGCAACGATATTGTACTTTACATCTATATAAAAATATTCAGATGAAAACGATTTGAATGTGGTTTATTAAATCCAAAGCCCACAATTATGTTTTACTTGTCATCTGCATTAAAATACTCAGATAATTTGTTGTATAAATTGTATAGGATACAATACAATGGGATCCTCCCACACGAAAAACACAATTTTTTCAAAAAACACAATAAATTTTAATAAAATATAGCAAATTTTAGACAAATCGCCTGATTTGTCTAAAATTTGATGAAACAGTCTGATTTTCCCACACGAAAACCCACAATTTTCTAAAATTGCAATTAAAATTCAAATGAAATATTGAAAGTTTGAAATAAGTTGCATAAACAACAAAAAAAAATGATTTTTCAAAAAAAAGAAACTAAATTTTAGCAAAAAATTCAATTAAATTCAATAAAATTGAAAACTTAAAATATTTGCTTACAAAACGGAAATAAGGTTTCCACGTACTAATTTTTCATAGGGGATGATATGATACACAAAATTTTATTTTGAACACAAAAATCTTACCTCCTTGTAACGACCTCAACTAAAGCTTGCCAATGTGGTTTTCATACACACAAAAATCTCCAGGCGTTCAAAACCAAGTCACTACCAATTTCAAAGAGCCGGGCTGGGCTGTTGTATAATAAAGTACAGATTAAACAATCAGATTGTACTATCAGCACACTAATTCCAATACTGCAAATAAAATTAATTGTGTATTCAAATTTTGTGTATATCTGAAAAATCTCATAAGATACACGGTTCACAGTACAAACCAGTTTTCCACAGATCTTGTGGCAATTTCCAAAAGGTTTCCCTTTTGACGAAATCGTTTTATGAAAAATTTTTTCACTTTTTTAAAAGAAAATTTCACCGGTTTTGTGAACTGCGTACTCTTCCTTGTCCAAAATATAGTACCAACCACCAAGGTTTTCCGCTTAATAATTATAAATTAATTATTAACACAATTTGTAAATTAATTTGAATTTTATTCACAATTTATTTGCACAGAAAATTCTAATAAGAATTTTAATAAAAATCGCTCTTAATTTTTTCACTGCAAAATGTAAACAAACCGTGTAAAGAAAACTAATAATTTGACAGTTTCTTTTACTCAATGCATACATTAGCTGGGTGCTATGAAAAAATAAACATATAAATGTTTTCTGATTGCTCTGAAATTACAGCAAATGGGATCGTGACTTAGCTAGAATCCTACAAATCATTCACAATAGTCAACGAAATTTAGAAAAACCACAAACCAATATGAAAATACTACACTACTGAAGAGCTTCCACTACTGTGCACCAGAGGGCAGATTATCAATCATATGACAAGAAACATATGAAAGAAAATTTGATAAACAAACAAATTTGACAATTGGTTGCAAACAAATTCGTGTAAAATTTATAAATTTTGTAAAATTAATTAAAATTTGTAAGATTTGTTAATTTTCTTTCAATAAATTAAACTTGTACCAATTGTTCACTTTTAAATCTCAATCATTACTTCACCTGTGAGTTTCCAGTGTTGGTGTTAGACATTTACACAAAAAATGTCAATCACTGAGTTTCTAAATACCATGTGTACAAAATCCACCGCACAGATGAGACTTCACAAGCAAACGAATTTTCTTCCGGCTGGCCAGGAGTACGTGTGCTGGATGACAACGGATGGAAGTCCAATTTCCTCAGTAGAACCACTTCCAAGTCACTGTTGTATGACTACAGCATATATTACTTCCAGGTAACAACTATTGGGACTACCAACTTCCACACTTAAACTAATGGGGAACAGCAATTATTTCTCCTTCGACACGGCTGGTAAGTTACCAATTATGTTTAGCAGCTAGTCCCTGCTCGGGCGCCAAAATGTTGGGCAAGGGTTTTTGTCCAAATCGAAAATGTAATAGCCAAAAGAAATCGTTGTTTTTTCGATAATAAAATTCCTTGAATTTTATTTATTTATTTGTACAAATATTAAATACAATTCAAAGGTATGTAAATTCTAGTTCAAAAATACAAATACTTGTTGTTTGCAAATTATTTAAATACGCGGGTTATGAAAAATGAGATCCTTGCTCGATGGTTGTTAAAAAACGAATTAATAAAAAAGTGTATGTATTTGATTTATGCTAATTCTTCTTCATTCTCTAGAAAAGAAGTCAAAAGAAAATTAGCATAAGTAAAATCATAAAGATGGCTAATTCAGCACTATTAGCGCGAAAATTTAAATTTACACTGATCAAAATTTGCGACCACAAGTATAAACGTATAAATTTATACAATTAAAAATTTATAAAAAATACTAAATACTAAATATATATAATATTACAAAATTTCATAAAAAAATCAAAAAAATACATGAAATTAAAGATTTCATTTAACAATTACCTTGACTCCCTTAGCCCAGTCAGCACCTTTGAAAGATACGTCTTCAGAGCTACCACTATAGAAGGCCATCTCGTCAAGGTGTCTAGCTTCAAGCAGCTACCATTGGTCGGTACTGATCTTCCCATCCGGATCATTCCGATCAATTATGGCTGCCTGAAGATATACATCCTGACTCAAGGACTTCTTAACCTTCTTTGTTGACGAGGTAGGCTGGTCGTCACCAGATCTAGCCCTCTTAATGGTCTCCTTTTGGGTGCTCTTAAGAGTTCTAAATGGGGTTACACCAGCATTTCCCGCAACCTTGATGTTTCCTGTTGTCTTTGATGACGAGGGTTGAGGACCACCGGATCCGTTTCCCTTAATGTTACCCATACGGGCACCCTTAGGTGGATCGGCCGGAGGATTTTTCACTCCCTTCGCACCTGACACCTTTATGGGTGGTTTCTTGCCACTATCCACAGATATATCCGAGGCACCGATTTGTAGGATAGTGGAAGAGCCCCCCTCCTTAGAATTTACCGCACTGCTAGTGGTTGGAGCTGTCGACCTTATACCCTTTTGAGTATCAGCCAGATCGACAGTAGCTACCACATGCTGCTCAACAGGAGAAGACTCTCCCAAGAGTACACTTACAGGGCCGTAGATTCTTTCAAATCTGGCGACGTCCTGTCTGTGCTTCTTGAGAAGGTACTTCTCCTTTGCAGTTAATGACCCAGGATCCCTCTTTCCCATCTTTGTCAGAAAGGCTAGAGATTTCCTGGTGCCATTTTTTGCCCTATTTTCATGTCACCAAACTTAGTGACATGAAAATATTTATAATTTGGCACATTTTTGTCACCGTGCCCATAAAAAAACTTAAACAAAATTTTTCTTCATACACGGGTGACCCACCCTAGTGTGCACCAATGATATTTTTAGAAATAAAGCTTGAGTGTCTGTAATTCTCAAACACTCTATAGTTTTATTTGTATAATATCTTTGGTTTTTCTAAAGCCTTTTGTGAAAAGGTTTCCTGATGATCTGGCCTAAGCAAGCAGTGAAATGCGCATAGGAACTAGCTTATCTCCCAACAATAAATTTCAGTGAATTTATCAAATTAAAAATTGGGAATTTAGCATAAAACAATTTTACTAAAATACTAATTTTGTATTCCCGAATTACCTTTTAACGATAAATTAGCAAGTTGCTTGTGCATTAAGACTAAACTGGCAACTCGCTTTATTTTGATTTTCTTGTGAAAACTATAAAGCAAGTTGTTTTTATTTTTTTGTTTTTTCTTTACTCACATATACACTACAGTTTTTGTCAGCAAGAAACCAACCAATTGTAGTAAGGAAATGTAAGAAAAGATAAATCACGGTTTTTTACAAATAATGCTTGAGTGTCTGTAATTCTCAAACACTCTATAGTTTTATTTGTATAATATCTATAGTTTTTCTAAAGCCTTCTGTGAAAAGGTTTCCTGATGATCTGGCCTAAGCAACCAGTGAAATGCGCATAGGAACAAGCTTATCTCCCAACAATAAATTTCAGTGAATTTATCAAATTAAAAATTGGGAATTTAGCATAAAACAATTTTACTAAAATACTAATTTTATATTCCCGAATAACATTTTAACGAAAGCGTTTGTCACTTCCACAAGAAGTTCTAGAACTTTTAAGCTGTGAAATTTCTCCAGAGGCTACAATATATGAAGATAATGAAAATATTGATTACTAAAGCTGATGACATTGAAGCAGAAACAGAAGAAATTGATCTTCTGTTATTATTAATTAAAAATTTTGTTTTCAAAATTTTTATTGGTCACAAAAGGGTTAACAAGTGCTAAAATATATTTCAACCTCTCACTTATTAGCATTCAATTAATTTTCAAAGTTAAAAATAAAGTATATGGTTTTGGCCAAAAAATCTCTACTTCAGACCTATATGCACCTATATGTGTGAAAAAGGAGTAATTTGTCCCCTCTCCTTCCGTTCCATGCCCAAGGCGAATTTATATACAAGGTGGTGTCGGTGGCGAATTCAGGAAAATACAAGCGAATTCATTAATTTTTATGTATGGAGTTTGACATTTGAAACCACTCTCTTATTGTTTCGAATGTCAAACTCAATATATAAAAAATTAATGAATTCGCCTTGTATATAAATTCACCTTGTTCCATGCCTTTATTTCAGGCAGTGTGACCATTTTGCAGCTAGATTTAGCATTTTTTATTTTGATTTAGCTGCAAATTTTCGATTTAGCATTTGGCATTTTTTAATAATTTTTTTAGCTTTTTCTAACTTCAATTTATTTTTCATTTGTACCCCTGTTACAATTAAAATTTGATTGATAGTACATAGTGTAATGCAAGGCGTATTAACAGGTGAGTGCGTCCCGGCAACAAATACAACAATGCAAAAACAACAGGCAATTTGTTTTTGTTAAAATGTACGGTAAATGTCAAAATCAAGGCGAATTTAAATATTACTATGTTATTTACAATAACAAATGTAAACATAAACAAAGTTTGACATATAGTGTACATAAAACCACAGCTAATTAAGAAACAGCTGATTTTATGCACTCACCTTGTTAATACGCCTTAGTTTAATGGTAACCACGAAAACGATGAAAAGATAAAAAATAAAACAGAAATCTGGCATCATAGTAACAAACCGCCACAAGGGAATAATTATAACAAGATTATAACATAAACACACTGACCCCTATTTTCTCAATCTCTGGTTATTTTTTATCGTGACGATAACTGACAGTTCTCATACACAAAATGTAAATTGGAGGTTTATCGTTACGAAAAACGATAACCAGATATTGAGAAAATGGGGGTGAGTTTTCGATTTTGAATGTTTTAAAGAAATTTAATTTAAATATTTCGTACATGGTGGGTTTAGGTACAGACTAGGGTTCTATAGCTGACACAAAAAGTCGACTTTTCGATCTTTCGACTTTTTCCGATTTTTAAAAAGTCGACTTTTCGAACTTTCGACTTTTAGTAGTTTATGAAAAGTCGACTTTTCGAACTTTCGCGTTTTTAGTTAATCGACTTTTTTCGACTTTTTTCGACTTTTTTCGACTATTTTCGACTTTCCGACTATTTTCAACTTTTTACCATTTCTTGTAAAAAATACATGAGCGGTATTCACTGTTAAATGCGAATGGTCTAGCATCATTGCAAAATTTTACCGTAATCCAATAACAAAATACACACAAAAACCTTTACAATTTTGCAATGATGCAATACCATTCGCACTTAACAGTGAATACCGCCACGGTTTCTACATTTATTGATGCGCCTTTTGTAATGTTAAGCAATAAAAATGAAATTTATCAAGGCGATAATAGTTAGAATAATGTTGTAAGAATTTTGTGTAGAAAAAGCTTTATTTTATAAACATTTATTTATTTATTTGGTCAATTCACAAGGTCTCTTATCATGTCATATTGTGTTAATGTTCTAATATTTCACAATGGTTTAAAAATGTTATTGTTGCCATTCAAGCAAAAAATGTCCTAAACTATTACTACTCTGTTAGCTATGTTTATTGTGCTGTCGTAACCAACCAGCAGAGACCTGCGCCGAACCCTAATAGCCGCATACGCCGAGCCGCCGAGTCGCTGATAATATTCGGGAGCCGACACTGAGAATCGCAGTCAAAAAGTTATAGTCTGGAAAAATTATGCAAAGCCGCCATACCATTTTTCACAAGCCGCCGCCACCGATAAAAGTGTTCGACACAGGTCTCTGATAATCAGCTGTTTTTGTTTACAATTATTTTTTGAACAAAATTTGTTTTCGTAAAAGTGTAAAAGTGGTTGCAGAATAATATGCAAACAAATTTAAGATAATCTTTATTTACTTGAGTCAGCCATTACCACCTCGAAAATGTATTTTTCGCACAAACCGGATATTATTTTAGATTTCTCACTTGGCATTGTTAAAGAAAATTTTTGTTATTGTTTTATTTTGTATCTGTCTTTTATATCAGCTGATTTAGATTTGAAATAGCACACTTAGTTATGAGGGGTTGTTCACAACAGTCGTATTTTTTCTTGTTATTATTTTAGTACTTCTGAAATTAGGACACCTTGTGAATTAGCTTATTATTTACATATATTAGCATACACTACAAAAAATGCAAGTGCAATATTTTTTTTAACAATCTATAAAGTCGACTTTTATCGACTATTCGACTTTTGAGATAACATAATCGATTGTTCGACTTTTTTCCGACCAAAAAGTCGATTTCGACTTTTCGAAATTTTTCAGGAAATAGTCGATTGTTCGAACAATCGACTTATAGAACCCTAGTACAGACAATGACAGGTATTAATCGTTGTGTTATCGCCAATTTAAAAGAAAAACATTGTATTAGTACTAGGGTGATCGATTCTTCGACATTTTTTAGAAACCGATTTTCGGTTTCTTCGAAAAATTGCAATTTAATATAAACCGGTTTCGGTTTTTTAATAATAACCGGTTAACCGTTTTTTAGAAAAAAAATTAAAACGCCAAAATATAAGAAGAATAAAAGTTTTATTTATTAAAATAATAGTTATTAAAACAAAAACAGTTCATGAAAAAACATAACAGAACAAAAAAGAGATCATATAATTGGTGCCGTGAAATAAGGCCATAGGTAATAATATGGCCTTATTGCACATTGCGTTGAGAAATAAGACCATATGGCTTTATTACCACCGAGGTAGTGAAATAAAGCCATTATGGCATTATTGCATCATAGAAAATTTCAGTGTAAAATTGCCTGTTACAATTACATAAATATGTATAGTTATTTCAGTGTGACAGGCAGTGCAGCAATAAAAAAAATATTTTATAATCATTTGCAAGAAAGGCTTCATTTAGCGAAGCCGCCTGCCGCGTTCTATGGAGGAGAAAACCCCTAAGAGCCATATTCAATTATTGGTCGAAGTGGAAATAAAGCCATATCAGTGTAAAATTGCCTGTTACAATTACATAAATATGTATAGTTATTTCAGCGTGACAGGCAGTGCAGCAATAAAAAAAATATTTTATAATCATTTGCAAGAAAGGCTTCATTTAGCGAAGCCGCCTGCCGCGTTCTATGGAGGAGAAAACCCCTAAGAGCGGCCGCAGGCCGCCAAGAAGAAAAACCTTTTTTTGCGAAGACATGTAGCGTGATGAGCAACTATTCGGTATCGCAGAAAAAGGTTTTTCTTCTTGGCGGCCTGCGGCCGCTCTTAGGGGTTTTCTCCTCCATAGAACGCGGCAGGCGGCTTCGCTAAATGAAGCCTTTCTTGCAAATGATTATAAAATATTTTTTTATTGCTGCACTGCCTGTCACGCTGAAATAACTATACATATTTATGTAATTGTAACAGGCAATTTTACACTGATATGGCTTTATTTCCACTTCGACCAATAATTGAATATGGCTTTATTTCACTACCTCGGTGGTAATAAAGCCATATGGTCTTATTTCTCAACGCAATGTGTAATAAGGCCATATGGTCTTATTGCCTATGGCATTATTTCACTGCACCCATATAATTATTATAAAGAATATACATGTATTTTAATAAAAAAAATAAGCATTTTTAAAACGCTTAAATACTTTTTAAATCTAATTTTGATTACTTCTTTTAACGTTCACAAGTCTTCGTGTCAAATTTGACCCATTTTGAAAATAAAATTGAATTTTTTCTAAAAGTGCGTGGTTGATATTTTCGATATTTTATGAATTTAATTTCAAATGTCAACAACTACGTTAGGTTTTTTTTTAATAAAAAATTGGCAAAAAAATATATATTTTCTATTTGAGTTAAATTTGACCCGAAGATAGTTAACCTTATGAAAGTTAAAATAATCTCTTAGGAATAATACACAGTTTAAATGCTTTGGAGTATATGGATTTTTTTCTTTTGGGTTTATAAAGCTAAACATTGAAAATGATCTTTCACTCAGTCTACTTGCAGGATATTGCAAGCATTGAGTAAGTTTTCAAGCTTTCCAGATCGCTTGTGACATTTGTCTAAATATAAAAAGTCTTATAAAATAGTAAGAGTATTTGTTTTAAAAAAGTTTTATGGATTTTGAATATTTTTTAAAGTTTTTATTTTATTATTTCAAAATAACCGAAACCGACTTAACCAAAAAAACCGGTTATTAAAAACCGGGCCGATCACCATAATTAGTACCCTGTGTTTGCCACTCGATACAATTGTCAGTGTCTTCCGCATCGAAACCTCTACCAGAAGAGATAGATTATTTGGTGCCGGAAACCTACAACTGGTTTTCAAAATCAACAATTAGACAAACAAAAATTATAAACGCATTTACGCTGCAATAAATGACGTATTCAACCATTAAAAATAGTAATAGCTTGTGGCACCAGGTGGATGTCAATTGAAACAGCTGTAAATCGTATAGAAACTCAATGGCTGGAGCTAAAAACCCATTTTGAAATTGCTGCCTCTTCCGAAGCTTGTCATAAAGCTAAAAGAGTTATATACAGATACAAATTTATTGTATTTATTATACGATTATCAGATATACAAAAAGTAAATAAAATGTTTGAAAGTAACGACGCCGATCCAATACTCTTATTCTCAGACTTACACATTCTTTTAAAATAGTTTTTCTCAAATAGTTTTCATCTCAAATAGTTTTAAAATCTGAATATTTTGATCCTTTTACTTCATCTTTAGACAATTTTTATATACCTACACCATATTTTAATTATGATTTTGAAAATTTTTTGAAAACAAGAACAAATATAAATTCTGAAACTGAAAAAGAAATTAGAATAATATGTAGAAATTGCATAGCAAAAATTTGTTAAGTTTAAAAAATATTAACTTTTTTGCTGTTGACAATATGTAGTTTAAAAATAAATCAAAGTAAATTATATGAAAATTTCAAAGAAGAAATGATAAATTTTTCAAATGATGAAATTACAACTTTAGAATTACAATGGCAAAATCAGAAGACAACTATTGAGTTTTGGATACAAGTTTATGAATACAGGAATGCAGTGCATGAAAATCATTTCAAGGAATTGTCCGATTTTGTTATGAAATTTTTAGTTTTGCCATTTAGTTATGCAGAAGTTGAACGTGTATTTAGCGGAATGAATCTTTTAAAAAATAAAATAAGAAATAGAATGATATTAAATACAATAAATTCACTCCTCTATATAAGATGTGAATTGAAAAGAATGAATAAATGCTGCCAAAGTTTTCAAATAACTAAAGAATTAATCCAAAAATGTGATACAAATACTGTGAGCGTCAAAACAAACTGTACACCTTAAAATATTATATTTACAACTTTTTTTCCTAATGTTACGTCGCACAGTGGCTCATTTTCGTTTTTCATCGGCCAAAACTCTGTAACTTTTGAACCGATAGAGATATTTCAGAAAATTTTCTGACGGACAGATATCTTCTTGAATTTTCTTCAGTTTTAATTTCATGATAATCGGTTCAACAGTTGTTGAGAAATTTAAAGCTAAAGTTGAACTTTTAATTTTATATAGCATTTAGTATGAAAATGCGGATTTTTTTATTTTTTGCATCAGTTTTACTTATAAAAAAAAGTTGTAAGCTGATAAAAACAAGTAAGGAAGTATGTTCGGTCAAGCTTGACCATATAATACCCTACATTATAATTTATTTTCGTGAATGATTTTCGGAAGAGGGCATTATATGGGAGCTATGACTAATTATGGACCGATCGCCATGAAATTAAGTCGTGTGATTTATGTCTATTTTTGTTGAATTTTATGTTTATAACAACATTTTTAAGAGATTTATGCTCGTTAAAGTGATTTTCGGAAGCGGGCCTTATATGGGAGCTATGACTAAATATGGACCGATCGAAATGAAACTAGGTTGTGTGATCTACGTTCATATGAAGTTTATTTCTGTTGAATTTTATGTTTAAACCAACATTTTTAAGAGATTTATGCTCGTTAGAGTGATTTTTGAAAGCGGGCATTATATGGGAGCTATGACTACTTATGGACAGATCATCATAAAATTAGGTGAAATTAATTCAGTTTATATAAAACGTATTCGGAGCAAAGTTTGTGTAGATACGGGTATTCATTCGACTAATGATCGTTCGATTAATCGAATAATTTCTTACGAATAATTATTCGAACAATTTAAAAATGGCCATTTTCGAATAAAGAATAATTCGGACAATTTTATGTAGAATAATCGAATAAAACGAATAAATGTTCATATATAATAATAAATTTATTAAATTGCTTAAAATTGTTCATAATTTCAAATTTAAATAAGTAATAATGACTCACAAAAATTGTATTGTTTCTGAAATTCGACAAATAACTAAAGACAAAAGGGACTTTCGATCACTGTAGATAAGTGTTCCGATAGCCCCTTCTATAAATATATAAATATTACTACAAGAAGTTACAATTCTAAAAACAAATCTTTCAAAATGTTTAACTTAGGACTTGAACCAATGAAAATAAAAGGTACGGAATAAAATATTTGTTATTTAGCTGGCGAAATATTAGAAGAATCGCAATTAATAATCAAATTTTAAATTAGATTAAAGTGGAGTTGAATGTGATGTATAATGTGATTTTGAAACGGTCGTCGAATGTGATATTAAGGATGACATTTTTAATGATTACATTGAAATAGACGAAGGCCATGATCTTAAAATATATGTACAGTGCCGGACTTAAATATTCACACAGCATACAGATTAATCTTTAATCTTCCATATTTTTTAAACGAAGGCCACAACTTTCGTACGGCTTTCAAAAAAAATATTTATTTACGTATAAATTATTGAAATATATGGAAAAACTAAACATAAGTTGGCACATTTCAGAATAAAAATGTATCTAATGTTTCGAAGTTCGATTTTAAGGGGACAAAAATATTCACACAGTTTCTAATTTTTAATAGGAAAATAGTTTTTTTTAATAGTTTAATATTTTGTGGAGTAGCCTATCTTTTTAATGACTTCTTTTAATCGTATTGGCATTGAATCGACCAATTGTTGGTGACGTCAGCTCCAATATTTTGCCATTCTTGTAACAGGACTTCTTTAAGTTGGGTCTTACTAATAATATGGTTGGCAATGTTTTTACGTAATTTTAATACAGTGTTGTAATTTCATTCAAAACTATTCGAAAAAAGATAATTATTTAAAAAAGTAAAATTATGAATGAAATTACGATACGTATTAAATTTTATGCGAGCCTGGTGGAATAAAAAGTCTGAATATAGTGTATAGGACCGGAAGATGAGATATAGGGGGAATTTCTTTTAAATTTTGTATTATTAATATATATGTATACTAGTTGTCCCTGCAAACGTTGTTCTGCCATAGCTCACACAAAGTTTGAAGACTCCCACTATAATAGTATCCCAGATATGTAATAATAATTTTTTACTTTGTATGGGAGGTGCCATGCCCATTGTTCCTATATAGGTCAATTGTGAATCTAAACCATCCAGGGACCCACTCAAACACACACAAAAAAAATTCATCGAAATCGGCCCAGCCGTTAAGGAGGAGTTCAGTTACTAACACACGTACAGAAGAATTATATATATAAAAAATATTAAATTTAATGGCGGATTGTGGAAATGTTTTTAAATATATATATTTACTTTTCGATTTCGCGGTAAGAAAATTGGCAACAAGCGATATTCCAATATATGGTAGTTAACCCGCGAAAAAAGTAAATGAGACAAAAATAATTATTTAAAGGATGAAGAATTGGAAAATGAGAGAAGAAGCGAAATTTAAGTTCAATAGTGTGGTTATAGTGATGGTGCGAAGTTGATTTATTGAAACTTTATTAAATTTTCCAAGTTTATTTTTTTATCAAACATAAGGCATTGATCAGGCTAAGAAAAAGACATGGAAATATCAGAATTTAAAAATGAAAACAAAGAAAATATAAACTTCTTAAATAATAAAAAGATTGAAAATATGAAATTAAAAAACAAGAATATATTAAGTTTAAGTTAAGATTAAGTGTAGGTGTGATTGTGTGATTAACATTTATAAGTGTAACATTAGTCCCTCGATCGCCGTAAATACAAATATTAATGAAAAATTTACAAATGTTAAATATTATCTAGAGCTCAAGTATAGAGCGGGAATTAGAAATAAGACTGTGTAATGGCAGTCCAATAGTATACAATTCAGTTCGCGAAAACTTCAGAAATAAATCAAAATTTTTGAGCACTAGAATAAAAGAAAAGAGATATAGTAACATTTATAAAATAGATAATAAAAGTAAAGAGAAACATCTAAAAATAAAAGTAACGGCTAAAGGAAAATTTGAAGAGGTGATGTTAAATAAAATATTTGTGTTTATTGATTACATATGTTTATTTTATATATTCTTGTTTAGGGTTAAGAAAATTATTAATAAAAATATGTACATAGTAACTTTATAATTAATTTCTTTGGATTTAGCAAGGTACAGGCAGTGATGGAGAGGTAAGTGGTCATGTGGTCAATTGTAGAAATATGTGAGCGGATGCTCCTACGACATGGTTGGGAGGGCTAGAGAGACGAACAGCTTGTCTCTGGACATTCTTCGTGTGGTATAGTGAGTGTAGTGTCAGTTTTGTGTAGTTTAGTGTTTATCATTTTTTGTTTACTGTGCGGATTCGCGGCTGGTGAGAGGTTGGGACCTCCCTGAGGTCAACACATGCCAGGAGCTAGTTGGAAACCTCGCCAGTCCAACCGGACCGTAACAAAGTGGCTTAAGTTTCGAACAGTAATATATTGAGTTAATTTTGTTTTGGTTTTAATATTGCTTTCCATGAAATGGAATTCAACTTTTGTTCTTATTATTAGAATGTAGGTACATTGTACAATATACATTAAATATCTTATATTAAATAAAACAATTTAAAAATAATACATACAACTTTGATTGTTTTATACGGAAAAGTTGCTTAGGTTTCGAACAATACTGTATCTTTAACGCGAATGGACGCGAAAAGATATTTAAATAGATAAAACAAATATTGAAGTGCAATTAAAACTTCTTCTGTGCTGGTGTTTGTTTTTCTCCACCTATAAAGAGTGCAAGTGCAATAAGATAAACAGAGATTACTCTTTATGAGTTTCTCAAATACAAATTGTACTGAGCAGAGGCTTAGTTTAAACGGCGTATGTGTCTGTGAATGTATCAAAAAAACAAATAAGAGTGCTATATTCGGCTATGCCGAATCTTATATACTGTAACGACACGTTTTCCGCTGGTTGCTGGGGTAAGTTCAGCGGAGTCCAGGGTCGTCTAAATAAAACACTTTATTTCACACAACGTTATAAAGCGTACTTTTATTTAAAACAAAACACTTAACATTAAACTTGACACTATAAAACTGCTGTTGATAAGGTTGGCGAAGAACTATTTTGTTCTAAGATTGAGTATTTGGAGATTTAATCTCCGTATACACAACCAGGCGCAGTTTAAAGAACAATTTAGAGATGCCACAATCTTTGAAGGTTAACTTCATTGAATTTTTAAGCTAGGTACTCTGTTCATATTTGCGAAAAATCATGGTTTTTTCATGCGAAAAATTGTATATGCTGTTTGACAGCTAGCTGTTGCTTTTAATTTCGTGCGAAAGAAGTGCTGCGTATGTTATTTCGTGTGGAAAAATAAGGTTGCCAGATGTATTTCACATGTTTTCCACAATAAAAACAGAGTACAACTTTTGCGAAATTATTTCGCATATATTTCATTCCAAATATTTTATATGTAGTTTGACAGCATTTCGCACGAAATTTTGAACAGAGTACCTAGCTTTAGGCAGAAATATAGTGAACAAATTAGAAGTTTAACTTCTGTATGCATCACTACTCTCTCACTATTTGTCTTTAAGCACCCAATAAGAAAATATTTGGGGAGAGTTAATCTCCTCACCAAAATTTGTTCTTACCGCTTGGTCACTTCCTTACAGACTGATCGATGTTCAGCAAATGCACGCCTTTTATACCCTAGAAGCAAGGCGAATTCATACAAGTTGGTGTCAGTTCTACAAAAACAACAATTGGTCTTAACAAATGTCAAAAAACCAAAATGAAAAATTAAACGAATAAGTACAAAGTAAATTAATAAAGTAGCGACAGTACTACAACAAATACAACATTTACAAAAACCACAAGCAATTTTGTTTTTGGTTTAAGGTCTGAGCTGTCAAAGTTGCATGTTGTTGTTTTTGCTTTTGGGCTTGTTGTATTTTTCGCCACAACAACCACAAGTGAATTGACAGTTCAGACCAAAGTAAAAAAAATAGTCAGCTGTTCTACTGAGTCTACTTTATTAATTTACTTTGAATAAGTATTTAAACTTAATGTTATCGCTGGCTGCGATGGTTGTCCATAACACCCCGTCTACAACAGGCATGAAATGCTAAACATTAACACTAACATGATGTTAGTGTTAGGTATAGAGCCATCATGTTAGTGTTTTTCTCATGTTTTAACATGGTTGTTAAAACATGTGTTTTAACAACTCTATTATAACATGAAATGACGTTTAAGCTTGACAACAGCCATTGTGTTGCTTTTTTTTCATTTACAATTTTCATTCGACAAACAAACAAATAAAAGCTGTAAAATAATGTGGAAAATTGTGTAATAATTGATTGGCTTTGTAATACTTTGTAATACACACACGATTTTATAGAATTTGCTTCGCTGACAATCAAAAAATAATGAAATATCTTAACATTGACATGAGTACGATACTCCACCATTAACATATTAATAATTTAACATGAAGTCTTAACATCATGTTTTAACAGCATTTCATGCCTGTTGTAGACGGGGTGTAAGGGGCGAATTTAACTACACCAATAAGACACAAACAATTTTAAATTATTTGCAGTAATGTGCGATACGATGCGTACAACACTGTGTGCGTTTATTTCTATTAAAATTAAATAAAAGAAATACAAATAATGTTCAACTACAACCCGCAGTGCTTTTCCCTTATGAACTGACTTTACTTTAAATTATTATTTTATTTGGACCACTAGTTATTTATGTGTATAACACATTAAAAATAACGGTACCAACTTAACGAAACAAAAGCACTGCAGTGAGATCAATGTAAAAAAGAACAATAACTAATACATAATCTTCACTAACAAATAGGTAAATAAGACAAATAAACGTAACATTAAGGTGCTCACAGGACGCCATATAACTTCAAATAAATATTTTAAATGAATTACAAAATTATACAAAGACAAATAATAAAGTCGAATAAATAAAAACAATTAATAACATTTCTGCTCGATTATGAGCCATTCGGCGACACTTAATATAGTCTCGATAATTGAATAGTGAGGGCTTTACTTATTTATGTAAACAATAAATATTTTGTTAATAAGCTTAGAATATATAGATATTTAAATATAAAAACAAGCTCTGACAATTGTTAGAACCAAAAAGCGAAACAAAATGATCAGCTGTTTGACTGACTCCACCTTGTATAAATTCGCCTTGCCCTAGAACACTATTAGTGTTTATAAAAAACCGACTTTTTAAAAAACCGGTTTGTCGGTTAACCGAAAATTGGGCTTTTTTAGAAAACCGGGTTTTCGGTTAACCGACATCGAAAAAACCGGTTAAACCGGTTAACCGTCATATATATGTAGAAAACATAAAATGTCCAATAAAGTATATACAATTTTAAAATTTGTAGTTTTTAGTAGTCAGGAATGGTTAATATTACTATGAATATACAAAAGTGCTAAGTCCATTTTATTTTGTAAAAATTTCAAAATTACTATCTCAGTCAAATGGAATTGAGTCTAAATATGTTACTAAATATATAATATACTTGTTTTAATTATTGGTTTATTCATTAAATTTTTCTGATATGGAACAGAAAATGTAGCAAGTCCCAAAAAAGGACCTATAAGATGCAAACGCACTTCTTCTTAGCTGTGATTATTTGTCATTATAAATCATACCAAATAATTAATAAAACTCCATATCAGATTTCAGAATATTTCAAATTATGGATTTTGGAACGTTGTTATTTCTGAAAAGGAATTTGTACACTAAGCGAAATGAATAATAAAATAAAATTTTAAGAACAAAACACACTAATGAAGTCAAATTGTAAGTATGCACATCAATGCTTAACTTCTAGAATTCTGCGGAATTTAATTTTTATATTTTGATTATGTGCAATTTATTCTGAAAAAGTTTTTAAATAAACTCATCGTCCTCTACTATTTAGAATCATTGTAATTCTTAAAATATCAATCTAAATAGGTTTATATTGTAAATCAGCAGTTTAGGTTTCAAATCAGACCAATAATGTTTGTACAATGAATATAAAAAATGCACAAAACCATGAGATTTCTTAATTTTAAACCTAAATTTTAAAAACCGGTTAACCGTGTGATAAAAACCGGTTAACCGAAAATCAACATTTTCAATTAACCGGTTCTCAAAAAACCGAGATTTCGAAGAAAAACCGGTTTTTCGGTTAACCGGTTTATAAACACTATACACCAGAGATGCGCAAAACTACTTACTCTCACCAACACATTCAATTCATTATTTTATTCAGTGCACCTACAAACACAAATACAAAAACTGAAAAAATAAAGAAAAAGTCATACACCAGTCCTCATGCTTATTCCTAGTTGTCTCGATGAGTGGACAACGACTACTAAAATGTAAGAGCATAAAGGCTCTGAATGCTGTTATATTGTAGCAGTGATGTTAACCGTACGTAATTACCGTATTGTACGGTAATTTAGACCTTCGTACGGTAGGCAGGTAATTTCTACATTTGTACGGTAATTTTAAAAAGTTTAAATTTTTAAGAATTATATCCCAAAAGTAATATTTCCATAATGGGTCTACATATGATATACATACATATTTCTCATTAAAATAATCATAAAATTTTGAGGATGATGATAACCAACTACCGCTATACAAAATATATCTAGGCGGTAAAGTAATCGCAAGTTTTCCAGGAATGGATATTTCAACATACAAATTAGTATTAAAAACTGATTGCAAACATTTATTTGAATCAAATGCAATCATTAAAAACATTGACGTAATAAATCCCCAATTGTTCGATACCAATATTTCTGTAATTCAATTAGTTTTGCTTTTCCCAGAAGATGTTCAAATGAATAAATTTAATGAAATTGATAAGGAATTTATGCTTATAAGGCAAATAAAAGATGATAAAAATGGGATTCTGCTGTTTTACAAACTTGGTCCTATATTCAAAAACCTCTATCTTTGATATTCACGAAAATTACTTTTTGATGGTAAAATGTTCAATAAAACAGCCCTCATCTATGGTGTGAATTTCTTACAAACATACTGTGTTTTGCTTTGTGTCTACTTTTAAAGTGTTATTTATCTTATGTTGTATAATTAGCCATTATCTTAAATAAATCACGTTAATAACTGACAGATGGTATAAATGAAATCAAAATAATTTAATTCTATTAAAATGCAAAACCCTTTATCTTATCATTTGTATACATACACATTATATGTGAGATTCAGTAGTTGCTTTAAAATAATAATTGTAGCATACCGAATTTTAATAACTCAAGTAATACGCGAAAAAAACAGTTTTTTGGCTTTCCTGAAAAGTTGTGTTTTTTAAGATAGAGAGTTTTGAATATAGGCCCTCGATATATTGAATTATAAAAATACACCTGTTTCAATAAGAAAATATTATTATTTCTGTACAAAACTTTGGATACGGTAATTTTAAAAAGTTAACATCACTGTATTGTAGTTAGTTTTTCCGTAAGATCGTATCAGCTGTTTTTAAAATAATAACCAAAAAACCATCTTGGTGATTTTGTTACTATTTTTAGTATTTTTTGTATTTAGACCTTCAACATATTATTGTGAAGATTTTTATAAATACATACATATATTTTTTGTTAATGATTTAATTTAAACTCATTTTTTTACATACATAGTACATACATTAAAAGAAATTTATATTTATTTTATTAAATTTCAATGTTTTTTTGAAAATATTATATTTTTTATTCTTTTGTTAATTGAAATTTAATAAAATAAATATAAATTTCTTTTAATGTATGTACTATGTATGTAAAAAAATTAGTTTAAATTAAATCATTAACAAAAATCGATTTTTTGTATAAAAACTCACAATATCTAAAATCGCTAATATCTTGGCCAATAAGCGTTTAATCAAGAAAAGCTGCTTGATCTGTGATCACTCATATTTCTAAACAAAAATCGATTTTTTATATAAAAACTCAAAATATCTAAATTCGCTAATAATTTGCGCAAGAAGTGTTTAATCAAGAAAAAGGGCTCGATCTGTGATCACATCTATAAAATATTCTCTTTGATTGGTGTGAGGAGAACCCCATAACAAAGAATGCGAATTAACATCTCCTAATATTAATTCCGCAGTAGGTAATCTTTCTGAAGGATTTAAATAGAGTGAATAGATTTTTAGTTTAAATCCTAAGAATAAATCAATAGCCGTATGAAAATTGCTCGTTGATGATATATTGTATTTTAAATTGTTTTTAAAAAACAGAGCTGCACCTCCATTTCTGTTGGATCTAGAGTTAGATAACGAAGCTTTATATCCATTTAACTGTATATAGGGATGCCAATCCCGATCCCGAAAATCCCGGGATTTTTCAGGATCGGGATTTCCCGAATCCCGGGATTTGTGAAAAACAATCCCGGGATTTTTCGGGAACAAATCCCGAAAATTACGAGATTTTTTAATATTTTAATTTTAGTACTCTGTTCATATTTGCGAAAAATTATGGTTTTTTCATGCGAAAAATTTTACATGCTGTTTGACAGCTAGCTTTTCATGCGAAAGAAGTGCAGCGTATGTTATTTCGTGTGGAAAAATAAGGTTGCCAGATGTATTTCACATGTTTTCCACAATAAAAACAGAGTACTGCTTTTGCGAAATTATTTCGCATATATTTCATTCCAACTATTTTATATGTAGTTTGACAGCATTTCGCACGAAATTTTGAACAGAGATTTACATTTCTAAAATCCCGAATCCCGGGATTTGTAAAACCCAGTCCCGTTTGGCATCCCTAACTGTATATGATTAAGCCCATGGTGGGTTTTCTGAAGAGCTATTATATCAGGAGAATTGATTTGAATTAAAATTTGTAATTCACGTAGATTATTGTATAAACCATTAATATTCCGCTGTAGAATTTGAATAGCCATATTGTTTTTCATGCGAAAGAAGTGCAGCGTATGTTATTTCGTGTGGAAAAATAAGGTTGCCAGATGTATTTCACATGTTTTCCACAATAAAAACAGAGTACTGCTTTTGCGAAATTATTTCGCATATATTTCATTCCAACTATTTTATATGTAGTTTGACAGCATTTCGCACGAAATTTTGAACAGAGAAAAATCCCGGGATCCCGGGATTTACATTTCTAAAATCCCGAATCCCGGGATTTGTAAAACCCAGTCCCGTTTGGCATCCCTAACTGTATATGATTAAGCCCATGGTGGGTTTTCTGAAGAGCTATTATATCAGGAGAATTGATTTGAATTAAAATTTGTAATTCACGTAGATTATTGTATAAACCATTAATATTCCGCTGTAGAATTTGAATAGCCATATTGTTTGGTAAATAATATATTTAAATCTCCATATCTGAGAGTGAGGAGTCTAATTCAGGTCTATTATCAGTAATTTTACATGGGTTATATGAATTTTGCATATGTAAAGATATTGTCTTTGGTAAATTAGTAGATCTTTCGGATAAATTATCTATCGAAGGTTTATCTTCAATTTGTTGTTTATTGCTTTTGATGGTAAGTATTGTTGTATTTTTGTTATTGTTTTGGTTCAATGTAGTTGGTGCTTGTGTTTGATGTTGGTTTGTAGATGTTGTAGGTTTGACATTAGTACGATTTAAAATTGTATCAATATTTGTAAGAGGAGTTTTTGTTGATGTTTCTTGTGTTTTTGTTAAATCTATTTGAGTCATTTTTTCAGTGCTGATGTTTGTTTTTGTTAAATTTGATTCTGCTGAGGAATTTTTGTTAACGGGTATGTTTGAATTTGTTATTTTTTATTTATTTTTTCTTTCTTCAATAACTTTTTTTAGGTCCTCTGTTGGAATGTCGTATGAATGCGTGTTGTTTATTTGTTGTGAAGCTTCTTTGTATGAGCAATTGTTCAGTGTTTTTATTTTTAGTATTTCTGGACAGTTTTTATTTGTAGAGCGGTGAGGGTTATTGCAGTTAACGCATTGTATTTTTGTGCAAGGTGTTGGATCATGTATGACTGCGGCACAGATGTCACAGTTTTCAATCCCATTACAATACTTCCTGGTATGACCTAATTTGAAACATTTGATAGGGTTTGGAATATAGGGTTCCATTTTGCAATTTAAAAATCCTATTTTAATTTCATTTGGTAATTTATAAAGATTAAAGTTTAGTATATGTAGGTTAGAGTGTCCCTTAGAATTAAATTTTTTGAAATGTTGAAACGGTACCCGCTGAAAACTTTCGTAATGACCTAAAATACCACCAAACAAATTTTTAGGTTGTTCTAAGAAGGGCAACCCGTGCTGACTTTCGATTTAGTTTTGAGGTGCATATACAAGGGGAAAAATGCATTTTTTTTAATTTTGCCATTAAATAATTACTTCTGCAATTTAATTTAAAAGAATCGAAATGTGTACGTAATTGTCGTTCTAATAAGATATAAAATGCAAAAATTGGTTAAAAAATGTTAAATTGGTTAAAAAATGTTATATATTAAAAATATGAAAAAAGTATGTCAATACCTCTTATAGTTTTTCCGTACCTGCGATATAAATTTTGCGATTTTCGAGAAAAACGAATTTTTTGGCCATATTTTGGCGAATAAGCCCTATTTCCTTACTGCTATTAATTTTAAGTAAAATCTGTTCAGAATATTATAGTCCAGGTAATTTAAAATATAGTCTGAAAGTTTTACTAAAATCGGAAAACGTTTACCCTTAAACCGTGAAGGTCAAAATTTTCAATATTTGGAATTTCTAATGGAAAGATAGCGAAATGTTATATATTTTTTGAAACTTTGATGAAACTTAAGAAAAATATAAAATGAAGTCTAGTATTTACAATAACAGCACAAAAATGGAAATTAACCCTTAAGAGCACTTAAACAGTACTTTTAGCTTACACATACTTTTTCATATTTTTATTCCCTATTATGTTGTAAATAAATCCCCATGTGATGATCAAAAAATTCTGAAATTTGTTTAACAAAATTTTTAAAAATTTGAAATTGGTTATACCTGCGAATAGGTTAACTGTATCCTATGAAGATAAAAACTCATATACAAGTAAATATGGATATATTAAAAGTAAGAATAAACTTTTGTTTTAATATTTCTCAAAAACTGAAAAAATGCATTTTTTCCCCTGGTAAATTCACCTCAAAACTAAATCGAAAGTCGGCAGGGGATGCCCTTCTTAGAACAAACTAAAAATTTTTTTGGTGGTATTTTAGGTCATTACGAAAGTTTTCAGCGGGTACCGTTTCTACATTTTAGTGTTAGTGAATGAATATTGTTATTTTTTTGCATTCGAAGACACCTTGATCTTTTAAACCTTCAACGATTTCATCCTCCTGCAGATTTTTCAGGGTTGGTGCAAAAATCACTCCTTTGATAATATTAAGTGTAGGGTGTAAAAAAGTTTCAATTTGACAAACACCAGGTAAGTTAGTAGTTTTTAGAAATTTGTTTGTTTGGGCTTAATTTTTAGTGAGTATTAGCAATTTACCATCTTTGGTAAAAGTAGTTTTTTGGGGTGGCTCGTTGGATATGCCCTCCAAAGCCTTTGAAACAAGAAATTTTGGGCACTGTTGTTTTGAAATGTTATTGTTTTTTCTCCTATTTTAGGGAAATCTATAGTATTGTTAATGTTAATTTGATTAATTTTTTTTGGCGTTTTGGTGATAGAGTTCTTTTTTGTTTATCCGGGTCCAGTATCGAAAAAGGATTTCCTCCCGAGCAGGACGACATGTATAACACAATTCAAATTCGAATAACTTATAAAATTCGCGAAAAGTAAAAGCGTCAAAAAAACAAATTTAAATGTATTAGAGAATCAAACACAAGTGTTTTATCTTTTACAAAAGTTTATTAAAGCAAGCGAGAGTATTAAAGTCAACCGTATTCAATGAGAACTTGATGTCAACTGGCCATCTTAAATAAACCATGAACTGTATGAAAATATGTTTCTGGAATGCAAACGGCATACGCCAACACAAAAACGAACTCGAATATTTTTTAAGAAACCAACAAATTGATGTATTGCAGGTTTCCGAAACTCATTTGACGTCCAGAAGTTCATTTCGAATAAATGGATACGTATTACGTAATATATGATACCAAAAATCCCAGAGGTAGAGCATGTGAAGGCTCTGCAATTTTAATACATTCTGGGGATAGCGACTGATTACCCCTAAAGATAGTGTTTTGTTTGATACAATTTCTAAAATGGGTTTGAATGTGATTTCGAGCGGCCAGCCTACTGATCCACGAAAAATACCGGATGTTATTGATTTTTGCGCGACAAAAAATATCCCTAGTGTAAGCGCAAAAGCCGGCAACACTGGTCAAATAGGAAAATTAAAGGAAAAGGAGAAAAAGTAAAAGAAAAACCAAAAACGACAGTTGATGCTGAGCAAATATTAAACAACTAAAAGATCTAATAAATTATATGAGTGAATTATGTTGAATAAATGAAATAATTAATAAAATGAATTAAATAAAATCGTTGTATCATAAATTTATTATTCCTTATAGTTCAGAAGTGGGATAAACGCTCGCCAAATGCGTGATTAAAAAAACAAGTGCCAAATATAAAAAATATGTGTATAAAAAATAATACCGTTCGATTTTAAATTAAAAAAATTAAAGCATTCCAAAAGAAATTCTATTTTACATGCGTTTATAATTGCAGTCGAGATTAATGATCATTATTAGTATTGATCATGAAGTTTGCGTATGCGTGACGGTGAAAACGAAACTAATGATCATTGAAAGCAGGGTTGACAGATTTTTTTACCTCCATTGCCAAAAGCTAAACGAAAAATCGCCAAAAGTCGCCAAAAATATTTTGTTTGAGTTCTTTATTGTAACATACATACTTATTTTATGTATTATAAAGTCAATTTATTTCGGTTTAAATCTAGTGCATTAGTTATTTATATTAAATTGATATCAAAAGTATTTTTTTTTCTTTTCAAAAATTAATTGCATAAATCAATAATATACCGCATTCTCTGAAGTTTCATTATCACTACTTTGTATATCATACATTGTATTATAATTAAACTTTTTTAACATTTGATCTGTAGGCTGAAATGAATTGCAACAAAATTTATTAAGATTCCTATAACTTATTTTTCTTATCAATGAATCTTAAAGTTCATATTGAATTTTATTACACAAGATATTGGTATAAGCCTTAATAGATAAGTCTTAATATCTTTTCTACGCAAGCATTGCTGGTTGGTAAAATTTACATATTGAGAACGGTCAATGCCAAGTCTTTAAAATTAAATGTTCCTGCTGCATAGCAATAATTGTAAACTGCTGGCTAAAAATCTAAAAATTTTTTTGGAATTTCACCTTTAAATATCTAAGTCCAATTGATATATGCTAATTTTGACCATTGCAATTCATATTCCACCCCAGATGAAGCCATCCAACCCCAAACAATAACGTTACCTCCTCCATGCTTTACGGTTAGCGTCAAATGCTTCGGATTCGTTTCAGTATTTGGCTTTCTCCATAACATTTCTCTTCCATCAGAACCAAAAACATTCAATTTACTTTCATCGCTAAAAATAACTCGATCCCAAAATAAACAAGTAAGAAAGTATGGTCGGTCAAGCCCGACCATATAATACCCTACACTAAGTAAAAGAGCAAAACATTTTTCATTTAAAATTTCAATAATTTATATTTTTGAGTGATTTTCGGAAGTGGGCCTTATATGGGGGCTATGACCAATTATGGACCGATCACCATAAAATTAGGTAGTGTGATTTATGTCTATATGAAAGTTTACTATGTTGAATTTTGTGAGTATACCAACATTTTTAAGCGATTTATGCACGTTAAAGTGATTTTCGGAAGCGGGTCTATATGGGAGCTATGACGAATTATGGACCGATTGTAACAAAATTTGGTGACATGAATTTTGTGTATATAAAACTTAGTTGGAGCTCAATTTGTGGAGATACACTTATAAATTAAACATTTATGACCGATAAAGTACAATTTGATCGAAATATCTTGAAAATTGCGATCTGTACTCTGCGCATGGACAGCCAGCCAAACAAACGGACGGACATCGTTTAATCGACTCAGAAAGTGATTCCAAGTCGATCGGTATAATTTAAGGTGGGTGTTAGACTAATATTTTTGGGCGTTACAAACATCTGCACAAACGCATAATACCCTCTCCACTATGGTGGCGTAATCCAATCTCTTTTTCATGTTCACTTTTCGAACAAGGGGCTTCTTACGGCTTACTCGACCATTGTATCCATTTAGTTTAAGAGCGTTTCTTCCAGTTTGGGGGTTTGCCGTCATCACTAGTTTTCAAGTTTCCTTCAATTACATATGCATCAATTTTTGGATTACCTTCTACAAATCGTACAATTCTTCTCTCTAAGTGGTGGTCTATTTTTCTTGGATGGTCAGTTCTTTGTTTATTTGCCATTGTTCCGCTTTTTTTTAACTGTTGAATAACGTACTGAATAGAAGAGCGTGGTCTTTTTATATCCTTGATTTCGGTTAGATTTTTTCCTTCATTTTGCAAGTTAATAATAATTTTTTTCTATCCATTAAAATTTGCTTATTTTTAGATTCCCTGACAACAACAAAGCTGGTCCATTCCATGCACATCCATTAAAATGAAGCAATTGCTCAGAATGCAATTGAGTTTAATATTGGTATTCCTTGCCTTAAAATAGTTAACTGTACGGAGACTTTTTTGGTAATACTTTTCGTACAATTATTGAATTTATGTAAATTTTTATGATTTTAAAGAAAATGTTTGTATTTTTTTATGTTGATTTCTAGTTTATAAGATTTTTTTTAAATGAATTGAAAAAAGGTTTAAATATGTATTGATATTGAAAAGTGACCATAAATTACTGGTTTATATTATGTGTATATCTGTACGGAGACTTAATTGATTCAGTGTAAGTACTTTGAAAAGAGTTATATTTTCTGGTAACCATTTAGCATTTGTTTTAAAGGCTTTTTAAGTACAAAAAACTAATTTCTTTTAAAATTTCCTGTGCCTAAATAGAGGAGGTGTCGATAAGTTTAAGTTTTGAATTTGGGCTTAAACAACCAAGGGGGGGCCGAGCCACAATGCCCCAAAGTGGGGCACCTCGGGTATATCAAAAATTAAAAATGATGCCAAATTTTTGTTTGCGATCCGATTTGAAAGATTTTTATATATATAGAATGTACTAGACGAGATCTACAAAAAACATTGCTTTAGCCATATATTATCTCTTATAGTTTACGAGTTATTCGCATTTGAAAAGTAAAATTTTATTTTTTTGCCTACCTTGGTCTGCCATTTTGCTAATAACGGATCCAATTCTTTCCCGATTTTATTGAAGTATCTTTTTTTGAATTAACAACAAATTTATTAATAATCTTAAGAAAGAATTGTTAAAAAATATCTACTGAGTCAAAAGTTATGTGCATCCAAACTTAAAAAAAATAAAAAAGTCGTTTTTTCGCCATTTTTTTTCGAAAAAAGTACCTACATTAATTTTAAATTATACAGAAAATGAGAAAAAGATAAATAATGTGTTTATATTTTTCTGAAAGATAACATTTCGGGAAATATTATAAAAGCAAAATAATATCAAAATTCATATTATTGCGTGGTCCAGAGCCTTCCGAAGCAGACCTATTTTTTATGTAAATTTCAACTTTAGACAACATATTCTAAAATCGCATACATAGCTGCTTTCAAAAAATTAAGACCAGTTTTGTATGTCCCAATCTGTTCTTCAATATCATGCAAAGGGATTTCATAGCCCCGAGCTTGGTACCTTCAATAGATCCAAAAATCAAAAAAATCCCAATTTTGGGATTTTTGGAAAGTTTTTTGGGAATTGTGGGATTGTCATTAACAATTCACAAATATCTTTTTCACTTTTGGATTTGCATCGAACGTTTCTATATAAGTGTAAAATTTCATTAAAAACGAGTCATAAACAAAACTTTTATTGCATTTTAAAGTTTTAAATTTTCCAAAAAAATCAGCTATAATTTTTTATTCGCATATTTTTGAAAAAAGTCTTCAATATTTTTTTTAATTCTTAAAATTTAAATTTTCCAAAAAAATCAGCTATAATTTTTTATTCGCATATTTTTGAAAAAAGTCTTCAATATTTTTTTTAATTCTTAAAAATTTTGTACATTTTTGAAAAGAGGACATAATTTCCTACACGCTGATATATAATATGATATAATAAAATCGTTTTTTCGCCATTTTTTTTTCGAAAAAAGTACCTACATTAATTTTAAATTATACAGAAAATGAGAAAAAGATAAATAATGTGTTTATATTTTTCTGAAAGATAACATTTCGGGAAATATTATAAAAGCAAAATAATATCAAAATTCATATTATTGCGTGGTCCAGAGCCTTCCGAAGCAGACCTATTTTTTATGTAAATTTCAACTTTAGACAACATATTCTAAAATCGCATACATAGCTGCTTTCAAAAAATTAAGACCAGTTTTGTATGTCCCAATCTGTTCTTCAATATCATGCAAAGGGATTTCATAGCCCAGAGCTTGGTACCTTCAATAGATCCAAAAATCTAAAAAATCCCAATTTTGGGATTTTTGGAAAGTTTTTTGGGAATTGTGGGATTGTCATTAACAATTCACAAATATCTTTTTCACTTTTGGATTTGCATCGAACGTTTCTATATAAGTGTAAAATTTCATTAAAAACGAGTCATAAACAAAACTTTTATTGCATTTTAAAGTTTTAAATTTTCCAAAAAAATCAGCTATAATTTTTTATTCGCATATTTTTGAAAAAAGTCTTCAATATTTTTTTTAATTCTTAAAAATTTTGTACATTTTTGAAAAGAGGACATAATTTCCTACACGCTGATATACACGCTGATATATAATATGTATATCTTTTCTTTTCCGCTAGTCAAATTTATGGATTCAAAATCAACAATAAACAGAAAATTATAAAATCTTGCCGTTTTGTAATACAATTTATTGCACTGCCTTGCCGACTGCTGCATAACCAAATACCGGTGAACACTACAAGATGAAGCTAATTACTGTGAGTTATCTATTTTGAAGCCATTAATGAGACTAGCGGAAAAGAAAAGATTTTCCTCTAAAAAAGAGGACGTATGGTCACCTTATATTAGATAACTTTTTTAGACTAACACGCAATTTACATGATGATTTTTTTTCATGTTTGCCCAGACGTCTGTTTTCATGTTTGTCGATGATTGGTGGTGCGCGGGGTAGACAAGAATGGGGGGTAAGAAAACAAACATGATTTCGGTTTTTCATGTTTCTTTTTGACATTCCTCTTTACACTCATTCGTATTATTCTTATTATGTTTTATAATTTTTCGTTTGTTGAAGTGAAAACATCATTTATATTAAAAGAGCATTTTTTTTTAAAGTTAAATCAAACATTTCTTCAATTATTTCATCACATATTTTGAATTTACTTTTAAAAAACAATTTAAAAAATTGTCCTATTTATTTTCCACAATCAAATAAGATGTTTTCGTTTAAAACAAATATTACGAATAAACAACTAAAGAGAATCAATAATTAAATGTCAAAAACAATGAACCTAGAAACATGAAATAATGGTTATATGGACCAGAGTGAGTGGGAATGCACAAGTGACAGCTTTTTGATACTTTTTCTATATTCTAATGGTACTTTTTTGAATTTTCTATAATATAATGGACCTAGAAATATGAAATTAAACATATATGGTCCTAAGTGAGTGAGAATTCTAAGGGGAGACTTTTTGGTACTTTTTGAATTTTCTATAATATAATGGACCTAGAAATATGAAATTAAGTGTATATGGTCCTAAGAGATTGAAAATTCAAGCGGATACCTCATGGTACTTTTTGTTTATTCTAATGGTACTTTTTTAATTTTCTATAGCAATGAACTTAAAAACATGAAATTAAGCATACATGGTCCTAAGTGAGTTAGAATTCTAGGGGGATACTTTTTCTTTATTCGAATGGTACTTTTTGTAATTTCTTCACCAATGAACCTAAAGCCATGAAATTAAGCTTATATGGACCCAAGTGAGTGGGAAACCACAAGTGGGGGATTTTTGGTACTTTTTATATATTCTAATGGTACTTTTTTGAATTTCCTATAATAATGGACCTAGAGTTTCCAAAAAATCGAAGAATTTCAAAACCGCGGTTTCGGTTTTAAAAAATTAAAAACCGATCGGTTTCGGTTTTGTGATAATTTATTAAATATTAAGTATTATAGAAACAAAATTAATTGATAATATAGGAAATGATATACAAATCTAAAATTCAAACTTGACGGGTTATGGTTTAGTGAATGCGAATTTAAAAGTGATAATCAATGATACTATTTCCTTATTGCAATGGTACTTTTTGAATATTTTATAATAATAAACCTAAAAATTTTAAGTTATTAACACATTTTGCATTTTCTATAATAATGGACCCAGAAATATGAAATTAGACATTTACAATTAGATTCATAAAGTGAGACTTGATAGTACTATTTCTTTCTTCTAATTGGCGTGGCGAAGCGCACCGGTTCAGCTAGTATTTCATAAAATCTTTAAATCTGAGCCCCAAAAATTGGTATAAAATCTTTTATTATTGAGTCGTGTAAACGCTTGACCCCAGAGTGGTTTGCCGACGTTTGTTCTCAACACAGAATAGAAGTTTTGGACTTTCTACTATTAGTACTCCTCCGAAAGAATTGCTCTTGGTCTTTAGAAAAAGGAAGTTCCAAGAAAAGAAAAATACAAATTTTATCAAACGAATGATTTAATTTACTAAAATATAATAACTTTTTTAATTTTACTAATTAATTTTACATATAATTTATAAAACTCTGCTGCCTGTAGAAAATTTAAAAGTTACCAACACATGTGTAATTTTGTTACTCACACATGTTTAGAGTTAGGTACTTTTTCACTAACACATGTATAGAGTTAGGTACTGTTGTCAAAGAGTTGGACTACTTGTTATACTTTGGTACATACATTAAAAGAAATTTATATTTATTTTATTAAATTTCAATGTTCTTTTGAAAATATTATATTTTTTATTATTTTGTTAATAATAAATATTTCCCTTTCAAAAATGTTGGCACCACTGCTTTCATATTGTTGGCATTTTTGTGTATATATAATATCAGCTGTTTTAGCTGTCACTTAACGTTGCGGACAAAATTCTGTTTTCAACAGATTCATCCGCAACAGAACGGCAACGTTACAGAAAAACTAACGACATACACAACTTTCCCTATGCTAAAAACAAAACAGCTGATTCGGAACGGAACGCACAACCTAACTAGGCCTTAAGTGACAGCTAAAACAGCTGATATCATATATACACAAAAATGCCAACAATATGAAAGCAGTGGTGCCAACATTTTTGAAAGGGAAATATTTATTATTAACAAAAGAATAAAAAATATAATATTTAAAAAAAAAACATTGAAATTTAATAAAATAAATATAAATTTCTTTTAATGTATGTAAAAAAATTAGTTTAAATTAAATCATTAACAAAAATATATGTATTGTTACGAAATGGTATTGAATTCAAATATAACGATTTTAAGGGCTGATTTAAAAGTAGCATAATGCTTTCAAATAACAGTGCTGTAATGGCAGACTGTAACATATCTGTGGGCATTGTTAAATAAAAGCATTCAGTTGATTTGATCATAAGTTGGCAACGCTGTATTCGAATATTCAGTTAAAGAACATTGTAGAAAGTACACCACAGATGGCGTATGATCTAGAATATTCGAACTTTGACAGTTAAACAGCTTTCTAGATGGTAATGCAGTGTTATAAATAGTGGCAGAGGTTGCAGTCGTGAGTGAGTTTATCAGAGACGTTTTTCGAATAAACATCATCTAAGTGCCTTAAAGTGTGTTGTGTTTTTCAAGTAAACGTGTATAAAAAAACATTGAGTGGCTATTTAATTGTGTTGTTGTTGTACATTTTAAAGAAATAAAGAGTTGTTACAATTTTTAAACTACTAAACGGCTTTTATTTGCAATCAAAAGTATCCGGTTTATTTAAAGGAAATAAACCAGCGTTTTGAAAAGGTTAAAACGTAACAATTGGTGCCAGAAGTGGGATTGCAAAATAATAAGCATGAAGTTTGAGGAACTAAAAGTTGAACAACTCAAGAAAGAATTGAGTAAGTTGGAGTTACCAACAGCAGGTAATAAGGCGGAATTGCAGAAGAGGCTGATAGACGAATTCAAGCGGCGTGATATTGACATCGGTGCTAACGAATTCGATTATAAGGAAGAAATGGAAGTTTCTACACGTTCAGCAACAAGCAGCATGGATTTAAGCACTATGTTTGCTGCTAATGGATGCTAAATTTGATGGAAAAATTCAAAGAAACAAATGAGAAATTTGCTGAAGTTCAAGAAACTTCTAAAGTAAACAACGAGAACCTAGAAGCGAAATTGAACGAAAATTCTAGAACCATCTTAGAAACTTCTAAGGTAAACAACGAGAAACTTCTTGCTGAAGTTAAAGAATAAAATAAAATAATTGAAATGAAATTTGTAGAAACTTCTAGAGTCAACAATGAAAGATTATTAGCTGAAGTTCAAGTCAACAACGAGAAACTCCTAGCTGAAATGGAAGCGAAATTTCAAGAATCATCTAGAGTCACAGATGAGAAAATTCAGGAAATGTCTGAAGCTTTTAACAGCAGAGTGGATGGTATTGACAAGAAGGTGTCAGATTTAGAAAATGGTGTTGATCAAAAACTGCATGACCTAGAAACAAAGGTTAATAATCTTCAATGCCAAGATGGACCGGTGCGAGTTATTTCAGAAACATCGAGTAGAATAAAGGCCCCTAGTTTTGATGGCAGCACACCATTTAATGTTTTCAAGTTCCAGTTTGATACAGTTGCCATTAGAAACATGTGGAACAATGAAGAAAAAGCCATAGAATTGATATTGGCCTTAAAAGGGAATGCAGCAGTAGTTCTTGAAAGCGTGCCAGCAAGCAACAGAAATTGTTATGATGACATAATGGATGCGCTACAACGTAAGTACGGTCATAAAAAAGAATTATACCGAATGGAATTGCGTGGCAGAGTACAGAAGGCTAATGAGACACTACAAGATTTTGCGTTGGAAATCGAGCGTTTGCTACAGCTCACTTATCCAGGGGAAAACAATCCATTTTTGGACCATATCAAGATAGAGGCATTCGTTAATGGCATTCGCGATCCTGAAATAAAACATGCGGTTTGTGCTACACATAAACCATCATTTGCTGAAACAGTCTCATTTGCACTGGCGCAAGAAACGGCGAAAATAATTTAAAAGCCGCAGATATGCAGGGTGCGCAATATCGAGGTTGTTGCTGAAGACGAGAGAAATATAGTCGATGAGTTAAAAAAGGTCTTGGAGGCGTTTAATGATAAGAATAGCAAAGCCAGAGTAAAATGTTATAATTGCGGTAAATCTGGTCATATTCAACGAAACTGCAAAGCACCGAGAAAACGAACCAGATCTGTTTCGCCTCCAAGAAACAACCAGCCGTCAAATCATCAATCGTCACAAGAATCACCTTTAAACTAAAACGAGCTAGCACTATGGGGCAAGAGCTAGCTCCCACATATGAGGGCCCCACAATCTCCATATCAGTAATGCAGCAGAAAAATAGCAATCTTACGGCTAGTGGATACATCAACGGTCAGAAGCACATTTTTACTATAGACACAGGAGCGTCGCAGTCCATAGTCAAGCCCGATTTAGTCAAAAACACAATTGAACCATTACGTGGGGTAAGTCTGCGCACAGCTACTGGGGAACCAGCCACTGTCTATGGTAAAGTAAATGTGAAAGTAACCATTGCCAATGTTAGCGTCAATCATGTATTTATTGTTGCCGATATTGTGGACAAAGTAATCATTGGTGCTGATTTCATGATTACTCACGGCATTACTTTGGATATGGGACAAAAACTTATGATTTGGCGAAATGTGGAAATACCCCTTGACGTCGGATATGAAAATAGGACTCAAATAAGAAAGCTAGTTACCGTCGAGCATCAGAGACTACCACCACAGTCAGAAACTTTAGTATGGGCCTGTATGGAGGGAGATTGTGAGGACAACAGTTTGTGGGTGGTAGAACCAGCAGAAATAAAAAGTGATCTTATAACAGCAAAAGCCCTCGTTAAACCCTGCAACAACAAAATAGTTCCTGTAAGAGTGCTTAACCTGTCCAGCTCTGTAAAAATCGTTAAGCCAAATTCCGAAATAGGTCGATGCACTTCAGCAGAGGCAGTAATCAATTGCGAGAAAAACCCGGAACATGCCAATAAATCCACCAAGGAACACGAGCTACTAGCGGAATATGTGGGGAAATGGGTAGGAGGATTAGCGCCGCCCGATAGAAATAAGGCCAAACAGCTTCTGAAGAAACATACCTCGGTCTTCGCCTTAAAAAGTCAAAACCAAGGTAGAACGGCAATTGTAAAGCATCAAATAAATACTGGCAAAGCGAGGCCCATAAAGCAGGCGCCCAGAAGTATTCCTCTAACAAAACGAAGTGAGGTGAAGGAGTTGGTTAACGAAATGGAGCGGGATGGAGTAATCGAACCATCTTCAAGTCCTTGGAGCTCGCCTGTTGTGTTAGTTAAAAAGAAAGACGGCAGCACTAGGTTTTGCGTCGATTATAGAAAGCTGAACGACGTTACCAAAAAAGACAGCTACCCGCTACCAAGAATTGACGACACCCTGGACACATTAGCTGGAACAAAATGGTTCTCCACATTGGACTTGCAAAGTGGTTATTGGCAGGTAGAGATTGCAGAAAAAGACAAAGAGAAAACTGCGTTTAGTGCTAGTGATGGATTATGGCAGTTTAATGTGATGCCCTTTGGACTCTGCAATGCTCCAGCCACATTCGAGCGTTTAATGGAACATGTGTTGAAAGGACTTCACTGGAAGACATGTTTGGTGTACCTCGATGACATAATTGTCATGGGGAAGTCTTTCGATGAACACTTGAAAAACCTTGAAGAAGTCCTTAAACGAATAGCTGCGGCTGGATTAAAACTTAGCGTAAAGAAATGTGCATTGTTCCAGAAAGAAGTTAAGTATTTAGGGCATCGCGTAACAGCAGACGGCATATCAACAGATGAGGATAAAATACGAGCCGTAAAGGACTGGCCGCGTCCGAGAAATCTTCACGAATTGCGCAGTTTTCTAGGCCTTTGCACGTACTACCGACGATTTGTACCGAATTTTGCCAGTGTTGCCGCAAGCCTACATGAGCTAACGCAGAAGTCGCGAGCGTTCCTGTTGAGTGAATCTCAAGAACAGGCATTCCTTCAGTTAAAGGAATTGTTGTGTACAGCCCCAATTTTGGCATATCCCATCCCAGGGGCGAAGTTTGTGCTAGACAGCGATGCGAGTGGATACGGAATAGGCGGTGTGCTTTCGCAGGTGATCAACGGGACGGAAAAGGTCATAGGCTACTACAGCCGAATACTTTCCAAGCCTGAGAGAAATTACTGCGTAACGCGACGTGAACTCCTGGCAGTATTGGAGTGTGTGAAGCATTTCCACAAGTATTTTTATGGTCAGCACTTCCAACTGAGAACCGATCATTCTGCCCTCAGGTGGTTGTTGCAATTTAAACAACCTGAAGGGCAACTGGCTCGTTGGATTGAGCGGCTTCAGAGCTATGACTTTAGCATCGAGCACCGGAAGGCTTTGAAACACGGCAATGCGGACGCGCTCTCAAGACGGCCTTGCAACGTGGAATGCAAGCATTGCGCAAAAGCCGAGAGAAAGGAATGTGTCATTGACGTTCGACTAATGCATATAGAGTCCAGTGCAGATTGGTCTGTATCGCACAGAAATGACCCCATTCTGTCAAAAATAATATCGGCAAAAGAAGAAGGCAGAAGGCCAACTCGCAATGAAATATCGGCCGAAAGTTCACTGATGAAATCATATTGGGCCCTATGGAATAGTCTACAATTGTTAAATGGCTGCTTATACCGCATATGGGAAAGTGCTGACGGTAAAACAGTGACAAATCTAATTGTTGTAAGATCCTCTAAAATAAACGAAGTAATGAAAGGGTTTCATGACGGTACCAGTGATGGTCATCTTGGTGTGACAAAAACCTTAGAGAAGCTAAAACAACGTTTTTATTGGGTGGGTTGTCAGCAAGCAGTAGCCGATTGGGTAGCCAATTGTCCACAATGTATAGCAGCGAAGGGCCCAGTAAGAAGAAGTCGTGGACAACTTCAGCAGTATAACTCAGGTGCGCCATTCGAGCGGATTGCGATGAATGTAGCAGGCCCTTTCCCTGTCAGTGATGCTGGAAACCGTTACGTTCTAGTGGTTATGGATTATTTCAGCAAATGGCCAGAGGTATATGCAATACCCAATCAAGTAGCTAAAACGGTTATAAGCGTATTTGTGAACAACTGGGTGTGTCGATATGGTGTTCCACTGGAGTTGCACTCGGATCAGGGTAGAAATTTTGAATCCGCCGTATTCAAGGAAATGTGCAATTTATACGGAATAAGAAAAACTAGAACAACGCCACTGCATCCTCAATCTGATGGCATGGTCGAAAGATTCAATCGCACCCTGGAGGAATATTTAAGAAAAGTGGTCAGTGCACACCAGAAGGACTGGGATGAACACATACCAAAATTTCTATTGGCATACAGGTCAGCTGTTCATGACTCGACCTCTCGAACACCTGCAAAAATTGTCTTCGGGGCAGAACTCAAGTTGCCTGGCGATTTAGAATTCGGTATTAAGCCCTCATCAAATAATGAAAACACTTCCCAAGAGCAAGATGACCTTAACGAACTTCACGAATTCGTACGCAGACGAATAAAAATGACCAGCGACAAAATGAAAGCCAGATACGATCGAGCAGCGAATTCTGAGGGATTTAATGAAGGCCAACTTGTACTGCTGTATAACCCACAACGCAAGAAAGGACTGTCTCCCAAACTACAAACCCATTGGGATGGACCATACAAGGTGATTAAGAAATTAAACGATGTGGTGTACAGAATACAGAAAGAAAAGAGCCCGAGATCTAAAATGAAGGTCGTACATCTAGAACGACTAGCTGCCTATGGGAGAAGTGAATCTATGCCTATTCGGGACGAACAGGCTTAAGCGGGGGGCAGTGTTACGAAATGGTACTTGAATTCAAATATAACGATTTTAAGGGCTGATTTAAAAGTAGCATAATGCTTTCAAATAACAGTGCTGTAATGGCAGACTGTAACATATCTGTGGGCATTGTTAAATAAAAGCTTTCAGTTGATTTGATCGTAAGTTGGCAACGCTGTATTCGAATATTCAGTTAAAGAACATTGTAGAAAGTACACCACAGATGGCGTATGATCTAGAATATTCGAACTTTGACAGTTAAAGAGCTTTCTAGATGGTAATGCAGTGTTATAAATAGTGGCAGAGGTTGCAGTCGTGAGTGAGTTTATCAGAGACGCTTTTCGAATAAACATCATCTAAGTGCCTTAAAGTGTGTTGTGTTTTTCAAGTAAATTCGTGTACATTATAAATTGTGTCTGTAATTCTGAGAATTTATAAACGTGTATAAAAAACATTGAGTGGCTATTTAATTCTGTTGTTGTTGTACATTTTAAAGAAATAAATAGTTGTTACAATTTTCAAACTACTAAACGGCTTTTATTTGCAATCAAAAGTATCCGGTTTATTTAAAGGAAATAAACCAGCGTTTTGAAAAGGTTAAAACGTAACACTATGTATTTATAAAAATGTTCACAATAATATGTTGAAGGTCTAAATACAAAAAACACTAAAAATAGTAACAAAATCACCAAGATGGTTTTTTGGTTATTATTTTAAAAACAGCTGATACGATCTTACGGAAAAACTAACTACAATATAACAGCATTCAGAACGGCACAGAACAGAAACGTTACAGAACGCAAAGACTAATGGAGCCTTTAGTGTAAATTGCGCCTAAAGCTAGGTACTCTGTTCAAAATTTCGTGCGAAATGCTGTCAAACTACATATAAAATATTTGGAATGAAATATATGCGAAATAATTTCGCAAAAGTAGTACTCTGTTTTTATGTGAAATAAATCTGGCAACCTTATTTTTCCACACGAAATAACATATGCAGCACTTCTTTCGCACGAAATTAAAACCAACAGCTAGCTGTCAAACAGCATGTAAAATTTTTCGCATGAAAAAACCATAATTTTTCGCAAATATGAACAGAGTACTAGGCTTAACTATAAGCTAACTACAGTGCTGCCAACTTTTTTTTGGAGAAATCATCAATTTAAAAAAAAATCGTCAAAAAGAAAAAAATCGTCAAGACAAAAATACGTTAAAAATACCAAAAACATATTTTTATTAACTTTTTATTTTTATTTTATTAAAGTTTTTATTTAATAAAAAAAATAATATAATTTTGGTATTATGTGACTTTACTCTGGTACATTTCTGTGTGACATTTTTTAATAAGTCATTTTTAATTGCTATATTAAAACACTCAGAATAATTTAACTTAAGATAATCTTTTGAAAACAATATTCCTTGTAATGTTGAAGAATCCAAAGCATTTCAGATTTTTGTTTTATTCAAATTTACAATATTAAAAATTCTTTCAACGTTGACCGACGAATGTGGTAGTGCCACTAAACTCGAAATAAATTGTGTAGGCCTTTGCATTATTGACTCTCTTTAAATTAGAAACATTTTTCCAATGTTTCGAGTTCGGTGAATTTCATATTACGTAATTATACATTTTCTTTTGTTAAATAAACCACCTGGACGCTTTTATTTTAATAATATTATTAAATAAAAAAATCAAAACAACAACTAAAAGACAAATAAGTAAAGAAAATTCTTTATATTTTTTTTTAACCTTTTTTGTGCATTGACTATTAAATAAAGATCAAGAGTGTTAACGAAAGTAATTACAAATACTCTTTAATGAGTCTCTTTAACGAAAACAGTGAGCGAAGGCTAAGTGTAAACTAGGGTTCTATAAGTCGATTGTTCGAACAGTCGATAAAAGTCGAAAAAAGTCGAATAGTCGATAAAAGTCGAAAAAGTCGAATAGTCGATAAAAGTCGACTTTTTAGAATGTTAAAAAAATATTTAATTGCAACATTATACTAAAACTATTGCAATTTGGTACACTTGCATTTTTTGTAGTGTATGCTAATATAAATAATAAATAAATGTTTATAAATTAAAGCTTTTTTCTACACAACATTCTTTTAACTATTATCGCCTTGATAAATTTCATTTTTATTGCTAAACATTACAAAAGGCGCATCAATAAATGTAGAAACTATGTATTTGTTACAAGAAATGGTAAAAAGTTGAAAATAGTGGAAAAGTCGAAAATAGTCTAAAAAAGTCGAAAATAGTCTAAAAAAGTCGAAAATAGTCTAAAAAAGTCGAAAAAAGTCGATTTAACTAAAAAGTCGAAAGTTCGAAAAGTCGACTTTTATAAATTACTAAAAGTCGAAAGTTCGAAAAGTCGACTTTTTAAAAAACGGAAAAAGTCGAAATGTCGAAAAGTCGACTTTTTGTTTCAGCTATAGAACCCTAGTGTAAACGGCAGAAATGCATACGTTACAGTTAATGTAGATGAAAAAAATATAAACAAAACAAACAGAAGAATAGATGACAGCTTGTTTTTAACCGCCAAGCCTGTTAACCGTGCTCGTTCTTGTTCCCCCACATTGTCAACAACTAATGTTTGTCAAACAAAAGAAAACCCAACAGCTGTTAATCTGGAGTTACCAAAAAATACAAATACTTTATTTACGCCTGAAAGTATGCTAGCAATATCAGCTTTAGAAACGAAATCCACCACACCGACAACAATTAAAATTAACCCATTAAGCGGCGCTATACCCAAGATTAGTCAACCATTAAATAAAGATAATAAATCCCAAATACAGGTTGGAATGGACCGTTTGAATCGTTTTTCTATTCTGGAATGTGAAACAGATGAACCAGTAAATAAAATTACCTCTACAAAACCACCCCCCAACCAGAGAAAATAATTCAAATTCACTGGTTCAGAGCCTGATCTCATTAATAGGAGACAACTCTTTTTACGTTATCCCGATCAAGAAAGGCACGATTCAAGAAACTAAAATACAGGTCAATAGTGAAAACGATTATATACTACGTTTATACGCACGACTTATTCGCAAACAAATATATCGAAAGTAGACAAATTAGCCGTATAAACAGTGAATTAATTTTTTATTTGCAAATAGCTAACTCACGACAACAATTTCTGATTAACGACACTATTTGCAAATAAGATTTTAAACATTGACCTATTTTTAAACGTTTTTAGTTTTTCTTTCGTTTTTTAAATATTTCATTGCGTTTTTGCATTAATTGGATTGCAAGACAAACAAGAATTATTAATTCTTTAATTTTTGCATTTAAAAAAATAAGAATTTTCAGTAACCAAAGTGACATATAAACAGAGGTTAGTTAATTGCAAATTATTTTTATTTGCGAATAGGCTACGTATAAACGTAGTAATAGAAAGGTTGTAACATATTTTGAAACTCAAAATAAAAGTTTTTACACTTATCAGCTGAAAGGAAGCAAGGATCTACAAGTTGTAATAAAGGCTATTGACTGTAATGTTGAACCACTCGAAATATTTTTTTTTTTTTTTATTTCATATTTTATTTATTGTATCTTCACAAAATAATGTGAACTATCAATAATTTGTTCAAATCTTAAATCTAAATATTATTTTTTATTTACGTCCCACCACAGTTGGACGAAAAATTTTGTTTAATTTATAGATCCTATCATTATCGCAGGTCTGTTGGATTCCTTCTTCTTAGTCGGATGTAGCCATTACTTCTCATTAATGTTCGTGCAAGTGGGTTTGGGTGAACTTCTAACTTTTTAAAATATGACTCCGCTTGTTTTTTTATTTAATTTTTCACCAGGGAGACACCTAGGTCCTTATGAATGTTAATATTTCTCACATACCAAGGCGCTGCTGTTATCATTCGTAATATTTTATTTTGGAATCTTTGAATTTTTTCAATATTAGAAGCTGAGGCCGTGCCCCATAATTGAATTCCATAGCGCCATATGGGTTTTATTATTGAGCTGTACAGCAAAAGTTTGCAATCTAAACTCAATCTCGAGTTTTTACCAATTAGCCAGTAAATTTGTAGTAATTTTAACTTCATTTGAGTCAATTTCGTATCTATATGCTTTTTCCAGGTAAGACGTCGGTCTAGATGCAGACCTAGATATTTAACTTCAGTTTGTTGAGGTATTATATGATTATTTATTAGGATTGGAGGGCACGATTCTCTACGCAATGTGAATGTAAGATGTATACATTTTTGCTCGTTTACTTTAATTCTCCATTGCACGATGGGGCCAATGACAGGTTTTGAGGCAAAAAGTCCATTTTTCAAGTCAACCATTTAAAAAAAATAATAACGGTATTTTATATTTAACACTTTGAAATACTCAAATATTAAAAAATTAAAGTCAGGTGGCAACTCATGGCGTCATGCCGAGCTGCCAAAGTTGCCAAGTTTTGCTTTGCTACATTTTTCGACATTCAATCATAATGAAACAACAAAGAAATTTTAGTCGTCAAACAAAAACTTTTAAGATTATAAAAATTTTGTAAAATGGAAAACACTTGTAAAGGTGTGTAAATTAAAATGTCATTAAAAATTTCAAAAAAAAGTTAGATGTAGTAAATAATTTTTTGTGTCAACTTGTGTTGTCTTTTTTGTGAAGCTTTTGCTGTCGTCCATATATTCTTTGGAATAGAACTTTGTTTATCCGAGCGTATCCGTGAAAAAATATATGTGTGGGGAAAGGTAATAATGTGTACTATAATTTCTTGGAAAAATCATCTGCCGCCATTTGCCGCTGTTTATAATTTTTATAAAATTTATTTCCAGATAGCGTATAACTTAAAAATTTGGATATTTATACCCTAAACCTCCATAGTGGGGAGGGTATATTGGGTTAGTGCTGATGTTTATAACGAGCAAAAATATTGTTCCAACACCCACCTTATGGTGTACCAATCTGCTCAGGATCACTTTCTGAGTCGATTAACCGATGTCCGTCCGTCCGTCTGTCATTCTGTCAATATAAACCTTTTAATCAAACTACAGGTTCCAATTTTAAAGAAAATTCTACACAATTTGGTACAAGCTTTTCTCTTGTCCCAGGGACAAAGCCTGTTGAATTTTGTTAGAATCGGTCCATTATTTCTCCTAGCCCCCATACGATTGCCCTATCTGAAAATAGTTAAGCTCTCATAAAAATCTTATTTATATAGATATCCGAACCAAATTCAGCACAAATAAGTTTTATATAAGCCGAAATCGCACCACCAAATTTTGTGTCGATCGGTCTTTAATTAGACATAGCTCCCATATAAAGCCCACTTCCGAAAATCACTTTTATAACGATCCACGATGGGGTCAATTACAGGTTTTTGAGGCAAAAATTACTTTTTTAAAGTCAACCATTTAAGAAAAAAATAATAAAATAAGTAATTTTCTTAAATGTATTAATATGAATTATTTTGTTTATTTAAAGTAAGTTTCTAAATAAATGTATCTTGAACAGACTGATGCAATTATCGTTTAATTTCAAGATCCGCCTATAGCCATGCATATATTTCCTGTCACTAGAGGTGGGTATGACAGTAGGCGGATTGACTTGAAATGATTACTAAAGTCTTAGGTGAGCATTTATGTGACCTATTTGAAACTCAGAAACTTATTATTTCCCGGTGATCATCAACCGCAGTAGTACTTTAATCCACCTACTGGAAATGGGCGTGGCACTGCCCGATTGACTTGATTTTTTTTACTGAAGACTTAAAAGCTCATTATTATCATCTGTACGGAATTTGAAAGGTCTAGCTGTTTCCTGTGATTTATTGCCTCAAAAACTGGTCATTGGCCCCATCGTGCATTGTTTTAACCACCTTTCTATGTCGAGTATATGGTCTTGTAACAGTACAGATGCTTCTTGGGGGTTTTCATGAATGGCTAGTATAGCTGTGTCATCAGCAAAAGTAGATATGTGGGTTCGACTGTTTGTAGGCATATCACAAGTATATAGCAAATATAGGAAGGGACCCAGTATACTTCCTTGGGGTACGCCTGCTTCAATAGGCTGTGGTGAACTTATGAAGTCTCCCTCTTTAAGAACGAACTTTCGATGACTTAAATAACTTTCTAGAAGCTTGTGTGTGTTCACTGGTAAATATTGTTTTATTTTTATCGATAATCCTTCATGCCATACTTTGTCGAAGGCTTGCGAAACGTCGATGAAGAGTGCAGAACAATATTGTTTTTCTTCAAATGTCTTGGATATGATTTTTACCAACCTGTGAGTTTGTTCTATGGTGTTATGTTTTTCCGAATTGATGAGTTGGAATACAATCAAAATGATTCACTATCGGATTTAACTTGTGCATTAACAGTTTTTCGAATAGCTTTGATATATTTGACAATAGGCTAATGGGTCTATATGATTCTACTTTACTGTGATCTTTTCACGGCTTAGGTATCATTGTAACTAAAGAAACCTTCCATTCTGGTGGATAATATTCAAGGCGTAATATAGCATTAAAAATAAATAGGATTATTCTTAATGCAATTTGGGGTAGCTCGAGGAGCATCTTGTTACTGATTTTATCAATACCAGGTGATTTTTTGGAGTTTAAATCAACAATAGCCTTGTTAATCTCTGAAATCTCAAAACGAAGTGGTTCAGCTGCAGTAATATGAGATAATGTAGGTGGTAACTCTATTATGTCGTTTGACTCGTTTGGGGAAAATACATTCATAACAAACAGGTTTCCTTTTTCGCCCAGCCTCCACTAGAATTACGTAGAGGAGGTCTGCTCATAACAGGTCTTTTTATTTTTTTTGTAGCTCGCCATAGAGAGTAGTTTGAGTACTGGGTGGCATCTAAGTTCTCCAGATATTTATTAATCGATTCAGTTTTGCGTTTGTGAAGAAGCATACTGAGGCGTTTGCGACATTTTCTAAGCTCCGTTTTAAGTTGTGGGGATCTATAGAGTTGCCACTCTCGACGAACTCTTCTTTTTTCAGCTAATAACTGTTCAATGTCTGCAGAATAGAGTCTATTGTATCTTATTTGTTGGGTTATTTGAGTGGCGTGTTCAACAGCAAGTTTTAAGTTTTGTTCAAAATTTTTGAGTGAGATATCGATATCTTCTGGTGTTCTTAGAGATATATTTTCTGTACTGTGTGTGCTAATATATTTTCTATATTTCAACCAATTTATTTTCGTGCTTGATATTGCAGAGTGACCAGTCGGGGATACTATTTCTAGGGGGTTCAATAGAGTAACGAAGGTGGGTGAGTGATCCGAGGATAATTCTAATGAAGATTTAACCTGCATTAGTTCCATTGGTCCGCATTCCGCTCGACAGCACATTCAAATTCAATTTAGAAATTGTATTAAACAAAGCGCGACCTTTCGGGGTTACAAGTCTTGATCCCCAGTGACTATGCTTAGCATTATAATCGCCAGCTGCCAGGAATCGCGGTCCTAGTGATTCGTAAAAATGTTCATATTTGTTTTCAGTAATCGAAAACCTTGGAGGTGAATATATCGACGAAATTAATAGGTTTCTGTAGCAATCTTCCAAACAGATTGTCGTAGGTTGAAGATAATCTTCACAAATATCACACATTGAATGGTGTTTAATACGGGTTTTAATTAAAATTCCAGAGCCTCCACATGCTCTATCTCTTGGATCATTTGTGCCATAAAAAACATATCCATTTATCTTAAATAAACTTCTAGACGTCAAATGGGTTTCCGAAACTAACATTATATCAACTTCATGACTTTTTAGAAAATACTCGAGTTCGTTTTTATGTTGGCGAATGCCGTTTGCTTTCCAAAAACATATTCTTAGGCAGTTCATGGTCTGTTAAGCACAGCCTGCAATAACATTGATTAAGCATTTCTTGCATCATGTTACTCATTGAGTTTGTAAAGTTATTTACCGATTGCACAAGAGTTTCTATTGTAGATTCTAGTCTGGTAAAATTGAAAATTGGCGTTTGCTCTCTTACCTCTGGGTTCATATTTTGGTTTTGTGGTTGACGGACTTGCGTCTGAGTTTGGTTGTTTCTTAGTACATTTGCATATGTTTCTTTGTTGTCATATGTCTGTTGCAACGGGGGGTATTTAAAATTGATTGATTTTAACTACCCCCCGTTGCAACAGACATATGACAACAAAGTAACATATTGTTACGTTTTAACCTTTTCAAAACGTTAGTTTATTTCCTTTAAATAAACCGGATACTTTTGATTGCAAATAAAAGCCGTTTAGTAGTTTGAAAATTGTAACAACTCTTTATTTATTTAAAATGTACAACAACAGAATTAAATAGTCATTCAATATTTTTTTTATACACGTTTATAAATTCTCAGAAATACAGACACTTTATGATGTATACGAACAGAGTATGAAAACAAACAAAACATTTCGCAAACGTTTGCAAAATGTACAAAACAAATCAAAATTTGTATATTGTATTGTACATGAGCAAAAACCAAACAAAAACTTTTCAAGTGACAAAGAGAAAACGAAACGATTAGCTTTTCACTCATCTTCATTATTTAATTTACCGTTACAATCGTACATTTGAGTACAAAACAGATAGAGAAACGTTTTTGTTATTCGTTTTGTTTCTTATTGTACTGTGTTCTTTATTATAATGAGTAAATCAATTACCAAACGTTTGTTAAACATTTTTTATCAGAATGTTTCAATATTGTTCTTACTCTTTTCTTTTATAGCTGCGTACGTTTATATCAGGGATTGTCATTTCATAGCACAATTGTGCAGACGAACAACACATATATTCTTATTCTCTTTAAAAGAGCATAACAAATGCCTCATTTTTTCAGAAATTCATTAAGCATTGTTGTTGGTTGGTTTTTGGACGAAGCATAGCAAACACACGCGTTTCAATTACAATTGAACACAAAACAACAAAGTCAGAAATAAATAAAAAAAATTGAGAGAATTTCGGCCGTAGAATGTATATTTTTTTATTTCCTTAAAATTTAAATTACATTCATTTAATAAATTGGTTATATCTGGCAAAAATTCTAAATCTAAACATTCTTTATTTTGTTCTTATTTTAAGTGTATGACATTATGTTTGCTGGGTAGCTCTCTCACCAATACAATGACAGTTTTAGTTTTGGTAATCCCTGGTTTATATTAATGTACAGTTTGCGCTCATGAGCAAAAACAATACAAAACAAAAAGGGGATCATTCTCATTGTTTTTGTTTTATTCACTGCAAAGAACAAAACAAAACGATAGAAAAGTTCCGATTTGTTTATTTCGGTACTCTGTATACGAATTCACTTGAAAAATACAGCACACTTTAAGGCACTCAGTTGATGTTTATTCAAATAGCGTCTCTGATAAACTGACTCACGACTGCAACCTCTGCCACGACTGCAACCACTGCCATCTGCACTCGAATATTCTAGATCTTACTAATCTGCACTCGTATATTCTAGATCTTACTAATACATACGCCATCTGTGGTGTACTTTCTACAATGTTCTTTAACTGAATATTCGAATTCGAATACAGCGTTGCCAACTTACGATCAAATCAACTGAAAGCTTTTATTTAATAATGCCCACAGATATGTTACAGTTTGCTATTACAGCACTGTTATTTGAAAGCATTATGCTACTTTTAAATCAGCCCTTAAAATCGTTATATTTGAATTCAAGTACAATTTCGTAACAATATGCAAATGTATTTAGAAACAACCAAACTCAGACGCAAGTCCGTCAACTCCAAAACGAAAATGTGAACCCAGAGGTAAGAGAGCAAACACCAATTTTCAATTTTACCCGACTAGAATCTACAATAGAAACTCTTGCGGAGTTCACTATTAAGAGCGAATGGTCTTGCATCATTGCAAATGCAAAATTTTACCGTAATCCAATAACAAAATATACACGAAAACCTATAAAATTTTGCATTTGCAGTGATGCAAGACCATTCGTACTTAATATTGAACTCCGCTAATGAGTAACATGATGCAAGAAATGCTTAAGATGCAATCAATGTTATTGCTGGCTGTTCTTAACAGACCATGAACTGCCTAAGAATATGTTTTTGGAATGCAAACGGCATACGCCAACACAAAAACGAACTCGAATATTTTTTAAGAAACCTACAAATTGATGTAATGCTGGTTTCTGAAACTCATTTGACGTCCAGAAGTTCATTTCGAATAAATGGATATGTAATATATGACATTGATTTCATCGGTATACTCACCCCCTAGATTTTCAATTACAGAATGTCAATATAATAGATGTTTTAAATCACTAGGCCCCCGTTTTCTGACTGCTGGCGATTATAATGCTAAACACACATTCTGGGGATCACGACTGATTTCTAAAATGGATTTGAATGTGCTTTCGAGCGGCCAACCTACTTACTGGCCTACTGACCCACGAAAAATACCGGATGTTATAGATTTTAGCGTGATGAAAAATATCCCTAGAGAAATGATTCAAATTGAATCCTCGCTGGAACTATCTTCAGATCACTCACCCACTATTGTTACTTTATTGAGCCCCCTAGAAATTGTGTCCCCGATGGCAGGCACAATAATAAATTGGCTCAAATATAAAAAATACCTCAGTATACATTGCTCGGAAAACATACTGCTAAGAACACCAGAAAACATCGATCACTCTCTTATCAATTTCGATAAAAATCTCAAACTGGTATGGACAAGATCAGCAACAAGATGCTTATGGTGCTACCCCGGATAGCAATAAAAATAATTCTTTTTATTTTTAATGCTATATTACGACTTGAATATTATCCTCCAGAATGGAAAGTTTCACTGGTTACCATGATACCCAAGCCGGGAAAAGATCACACAAAGGTGGAATCATACAGACCCATCAGCCTATTGTCTAATATATCAAAGCTATTTGAGAAGATACTTATGAACAAGTTGTACCCGATGTTAACTGAAAACAATTGTATTCCGAATCATCAATTACAAACCCAACGAACAAACCCATATACTTGTAAATATGGTGAGAAAAGCGTTTGAAGAAAAGAAATACTGTTCCGCACTCTTCATCGATATCGCTCAAGCGTTTGATAAGGTATGGCATGCTGGATTAATATACAAACTGAGTCAAAATTTACCCGAAATGAAATTGAAATCAATTCAAATTAATTGGCTCATTGGCAGAAACTCTACGCTTAGTTTAGATTGTAAACTTCTACTTTATAACATGATCATGATATGGCATACAGTTATGGGGCACGGCCACAGCGTCAAATGTAGAAAAGATCCAAAGACGCCAAAACAAGTTTCTAAGAATGATTACAGTTGCCCCCTGGTATATCAAAAACGCGAATATACACAATGATCTAATACATTGTAAAAACTGAAATCTCGAAAAATGTACAAAAATATTTAAAAAAAACTTGAAGTTCACCCAAACCCGCTGGCCCACAGCATATTAGATAACCGTGGCCACACTCGATTAAGAAGGAGGGACACAGCAGACCTAATATAGAAGGAAGAATGCCAATTTAACCAAAACAACCATTAATACAAAATTTTTTCGTCCGGCACTGGCTGGACTAATTAAATAATAATTATTAGATATAAGATTTGAACCACTTATTGTTAGTTCATTAAATAATGAAGATACAATAAATAAATGATGAGAAAAAAAAACGTAATTGTCGAACTTCATTATCAAGTTCTTGATATTCTTTTCCATTTAATACATTTGGAATAAGTTTGGCCAATTGTAAAATTGAATAATTTTTTTTGTTCATAAAACGTTTTAAAATTTGTGAAACCAATTCAATATAAAATTGAACGTTATCTGCTTTTCAATTTGTACATTGCAAAAGGGGACTTACAAAATTTTAATTTTAGGAAAAAAGGTTACCATATGTTTTGCTTTTAAATAATCGTAATTTTTGCTCGCGGGAAAAATGAAAAATCGTTAATCGTCATTTTAATAAATTTGACTTAAAAAATTGTCAAAATGACGATAAATCATCAAAGTTGGCAGCGCTGGCTAACTACAATGTTATGCAGAACTCCCCCAAATACAATATGTGTATATATTGTTGAGAGCTTGTTGTTTGTAAGATTTGTTCTCTCTCTGTTCTCTCTTTTACAAGATCTGACTTTTGATGATTTTTTTTCGGCTAATTATAAACTAACTACAATGTTATGCAGAATTTCCCCAAACTTTTAAACGTTTTTGCTTTATGTTGATAAAATGGTTTTTACAATTGCACATTTTGTGAACTATTTTTAGATTAACTATAAGCTAATTGCAATGTTATGCAGAATTTATTTAAAATGAAACCGTTAGTTTTTTATTCTCTATTTTTACTATTTGCAATTTTGTGTTACATTATGAAATTAAAATCAGTCCTGTGCCTGATTTTAAGTGATATCGTGTTTATAAGAATTTATATATTGTTTTATTTTTTAAAATGTACCACTCATAAAAGTAAAAGAAATTTAAAAATACTTTTGTAATTTACTAACAGTTTAATTCAAAAGTGGACATATTGCTAATAAAATTATAATTCTTCTATAAATAACTATAGACCTGTTAAAAATTATCAACCTTTAAGTTAACTTTTAAATAACTAACTTTAAGTTAGCTAAAAATTAGTCAACTTAAAGTTAACATTTAAATAACTAACTTTAAGTTACATGACAATTAGCCAACTGTAAGCTAACCTTTGAATAACCAACTTTAAATTAGTTAAAAAATAGCTAACTTTAAGCTAACTATTACATAACTAACTTTAAGTTAGTTGAAAAGTTATGCAGAGTCGGACAATTGACTACTGCCAATGACACCCCATGTTAAAATAGTCAGTTGGCTTCATTGAAAATAATCTAAGAGTCAACCACAACTAGCTGAGAAAAAGCTAACTTATAATGCATTAAAAGTTACTTGAGTTGCTTGCAGGGTAACGATAGAAGCTTTGAAAATTATTAGGAAAACTGAAGTTTAGTTACGGACCCCCATTTGGTAATGCTTTATGGGATCGCAAATGAATATTTTATAAATTACAAACGGAATAACAAACAAACTTAAAGGGTATAAAAATACGACGTTTTTAAACTAAGTTTTTCTTTTAATTTTTATTGCATCGTATAAATATGCTGGCATATTTAATAATTTATAATTTGTTAATTTATTAGTACGTATATATGTATGTATGCATTTTTTGTTGTAAATTATATAAATAATGGAATTACAATATAAATGTATAAGAAATTTTATTTACATATTATAAGCAACATATATAGGATCTAATTGATCTGCTAAAAATCCGTCCCGTAGGTGCATTCGTTGCTTTTCTCCCCTGCTGTTTATTGGTACAACACCTAAAATTAGAAACAGAAATACATAATTAATATAGGCACTTTAAATGTATACTTATTTAACCATGTAAATCTTATCTTATAAGCAGGGCATGTTTTTCAAGCAAGTTTTTAGGAAAAAAACACATCGACTATAATTTCATTAAAGAAAATATTGGTTTTGAGTATTTTACCCACAACCAAACCTCGAATATTGGTTTCGAGAATCCTTATAAAACTTAAAGACGATCTATTAATGTCCGTCGGTTTGATTTTTTTTAATAATTTTTTTTATGTAACAAATAAAGATAACTTAAACAATTTGTAAAAAATGGCTATTACAATAAAATTAATTTATACTCTTATTTTTGATTTTTCCTGCAAGAATTCAGCATATTTTTATGTTTTTTGAGCTATTTTGCTTGCTTATATTAATTTTTTGTCATATTTAATCTTACCCAGCTTATAAGTATTTTAATGTTAAAAACAAGTATTAATGTCCTTTTTTTAATTTTCGTACTAGTTTGCATTACAGATCAGAGATCAGCAATGGGTAGTGAAAAAGTGAATAGAGTTGAATCATGACTCAAAATGTCTTGTACTTATACGCATTCATATTTATTACAATCACAGAAAAAAGAAATTCATAAATGGAATGAATTTTGTAATAAATATTATTAATCGAACATGACTTTTTTTTCCCAAACTTTTTTCATTCAGAATACGAACATGTTCATAAATATTAAAAAATTGTTCTTGATGGACGGAAAAATATGTACCATTAAACATAATAAATCATCCACAAACATAAAGCATATCATCCTCTTAAAGAAATTGAATAAATTTCGGGCATATTTTCTCATTTTGTAGCTAAAAATTATAAACAAATAAAAAAATTTCCAAGGAAAATTTTAAACATTTTTGAACAACATAAAAATATAAATGAAATTATATTTGTCAAGCCTTCTAGATTTGATTTGAAAACATTGAATATGAACAAAATCATACTATTTAAGAAATTTTTTATAAATGTTATGAAATAAAATCAATGAAATCAAATCATAATATTTACATATGTTGAAACTTTTTTCTGTGATGTTGTCGAGACTCATATCTACTCGTAAAGTTTGAGGTAATCATCATACTCATACTTAACAATATTTATGACGTTGTTGATTTCGACTCTACTTAACTCAATTTGTATAGACGATGCAAAATAAGTATGATTCAAATGCGAACATTAAAATGCTCATTATGAGGTTGTGTGTTTCAATGTTGCCGAATTCTGTATAATTACACAAAAATGGGTTAAAATAAACAAGAAACAAATATTTATGGTAATACTGTTTTAACACTAAAATTAAACATGCATGAGTTGAATCAATAGTAAGTAACTTGAGTATTTTCCTAAAATTATAAGTCAGGCTGAGGTTAATTATGAATCAAACAGATTTGAGTTCGTATGATGTCGACGTGCGTATACTTTTTTTGTTTAAACTGGTTTTGTTGTTAGGTAGTTGTAGTATAACTTTTTAACTGAATCACTAAAAAAGAGTGTTTAGCGAGCGACACTAATCTAGCTCGCGTATTTCCATGCTGGTAAACAAAATTTTTGTTTTCACAATCATTAACTGTTATGGAAAAAATTTGTATTTATTATATATTAATACTTTTTCCATGATGCTATTGAGTAAAATTTGGAGTTAATCTAGTAAGAAATTATAAAGAGCTAGTTTTAGGGATTAAGTTTTGTTTGGCTTTATTAATATCAATAAAATAAAATTTTTAATATCCATTTTATTTACTTTACTTTTTTTACAAAGTTTAAATTAACAAACGGTAAGTGATATACCTCGCATACCGAGATTAATCCCAGTCATTCCGGAGGAACCGCATGACCCTGAGGAGGTCCTTGCGCACATTCAGAGTGGGAATCCTGACTTACCGACCCATAACTGGAAAGTGGTCAAGCTCCTGAAGGAACAATTACGAAGGTGCTCGTTGTCCTGAATAATGAAGCATTGGCGCCACTGCGAGAGAAGCAAAGCCGAATTTGCTACGGCTTTGATAGTATTAAAAGCTTTACTCCTCCACATTCCAATAAGGAAACCACTTCTAATTATTTAGAAAGTATAATGGCCCATAATCATAGTAAAAAATAAAGTACATTTTAAGAGAATTAAACTCGACTTTACTTAAGAGTGGACTTTAGGTCTATCATAGACAAGTTAAAGTATACTCATATACTTCTGACGCTGAAGTCGACTCTAAATCAGTGATGTTCAAAAATATAAATGAAGATGTATTGGTGAGAGAGCTACCCAGTAAACATAATGTCAAACACTTAAAATAAGAACAAAATAAAGAATGTTTAGATTTAGAATTTTTGCCAGATATAACCGATTTATTAAATGAATGTAATTTAAATTTTAAGGAAATAAAAGAATACACATTATACGACCGAAATTCTCTAAAATTTTTTATTTATTTCTGACTTTGTTGTTTTGTGTTCATTTGTAATTGAAACGCGTGTGTTTGCTTTGCTTCGTCCAAAAACCAACCAACAACAATGCTTAATGAATTTCTGAAAAAATGAGACATTTGTTACGCTCTTTTAAAGAGAACAAGAATATGTGTGTTGTTACTCAGCGCGAAAGCACAATGAAATGAACATCATTCGTCACAAAGCAAAAAATGTTTAAGTTACAAGATATTGGTAGAGATTTTGCAATTATTGAACAGTTATCAATAAAATTATCGTAATTATGATATTAATCTTATCTTTTCTATTTTTCCACAACAAACAACATTCTTTCTTTAGATGTCCCGGTTACTTTTATTGTTTACGTTTTTTTGGATTTTTTTTTTAATTTTGTATGTCAGCTGTTCAGCGTTGCCACTTTTGTTGTATATTGTATGAAAACCAGAGTACGGAAATAAACAAATCGAAACGTTTGCTATCGTTTTGTTTTGTTCTTTGCAGTGAGTAAAACAAAAACCAAACATAAACAATGAGAATGATTGTCCCATTTTGTTTTGTATTGTTTTTGCTCATGATCGCAAACTGTACATTAATATAAACGTACGCAGCTAGAAAAGAAAAGAGTAAGAACAATATTGAAACATTCTGATAAAAAACGTTTAACAAACGTTTGGTAAATGATTTACGCATTATAATAGAGAACACAGTACAAAAAAAAACAAAACGAATAAAAAATACGTTTCTCTATCTGTTTTGTACTCAAATGTACGATTGTAACGGTAAATTAAATAATGCAGATGAGTGAAAAGCCAATCGTTTCGTTTTCTCTCTTTGTCACTTGAAAAGTTTTTGTTTTGTTTTTGCTCATGTACAATGCAATATAAAAATTTTGATTTGTTTTGTACAATTTGCAAACGTTTGCGAAATATTTTGTTTGTTTTCATACTCTGATGAAAACATTTTCTACATTTGGGAGGCACCCAGTTAAAGTCAGTTCAACTTGAAATATACTTTAATTTTGACTATAGTTGCAAATTAATAAAAAACAGGTTTTTATTTTAAAGTTGTTTTTAAAAAGAACCGACTTTAGTGTTTGACTATGATTATGGGCCAATATTTCTAAACTAAAGTATATTTTATAATTCTCGAAAAATTACGCCGTCGAAAAAAGGCCGACATGTATTAGCTTCAAATTTTACTCCATTGCACAATGTAAATTGTTATCATTTTGCAAAATACCAAATATTTTTCACACAATAACTATTTGCTTTTTATTTCCCGACACAATCAGCAAATAAGTAAAAAGTGACATTATAGGACTGTGTTAATATGATAATTTTATGATTACCAGGATCTACGACAACTACTACTCCAACTATTAATTGATGCTCTTCTAATACAGTATTTGTGACAAGAGGAACTAGATCTAGAGCTTCTGATTCATTTCCATCCAGTTCCACGACAACTACCAGTAAATTTGTCCATGTAAACACAGCGCTAAAATTATGATGAGATAATAATAAATTTTTATAAAAAAGAAAAAAATTAGAAAAAATTGTTTATAATACCATTCTGCTATTTTTTTGTGGCATCTTAAAACTGAATTCTCAACGTCAATGGGATGATAATTCATTCCACGCAATGCTATAACTTCATCTAGTGCTCCCACTACATATACTGCATCATGTTGTTCTTGATCATTTGATTGCTGATCTCCTAATTGAATCGCATTTGATGCCAAATTAACATGTGACTGATTTAAAGAATTCAGTGAATCATTATCACTATCGCGACTTGCTATGCTTGGAGTAGTTTCATCTAAAATAGAAGCAGATTGCGAACACTCGGTTCGTCTTAAAAATCCCAAATATCCAGTCCTCGCATAAACTTCAGTTGTTGCTCCAGTCACAAGTTTCGCATTGAAGTGGTCGTTGTAATCTGTCTCATCGCCATATATAGTGTAGTAGCCATTAGCATTATGAGGTGATTGCACCTAAAAATATAAAATTTTTAACAATTTTTATTCACTAAATAAAAAATAAAATTATTAAAATAATTCAGTAAACCGTACAAGCAATATTCCTTGAACATTTTTTTTTTTTTAATTCAGTAAACCGTACAAGCAATATTCCTTGAACATTTTTTTTTTTTATTTTCATAAATTTTTTATTTTCATAAATTCAAAACCAAGCCAAATTCTTTCTATTCTATATTCTACTCAATAATAATGATATCTACCTACAAATATTTTCTATTTTTGTATCAAAACGTTAGTGCGTAATGGAAAAAATAAGTATAATTTTTATTGAATTGAATTTTACTCTAATGCTATCATCTTTATCTATCTCTATTGAAGGGAATCACAATGGACCTCAAGGTCTCTGGGTGGAAGTACACTCAATGTACACCCTTCCTAACCTAACCTTTATTGAATGAAATCGTAAAACCAAAGAAAAATTTAGTAATGTATATAATATATAAATATGTATGTGCACAGAAAAGATCACATAATAGTGGTTTTACTACAGTGATCACCATACTCTCTTTTCAATCTCTCTTATACATTTCTCATTATGTATCAACTCAGTGTAAAACAACTGGAGAAATAAAGTAACTGTTTTTTGAATTTGTTCTTACTAAATAAGCTAGGCATATTTACATAGGGCTGTCAACTCAGCAATCACTGCTGCTACAACAACAACAACGAAACTACTACAATAAGTGTGTTCGCGTACTTTCCAGTAAAAATTATCCAGTAACTTTAATTTAGAGCGTAAAAATACATTTACTCTCAATCTAAAAAAATATCAAAAAAGTACGCGAACAACAATTTGTAAAAATAAGTTGTATTTTACTATAAATTAATTTAAAACGTTTGTTTTGTGTTATTTTACTTCTTTTTTTTGCAAGACTTTTAAATTATGTTAATTTTCAACTTGATTGTTTTGTTTACATTTGCAACAATTTGTTTTAAACATATTTTTCATGTTGATATTTTTTACTGGACAAAAATTGTCCAGTAAAAAATATCATGTTCTCTATCTGTCACCTTTAACTCTCTCGTTGCAAGTTTTTTAAAGTAAACGAACGGAATCTTGTAACATTCAGTGATAATTTGCAAATTATTACAAATTATCAAGTACGCGGACACAACTAATGAATACAACAGAAATTGGAGATTCCCCTACTACGTTGACGACCTTTGGCACACGAAAACGGATAAAAATTGGACAATGGAACGTAAGAACGCTTAAAGAAACATTAAGGCCCTAATTTTATAAAACGCAACGCCTCCATTTTCTTTGCGTTGCATTAAATTACAGTTTGCAAATCACTGCGTTCAAGCAAGTGACGGCTCGCGTTGTAAAATCTGATTCTTACGTTATTGTGATTGCAGTTGTTTGAAATTGTACATTTTATACAACGCAACGCTTACTTTTTTTGTCACTTTGATTGTCAAATTTAACGCTTCAATTTTCTTGGCGCTAGTTTAAAAAGTGGTCAAATATTCTTAAAAAAATAACAAATATTTAAACATTTTTAAATATAATTGTTTCTGAAATAAACATACTTATGTAACTACTTTAGGTTTGGACTAGCATCAAATGTCTGCCCAGTACCGCAATTATGTAAGTTTTTATATATATTCCTACCGATGTCGTTAAGTAACGAAAAATATCGGTTGCTCTAACGAATTTAATATTCAGTATTTGAAGTTAACGATTTTTCTCGGTAATACATATTAACGACGAATATAGTTAAAAATATAAATTTCAATATTTTTAAAATTAAAAAAATCATTTTTATTTATTAAATTGTTCACTGTATTTTCGTGTTCGTAGAAAAAATTGTAGTCGTGTGAATAAATAATCGCATTTATATTTAAAAATCAAACACCAGCTCCCCCAAATACATACATACATACATATATTCGCGAAACCTACTGAAAACAGAAGAACAAGAGTTTTTTTCTAAAAATCAAACTAACCCAGTGTAATCCATATGTCTATGCCACCACAAGTGATCATTGATTCAGAATTTAGATATTTGTTGTTGTTGGACCGTCGAAAAATTCAGATGAATTTCCTTCTAAGAAAATGGTCTTAAAAACGATTTTTTAGCTTTTATATAATTTTATGCTCGTATCACATCGCTAAATAAATTGCTCACTAGGAAATTTGAATATAGGGATAAACATTATACACTCCAGAAATGTGTTAAATAAGGATATTATGCCCCATATAAAAGTTGCTCTTACAATTCGAATACTATTTTTTAAAAGCAAATGATAATTAAGGCAAGTTAATTTGTATATTTAAAACTCAAATCAGTCTGTATCTAACAAACACAAAAAGGTTGACCAATCGTACTTTCAAAGAACGGCTTATTTCAAATATTTATGTTACAAAACTAACTTCTTAACAATTATCGTTATGGCTTAACTGGAACATTTTATTTGTTGTTAACCTGACAAATGTGGTTATTTACCGACTATTTTTAACGAAAATAATCCGTATAATTCAATTCGGAGTATCTCTTAACGATAAGTATTGTTAACTTATAAATTTTGTCGTTAAAAAGTTACAGAATTCCGGTACTGAGCTTCCACAAGTATCGTTCTCTACCCCAGCAGAAAACTTCACTTTTATGTTTTTAATATTTATTTTTACTACGTTTATACGCACGGCTTATTCGCAAATAAAAATATTGCAATTAGAAAAAAATGCCACATAAACAGTGAATTAATTTTTTATTTGCGAATAGCTAACTCACGAAAACAATTCCTGATTAACGACACTATTTGCAAATAAGATTTTAAGCATTGCCATATGTTTTAACGCTTTTAGTTTATTAAGACGTTTTTTAAATATTTCATTGCGTTTTTGAATTACTTGGATTGCAAGACGGACAAGAATTTTTGATTCTATAATTTTTACATTTAAAAAAATAAAAAAATGTATCATATTTTATTCAATAAAAGAGCTACCAAATAATTAAATTTTACCATCCGGCATCTCATAAAAACAAGAATTTTCCGTAACCAATGTGACATATAAATAGTGAGTTAATTGCAAATAATTTTTATTTGTGAATAGGCTACGTATAAACGTAGTATTTGTTATATTTTTGTGTCTTCTTGAACAAATATTTTATGGACTCAAAAGTAAATAAACGCCATACAGCTGTTTGGCTTACAGCATTGCCAACACGATATAAGTACATCTTTTTGTATGTTTTTATTTTAAATTTTAGTATCAACTTATACAATGGCAACCACGGCTACGTAGAGATTTGACAATAGAAGTGACATCGTAATATTTCGCCGTTGGCTAAACGCAATGCCATATTGATTTATAAAATTTTATATTTTTTGTTACGCGTTCACAACAGCGTTGGTGAAGCGTTTAACGCAAGTGATTTACACAATTAGGGCCTAAGACTCGCACAATTAGAGTCACAAGTGGTTAAATTTAATGTTTCTGGCTTGGGTATAAGTTAAATGCGGTGGTGTGGTAGTGGTGAAATAATATCTGCAAAATGTAACGTTGTGATATACAGTGGGAAAGAAAACAGGAGCGAAAGTGGAGTAGCTTTTATAATCTCGAACCATATACGAAAATTCCTAAACTCATGGAGTCCTATCTCCGATCGTATAATAACTGCCCGTTTCTCCAGTAAGGTCGGAAAATACATCACAGTCGTCCAATGCTACACACCAACGGAGGATGCTGAGGCAAAATACCAAATCGTGATATTCTCTTGATGACGAGATTTTAACGCAAAGATTGGTAGTGGCAACCATGGTCTATCTCACATCATGGGAACACATGGCTGTATTCCTCGAAAGTGGAGAGGAACATTAGTGAACGTGCGCTATAAAAGAGGCGCTGATATGGACAGCGACCACGAGCTAGTGGTAGCCACAATGAAAATTAAACTTAAAAGTATATACAGGAAAAATACACAGCAAACACATATACGCTTAAGGCTGGGTTAGCCGACCGTTGATGTAATGTAACCGTAATGTTGACTTAACGTAACACTTTAGTGCGATTATAGAACATTAAAAAAGTGTCATATGTTTTTGACATAAACAAATAAATTTAAACAGCTGTTTGAAAGTGTTATCAACACAATTGTTTTAAATACTGTTCAAGCGATTTTATAATTTTTTTCTGCGATTTTAGAAAAAAATTATTAAACTTTTTTGGTAATAGTACTTACATATAAACCGTATATTTTTACACATAATGTATTCATCATCATTGTGAAGTGCTTCGAAGTGACTTCATATATGTTTATATTAACCCATTAGGAGACAATTATAAATATTATTTATTATTGTCATACAGACTTTATTTATTAAAGGTCCGATAACTTAAAAATTAATTAATATTGTATTGTACTTTATACTAAGGGCCATTATTACAACTTGCCTTTATGTTCGCAATAGTAATAGTTAACTTTAAGGGTACCTTTTCCTATTGCTTAAATTTTCACCTTTCACTATTTCGAACATAAAGGCAAGTTGTAATAATGGCCCTAATTTGTTAATTTAATTTGTCTATACAAAATATTAATTTAATATTTTCAAACTTATTACTTTCGACTATTATTAGTATACATTTTATAAATGCTTGTGCAGTGTTGCCATTTTAGCACTTTCAGTGGTAGATTTAGCATTTTGTTTCTTGAAAATGCATTGAAATTTTTAAAAATTATGCTAAATGCTTTTTAGCATAATTTGCTTGATAAAAAAAAATTTTCTCGAACAAATTTTTACTTCCAAAAAATATTTTACTCCATAAAATGCTTTTGGAGAAATAAAAAATAAGTTTTATTAATATTTCAACTAAATGAAATATTAATAAATGAACACAACGCACAAATTTACTTCCTTTTTTTATAACTATGTAATGTGTTACGCATTTTTACAACTGTTTTATATCAGTAGTTTAAAGAAATTAAAAACAAAAGTGAAAATAATAACAGTTATTTTTTTTGAAACATTAATAGTAAGATTCTTCTCATGAATTTTTACTTCCATCGCCGTATTTAGGATATGAATTTGTAAATTTAATAAAGCAAGCGATTAGCTTAAAAAAAATTCAATTGAATATTAGAAGAAAATTCGAAATATTTGCATTTTATTTTTAAAAGAACCTGTTAATTAACTAAGAAATCTTTTGCTTTACAATATTAAAAAATATTTCCATGTTTTCTATACAAAATACCCTAAATCATGTAAAGAGCCCAATAACAAACATTTTAGAAGAGTTCAAGTATAGTTTAACTGATATAAATATTATTCAAAATCAGTGTTCTTATATCTCAAAAAAAGATTGGGATGAAAAATCTGATAAAATGATTTTTTGGATTCAAGTATATAATTTTAAAAATTCTGTCGGTGAAAATGTACTTAAAGAATTGTCTATTTTTCTATTGTCATTACTCATTTCACCATTTTCTAATGCCGAAGTTGAAAGACTTTTTAGTTTAATGGCTTTAATTAAAAATAAAATTCGTAATCGAATTAAACCAGAATTGTTAAGTTCAATAATACAAATTCGAGAAGGATTAAAAATCGAAAATGCATGTTGTTACACTTACAATATAACTAATGATATTGCAAATAAAATAAGATCATCATTCAATTAATTATTTTGTATAATCAGTAGGTATTCTAATAGCTTTTGTATCGAATAATATTGATAAATGTATTAATAAATTAAAAATCTTATTTCATTAAAACATGGAAGTTATAAAAAATATTTGTTATTTTATTCTTTAAAACAAAAACAGAAATTCAATATAAAAGTATATTTAAAAAAACTATATATGTATATTTAATGTGAAATACATATATAAAAGAATATTAAATTCTGAATATAATATATTTTTTAAAAATTAAAATATTTATTTAAATATGTTTGTACTACATTTTATAAAATAACCTACAATTTCTTATTCCCAATTTATTTTCAGAAAAATGTTTGAATTAATAATTCGATACCTTAATATAGAAACGCCCTAACTCGTTTTTTTTCCAAAATTTAGTTTTTTGCATACTTCGATAGATAATCCCGTAATACACCATTAATAAAATAAAGTGTCACAACATTAAATTGGATGAAGACCTTCATAAAATTTTGTGTTAAAAAAAATCGTAACTACAGAAATTTAAGTTTTATTAAGTTGTTTTCTTCTCCTGTACATTAATGAAAATGTTAGTTAGGGCCTTTCTATATTAAGGTAGCGATATGAAATGTAATCTATTAAAACAAGTCAACAATTGTTATGAACAAAATTAGAAAAAACTTTAATTTATATTTGTAACATTTGAAATAAAAATGGTATTGTTACATTGAAAAAATTTAGCACTTTTTTTTCATCTGTAGAACATTTTAGCACTTAGTTTTTCAAGTTTTAGCATATTTTGAAATTCATTTTCTGGCAACACTGTGCTTGTGTGAACTAATTTGTATAATAAGTAAATATCACTGACATTTATTGTTGTGGGATATGCTAGTTCCTTTGTCCCCTTTTACAATGCAGAAATTGAAAGGCAGACATTTTTCTCATTCTCTTTTGAACTAACCTAAACCTTTGTAATACACACTGTACCTCTTCAACACCTCGACTTCAAACTTCGTCTGTCTACCTTTCAATTTCTGCATTGTAACTATGCGCATGTCACTGGTTGCTTAGGCCAGATCATCAGGAAACCTTTTCCCAAAAGGCTTTAGAAAAACTAAAGATATTATACAAATCAAACTATAGAGTGAATGAGAATTACAGACACTCAAGCTTTATTTGTAAAAATATCAAAGCTTAAACAAAAAATCAACAATAAACAGTGAGTTTATTTTTTCTTACATTTTGTTTTTTATTTATGTATTTATATTATTGAAATATTTACAACATTTTTAGAACATTGAAAATATTGTTAAGCGTTCTGAGCATAAGTATTTTTTATACAAGACTTTTAAAATCAACAAGTTGACAACACCGTTAGTAAATGTCACGTTGAAACGTAAAGAAATTCTGTTTTTAACAGGTTCAGACGCTACAGTTACGTTACATTTTGTCACTATAACTGCTTTAACTACTTTACACACAATAGAAACGATCAGCTGTTCCGTTCCGTTAAGGTTACATTACATTACAGTCGGCTAATCCACCCTTTAGATGTCACCAAGCTACGTGATAAAACTAAGAATGATAGAGTTGGAGAATTGTTAAGATATGTAACGGAACATGCGAGGAAACAAGCAACCTGCTTAGAAATTTAGCAAAGGACGTAATAGAATACAAATGTAAGCAAAATAGAAAGTATGGAAATCGGACAAAACCTGGAATTTAATACAGGAAATAAATCGCTTAAAACAACAGAAATTGGATGACCCAACTCTAAAACCACGATACAACACCGTAGCAAAGGCCGTAAAGACAACAGTCCGAAGAGACAAAAGAAAATACCTCGAAAACACAGCCATTGAAGCAGAAGCAGCTGCAGGAGCGAATAATATGAAAGAGCTCCACCAACTAATATGCCGACTTTCGAATCAAAATATGAGCCGTAAAAGATACAAATGGTCAGCTACTTACCAACCTAGAAGATCAAACTCGTCGATGGAAACAACATTTCGAAAGAATTAGTAACATTAGACAACAGTGTAGAAAACCCCTCATCTTCTTTCGTAGCAACTACAATCTGATGATGATCCCAGCTTCGATGAAATTAGTCATCATTAAGCTTCCAAAGAAAAACGATTTGACGAATTGCGATAATTGCTCTAATAATAAATAGTAGACTGCAGTGTCTTAAGCAGACATTGAGAGACGAACAGGCAGGTTTTCGGCCACATCGGAATTGTTTAGATCAGACAAATACTCTTCGTGTCATAACACTATACAACAAAATCAATTTTTTTCCAAAATTACAAGGTCCGACCAATAAATTTTGATAGAGGAGACAAAAAAAAAGACATGTGCGTTTTGAAAGTTTACATCTGAATTTCATTTGAGGGTAACCCCCCCCCAACTCTGGGACTTATTGTTAATCGTCATAAGAAACCATGTGATCCTTACATTTTAGGTATATAATGTGTTCAGCAAAGCTATGTAAAATGTTACGGAGAATATTTTTGTAGAATATGTTAACCCACTAAATCCTCATGGGATGGGTCTTTTTTGTCCTTCTTTTAAAAAAGTGCAAAAATCACCATTAAAACAGGGATTTAAGGGGTTTAAATGTTCTGGAAAAAAATTATACGTGAAATTTTACTATAAGTCCCTGAATACATCAAAACGGAAAATTCAACCAGAAAGTCAGAAATAAGACATAACAAAAGAGAGCCTCGGGTTAATTTCGCATTTATTAAGAATTTTATTTTAAAGAACATTTTAGGTATAAAATGTATTCAGCAAATTTATGTAAAATTTCATCGAAATATCTTCAAATAGCGACCTGCACTTTGCGAACAAGGTTTACATTAGGGTTGCCAGATAACAAAAGTCAAATAACTGGACAATAAGAAAAATTTACATGGACTTTTTAAAAATAACTGGACAATTTAAAAATGCGCTTACAGTTCAAAAAGTTAAATTTTTTTTACAAAAATAAAAAAATAACAACATTAAAAATAAAGAAACGTTAAATACAGTTTGATTTGTTTTTTATCATTTACAAAATGATTTGAAACACATTGACTCAATCCTATTCGCAATAAATTTAAATTGAAGACAATTTTAATCATTCAAAATATTTTATGAAGCTAATTTGTAATGAATTTGAATTAATGAAAACTTGAATGATTCAATACGAAATGAATCAATAACACTGTACAACACCAAAAAAATTAAGAGGTCCGACCAATAAATTTTGATAGATGAGACAAAAAAAAGACACGTGTATCGGCGTTTTGAAAGTTTAAATCTGAATCTGAATTTCATTTGAATTTTCATTAAAGTTTCCTAAATCTGGCACATTCTTATTGTTAATCGTCATAAGAAACCATGTGATCCTTACATTTTAGGTATAAAATGTGTTCAGCAATGTTATGTAAAATGTTAAGGAGAATATTTTTATGGAATATGTTAACCCTCTAAATCCTCAAGGCATGGGTCTTTTTTGTCCTTCTATTAAAAATAGTATCCGTAAAATTTTACTATAAGTCCCTAAATACACCAAAATGGAAAATTCAACCAGAAAGTCAGAAATAAGACATAACAAAAGAGAACATAGGGTTAATTTCGCATTTATTAAGAACTAGCTGACCCGACAGACGTTGTCCTGTCCAAGCAACAACAGCATACATGTAAATCAATGAACATATTTTGAGTTTTTATATAAGTAATAGAATTTTGGTCTGAAATATGAGTGATCACAGATCTAGCACTTTTTCTTGATTAAACGCTTATTGGACAAGTTATTAGCGAATTTAGATATTTTGAGTTTTTATATAAAAATTTGAGTTTTGTTCAGAAATATGAGTGATCATCACAGATCGACTTGCTTTTCTTCAGTAAACGCTTATTGGCCAAGTTATTAGCGATTAGAAATATTGCGATAGAAAATATCTAAATTCGCTATTAACTTGGCCAATAAGCGTTTAATCAAGAAAAGGAACTCGATCTGTGATCACTCATATTTCAGAACAAAAATGGATTTTTTATATAAAAACTCACAATATTTCTAATCGCTAATAACTTGGCCAATAAGCGTTTAATCAAGAAAAGCTGCTCGATCTGTGATCACTCATATTTCTGAACAAAAATCGATTATATAAAACTCAAAATATCTAATTTCGCTAATAACTTGGCCAATAAGCGTTTAATCAAGAAAATGAACTCGATCTGTGATCACTCATATTTCTGAACAAAAATCGATTTTTTATATAAAAACTCACCATATCTTAAATCGCTAATAATATCGCCAATAAGGGTTTAATCAAGAAAAGCTTCTCGATCTGTGATCACTCATAATTCTTAACAAAAATCGATTTTTTATATAAAACTCAAAATATCAAAATTCGCTAATAACTTGGCCAATAAGCGTTTAATCAAGAAAAGGAGCTTCATCTGTGATCACTCTATTTCTGTGCCAATAATGGTTTAATCAAGAAAAGCTACTCGATCTGTGATCAAGCATATTTCTGGCCAAAAATCGATTTTTTATATAAAACTCAAAATATCAAAATTCGCTAATAACTTGGCCAATAAGCGTTTAATCAAGAAGAGGAGCTTCATCTGTGATCACTCATATTTCTGAACAAAAATCGATTTTTTATATAAAACTCAAAATTCGCTAATAACTTGGCGTTTAATCAAGAAAAGGAGCACGATCTGTGATCACTCATATTTCAGACCAAAATTCGATTACTTATATAAAAACTCAAAATATGTACATTGGTATATATGTATGCTGTTGGTGCTTCGACAAGACAACGCACAGTGGGGGATCTGAAAAAAAAAGTGGAAATAAATCTGTAACTTCTAAACGAATAGCCCGATTTTAATAAAATTTCCCATGGCTATAGAGGAGGTGTCGATAAGTTTAAGTTTTGAATTTGGGCTTAAACAACCAAGGGGGGGCCGAGCCACAATGCCCCAAAGTGGGGCACCTCGGGTATATCAAAAATTAAAAATGATGCCAAATTTTTGTTTGCGATCCGATTTGAAAGATTTTTATATATATGGAATGTACTAGACGAGATCTACAAAAATTTTGCTTTAGCCATATATTATCTCTTATAGTTTACGAGTTATTCGCATTTGAAAAGTAAAATTTTATTTTTTTGCCTACCTTGGTCTGCCATTTTGCTAATAACGGATCCAATTCTTTCCCGATTTTCTTGAAGTATCTTTTTTTGAATTAACAACAAATTTATTAATAATCTTAAGAAAGAATTGTTAAAAAATATCTACTGAGTCAAAAGTTATGTGCATTCAAACTCGAAAAAAGTACCTACATTAATTTTAAATTATACAGAAAATGAGAAAAAATAAATAATGTGTTTATATTTTTCTGAAAGATAACATTTCGGGAAATATTATAAAAGCAAAATAATATCAAAATTCGTGGTCCATTGCGTGGTCCAGAGCCTTCCGAAGTAGACCTATTTTTTATGTAAATTTCAACTTTAGTAACATATTCTAAAATCGCATACATAGCTGCTTTCAAAAAATTAAGACCAGTTTTGTATGTCCCAATCTGTTCTTCAATATCATGCAAAGGGATTTCATAGCCCCGAGCTTGGTACCTTCAATAGATCCAAAAATCAAAAAAAAAAACAATTTTGGGATTTTTGGAAAGTTTTTTGGGAATTGTGGGATTATCATTAACAATTCACAAATATCTTTTTCACTTTTGGATTTGCATCGAACGTTTCTATATAAGTGTAAAATTTCATTAAAAACAAAACTTTTATTGCATTTTAAAATTTTAAATTTTCCAAAAAAATCAGCTATAATTTTTTATTCGCATATTTTTGAAAAAAGTCTTCAATAATTTTTTTAATTCTTAAAAATTTTGTACATTTTTGAAAAGAGGACATAATTTCCTACACGCTGATATATAATATGTATATATTTTCTTTTCCGCTAGTCAAATTTATGGATTCAAAATCAACAACAAACAGAAAATTATAAAATCTTGCCGTTTTGTAATACAATTTATTGCACTGCCTTGCCGACTGCTGCATAACCAAATACCGGTGAACACTACAAGATGAAGCTAATTACTGTGAGTTATCTATTTTGAAGCCATTAATGAGACTAGCGGAAAAGAAAAGATATACATATTCTTAATCTGTGATCACTCATAATTCTTAACAAAAATCGATTTTTTATATAAAACTCAAAATATCAAAATTCGCTAATAACTTGACCAATAAGCGTTTAATCAAGAAAAGGAGCTTCATCTGTGATCACTCATATTTCTGAACAAAAATCGATTTTTTATATAAAACTCAAAATATCAAAATTCGCTAATAACTTATTGGCCAAGTTATTAGCGAAATCAGATATTTGGAGTTTTTATATAATCAATTTTTGTTCAGAAATATGAGTGATCACAGATCGAGTTACTTTTCTTGATTAAACGCTTATTGGCCAAGTTAATAGCGATTTTAGATATTTTGAGTTTATATATAAAAAATACATTTTTGTTCTGAAATATGAGAGATCACAGATCGCGCTCCATTTCTTGATTAAACGCTTATTGGCCAAGTTATTAACGAATTTAGATATTTTGCGTTTTTATATAAAAAATCCATTTTTGTTCAGAAATATGAGTGATCACAGATCGAGTTCCTTTTCTTGATTAAAAGCTTATTGGCCAAGTTATTAACGATTTTAGATATATTGTGTTTTTATATAAAAAAATCGATTTTTGTTCAGAAATATGAGTGATTACAGATCGAGCTCCTTTTCTTGATTAAACGCTAATTGGCAGAGTTATTAACGAATTTAGATATTTTGAGTTTTTATATAAAAAATCGAATATTGGCCAGAAATATGAGTCATTACAGATCGAGCTCCTTTTCTTGATTAAAAGCTTATTGGCCAAGATATTAACGATTTTAGATATATTGAGTTTTTATATAAAAAATCGATTTTTGTTCAGAAATATGAGTGATCACAGATCGAGTTCCTTTTCCTGATTAAACGCTTATTGACCAAGTTAGTATTTAGATATTTTGAGTTTTTATATAAGCGATTTTTGTTCAGAAATATGAGTGATCACAGATCGATGTATTTAATAAGTGGACGTAGACAAATTTTATTTCTGTAAAAACTATTGTGGACTATTGTGAACATTAAAAAAAATTTACCAAATCGGTATATAATCGATTTTTGTTCAGAAATATGAGTGATCACAGATCGATGTATTTTGCAGATGTACTTAATAAGTGGACGTAGACAAATTTTATTTCTGTAATAACTTTTGCGGACTATTGTGAACATTAAAAAAAAATTTACCCAATCGGTCCAGCCGTACTGCGATTTTGGATACACCGAAAAAAATTGGCGTGGTCAATTTTTCTTTCAGTAAAAACTTACTATGAACATTTAAACAAAAAATTAGCCAAATCGGTACAGCCGTTTTCCGATTTTGGATAAATCGAAAAAAGAAAGAAATTTCAAATGATGCAATTACCAACGAACGACATTTGATTTTTATTTATATAGATAGATTTCAGATATCGCTTATTGGCGAAGTTATTAGCGATTTTAGATATGGTGAGTTTTTATATAAAAAATCGTTTTTTGTTCAGAAATATGAGCAGCTTTTCTTAATTAAACGCTTATTGGCCAAGTTATTAGCGATTTTAGATATTGTGAGTTTTTATATAAAAAATCGATTTTTGGACAACGCAAATACTTAGAAGCACTCATCGTTTCTCGGATGGACCTAATGCGTGGTTGGAAAATAAATGGGGGAAACCTCACATATTTAAAACATTTGATAAGTGGTCCTACTATTTGGCGTAAAAAACTTGCGAACATTTAAAAAAACAGCCAAATCGGTCCAGGCGTTCTGCAATTTTAGATATATCGAAAGATTTTAGATAAATCGAAAAAAGTGGGCGTAAAAGTGGGCATTGTCAATTTTTCGTTCCGTAAAAACCTAAAAACCTACTATGACCAACATTTACGAAAAAAAATTGTCTAAATCGGTCCGGCCGTTCTCAACTGATGCAATTACAGCCGAACGACAAATGATTTTTATTTATATAGATTTTATTTTAAAGAACATTTTAGGTATAAAATGTATTCAGCAAATTTATGTAAAATGTTACGAAGAACATTTTTGTATATGTTAACACTCTAAATAAATACGAAATTAACCGTAAGCTTTCTTTTGTTGTGTCTTATTTCTGACTTTCTGGTTTAATTTTCCATTTTGGTGTATTTAGGGACTTTGACGGATAATATTTTTGCGGAACAGTTTAACCCCTTAAATCCCTGTTTTAATGGTGTTTGTTGCTCTTTTTTAAAAGAAGGACAAAAAAGACCCATGCCTTGGAGATTTAGAGGGTTAACATATCGACCCCTTATTTTTATCGTATGTGAAATTTAATTTAATAAATCGGTTATTGTATCGGATTTAAAATTTGGTATTGATGATACCAGCCAAAGCAAAGAAATTCAATAATAATGACGCTCTCCTGTAAAATTTGGTTTTTGTAACATACGATAATTTCGCGCAAAGGGGTTGATATTATACAAAAATGTTCTTCGTAATATTTTACATAAATTTGCTGAATACATTTTATACCTAAAATGTTCTTTAAAATAAAATTCTTAATAAATGCGAAATTAACCCTATGCTCTCTTTATTTATGTCTTATTTCTGACTTTCTGGTTGAATTTTCCATTTTGATGTATTCAGATACTTATAGTAAAATTTCACGTATAATTTTTTTGCAGAATATTTTAACCCCTTAAATCCCTGTTTTAATGGTGGTTTTTGCACTTTTTTAAAAGAAGGACAAAAAAGACCCATGCCTTGAGTATTTAGAATGTTAACATATTCTATAAAAATATTCTCCGTAACATTTTACATAACATTGCTGAACATATTTTATACCTAAAATGTAAGCATCATATGGTTTCTTATGAAGATTAACAATAAGAATGTGCCAGCGTTGGGAAAATTTAACCCCCTCTCAAATGAAATTCAGATGTAAACTTTCAAAACGCCGATACACGTGTCTTTTTTTTTGTCTCCTCTATCAAAATTTATTGGTCAGACCTTGTAATTTTGGAAAAAATTTGATTTTGTTGTATAGTGTAATTTGGTATAATATGCGCCAGAAAGAATCATCTATATATAGATGATATAAAAGAGTAACGTTACTGACTCACTGACTGACTGACTGATTCATCATCGCACAGCCCAAACGACTGAAGCTAGAATCATGAAATTTTAACTGTGGGTTCCTCCCTCCCCAAAACGATCCGATAAGAAGGGATTTTTGGAAATTCGAACGTTTAGGGGGTAAAAAAGGGTAAAAACGGGTAAATTCGGTAACCTTATATCTTAAAAACTAATAAAGATACAAAAAAACTTAAAATTGCATGTTACTCCATTTAAAAAATAAGCTGACAGGTGTTTCGTACTTTTTGGAAATTCGAAACTTTTAGGGGAGAAAACGGGTAAAAACTGTATATTGGTACTTTTTTGGCACCATATGTATCTTTTAAACCAATAAACATAGAATCAAATTTTAAATTGTATTCTTTACTTATCAAAAAAATAAAAATATAAGTTTGGTACTTTTTGGAAATTCTTAAGGGATAAAAATTGTGTTTATTTTTGGTACTTTTTCATAAAATATGTTTTTCTATAATTTGACATAGACATACGAATATTTTATTATGAGCTCCCACCACGTTACAGAAATTTATTTGAATAAAATTGTACCACCTCAATGGGGATAAAAAAGGTACCAAAAAGGGTATAAAATCGGGAAAATACATTATATTTGAAATTATTAAGCCAATTTTGATAATTTTTTTAACGTTGGTTCCTGGATTCATACAAAAATTAACTAACAGGGTGTTATTTGGAACTCGAGTACCATGGTGTATATTGGGCCAAATCCGGGTAAACAGTTTGGTACTTTTTTTAAACCATATTTATTCTTAGGCACATTAACACAGATTTTAATATTTTGAGACATGACTGTGGCATAAACAATTTTGGCAAAATGGAATATTTTTAAATTTCAAACTTGAGGGGTGTTCAAGGAAGAAAAGGGAAATTGGTTCTTTTCTCCTAATGGTACTTTTTTAACATTTTAAATTATTTCAGTTATCGACATTAAAGTTAGCTGATATGTATCTGAGTGAAGTTAGTGTTAGGAATAGGGGATAATAATTAGGTACCAAAATGTGTGAACTGAACTATAGGTACTTTTTTGTTCTTCTAATGGTACTTTTTTGAAATTTCTTCACCAATGAACCTAGAAACATGAAATAAAGCTTATATATAAACCGTGTGAGTGGGAAACCACAAGTGTGGGTTTTTTGGTACTTTTTCTATATTCTAATGGTACTTTTTTGAATTTTCTTTAACAATGGACTTAGAGACATGAAATTAAGCATATATGGTCCTAAGTGAGTGAGAATTCTAGGGGGAGACTTTTTGGTACTTTATCTTTATTCGAATGGTACTTTTTGTAATTTCTTCACCAATGAACCTAAAAACATGAAATTAAGCTTATATGGACCGGAGTGAGTGGGAATCTACAAGTGACTGCTTTTTGGAATTTTTTTGTATATTCTAATGGTACTTTTTGAATTTTCTGTAATAATGGACATAGAAATATGAAGTTAAGCATATATGGTCCTAAGTGAGTGAGAATTCTACTGGGAGACTTTTTGGTACTTTTTGTTTATTCTAATGGTACTTTTTTGAATTTTCTATAACAATGAACTTAGAAACATGCAATTAGACTTTTTGGTACTTTTTCTTTATTGGAATGGTACTTTTTGTAATTTCTTCACCAATGAACCTAGAAATATGAAATAAAGCTTAACCGAGTGAGTGGGAAACTACAAATGGGTGCATTTTGGTACTTTTTCTATACTCGAATGGTACTTTTTGAATTTTCTATAATATAATGGACCTAGAAATATGAAATTAAGTGTTATAATCCTATGTGATTGAAAATTCAAGCGGATGGTACTTTTTGTTTATTCTAATGGTACTTTTTTTAATTTTCTATAGCAATGGACTTAAAAACATGAAATTAAGCATACATGGTCCTAAGTGAGTTAGAATTCTTAGGGCGACTTTTTGGTACTTTTTCTTTATTCGAATGGTACTTTTTTGAATTTTCTATAACAATGAACTTAGAAACATGAAATTAAGCATATATGGTCCTAAGTAAGTGAGAATTCTAGGGGGAGACTTTGTGGTACTTTTTCTTTATTCGATTGGTACTTTTTGTAATTTCTTCACCAATGAACCTAGAAACATGAAATAAAGCTTATATGGAACCGAGTGAGTGGGAAACTACAAGTGGTTGCTTTTTGGTACTTTTTCTTTATTCGATTGGTACTTTTTGTAATTTCTTCACCAAACCTAGAATCATGAAATAAAGCTTATATGAACCCGAGTGAGTGGGAAACCACAAGTGGGGGATTTTTGGTACTTTTTATATATTCTAATGGTACTTTTTTGAATTTCCTATAATAATGGACCTAGAGTTTTCAAAAAATCGAAGAATTTCAAAACTGCGGTTTCGGTTTTAAAAAATTAAAAACTGATCGGTTTCGGTTTTGTGATAATTTATTAAATATTAAGTATTATAGAAACAAAATTAGTTGATAATATAGGAAATGATATACAAATCTAAAATTCAAACTTGACGGGTTATGGTTTAGTGAATGCGAATTTAAAAGTGATAATCAATGGTACTATTTCCTTATTGCAATGATACTTTTTGAATATTTTATAATAATAAACCTAAAAATTTAAAATTAGGATCACATTTTGCATTTTCTATAATAATGGACCCAGAAATATGAAATTAGATTCACAAAGTGAGACTTGATAGTGCTATTTCTTTCTTCTAATTGGCGTGGCGAAGCGCACCGGGTCAGCTAGTCATTAATAAAAATAAAAAGTCGAACACACAACGAATTACGTCTAACATGATATTTGTATCAAAATTCACATATCTGCGTAATAATGTCTTTATTTTAATTTATGTGTTCAATTATTTTCATTATAAATTCGGTTTTTGGCGGGACTCTGTAGGCTGTAGTTGGTAAACATAGTGGAAAGAATTCCACAGATTTGGATAATGTTTTTGAATTTTGCCTACATATATTTAAGGTCTATTCAGGAAAATATTTCAATGATTCCGATTACGAGGATAGTGTTTTTATAAACTTACCCAAATTTCGCCCAAATGAGAATCGCCACAATGCCCTTTTGTTTCAGGATTTGCAATAATTACTTTTACTCCAGGTAGTAACTTCCCAGATTCTATAAGACAAAGTGAGTTTGGAGCTCCACGTTCCACAAGTGCAACTCTGTTGTTTCTAAGAGCTCGTAAGTCAACATAAACCTGTGCGCTTTCTGCTGAACTAGCTCCTTGTACACATATGGCTGGGTTAACTCGACAACCAAATGAGGTTGATACACATCGTGTGTTCAAACCCAAGGCCTGAAACAATTTGCAAAACTGTTGAGTTAATTGTACACGGGGTCTTTCCTCTGCTACGACTACGCAAGTACGAACACATCTTAAGTCAATATTTCTCTGCTTCAATAGTGGAATGGAATTACTTAGAGCTTTTGTACACAACTCTATTACACCATAAGAACAAAAGGTATCGCGCACTCTGTGCTGTGAAAGAGTTGAGAGCCAAAGACTAGGATTAGATTCCACTTCATAAGGGGCGATTAGTATGGAATGATGGCCACTGTAAACTCCGATTAGTGTCCACATTGCAAACCCTAGCCCACAGTATGGATCTAAACATAGAGCTACATGTCGCGATGGATATAGCTCACACGCCAATTTTAAACTGGCGCAAAGGCTAGAAAGAGATCTTTAAAAAACGTTTATTGGAAATCAATAAAATAAATAATGTAATTGTAATGTTCTGCGTAATACCGATGACTGATATTCACTCCACTCAATCTGCCACAAGTAGATACACTAAAATCCAAATACGCCGTAGAATCCAAAGGAGAATTTGCAATACATGATAACTTTCGCTTTGGATTATCATCAATGTCTAGAATTGGAGGCCATGTTTTAGGATCTATGGAAACTGCAGCTTCTCGAGATTTTAAAAGCTTAATAATGGATTGAATAGAGAGAACAATGACACTTTTTGAAACATCGACTATCATTCTAACAGTTGGAAGAGTCGTAATCAGATTTTGAGGATGTGGTGGTCTAATGGTAATTGGTACAGCACCTAAATAAAGACATCCATAAAACGCGCACAGTAAATCCAATCCTGGAGGAAAAATCAGTGCTGCGTGAAAAAAAAAATATATTTATTACATATTTATGGACGAATTCGCCTTATTATGTATGTTAACGTCCTTACCAACATGATCATTTGGTTCAATTTTCCCTTTTTCTTGCAAAAGAGCTGCTATTTTTTCTGCCCGCTTATGCAATTCTGAACATGTAAGCGTTTTTGCGATTGAACCTTAAAAAGAAAACATAAGTTTTATAAAGTTTATATCATATTTAAATTAACGATTAAATACGAACAAAATAAAAACAACAAATTTTTCAGATTCTTAAGAAAAATAAATAACGTCCCCTTAATAAAACAATAGTGTATAATTTTTTTGCCATTTCGAAATAATTGAGTTTAAAATTTTTGTGTTAGTAGACATCTAGAACAAAAGTAATATTTCAATTGATCTTTTGACCCACATTGTGGAGGTATAATTTCACCAAATTTTGACCACATATAGAATCAGTTATGTAGATTCTTATTATGCAATAAAAAAAATAATGGTGTATATTATTATTATTATTAATTCCTTTAGTTCCTATAAGGAACATAGCGATTTCCAATCGTTTCTGTTTGATGCTAGGTTCTTGATTTCATTCCAGCTTTTTCCTGCTCGCGAAGCCTCTATGTCTAACTGTCTTCTCCAAGTGTGGGCAGGCCGTCCTCTCCTTCTACTACCTTGCTGATTCCAGTCAATGACATTGCGGGTTGCATCTCCGGGTGGTCTTCGTAGTGCGTCGCCTATCCATCGCCATTTACTTCTCAAAACTTCGGAATGTATTTGCCTTTGATTTGTGACTGTCCAGAGGTGTGTGTTTGATATTCTGTTAGGCCAGTAGATTTTTAGTATTCTTCTTAAAGGGGGGTCACACCGCATGTATTGCTTGTGTTTTGTGCCATGTATTGGGACATTTTTCCACATGTAAACATACACATACCGTGTGATCCATATGAAACTTTGTGTATGTAAAATACATGTGTATTACTCGTGACATTTTTGGCAATTAGAGCATGTTCTATTTTCGTGTGTATAACAGTGTTGTATTTTGAAATACATCACTGTGTGAGTGCAAAATAATAAAAAAACAAAACAAAAATAGTAAAGAAAAATCATAACAAAATAAGTTTCATTGCTTTAAATATATTTATTGTGATTAAAAAATGTTTTAAATAAATATATTGTTAAAAACAACAAACATATAAACTAATAGAGGTTATGCCACATGCAATTACATATGTACGTTTAAACGAGGAAATTATGAATCGTAGGTATAACGGATATTTTGACATACACATGGAATTTCATATGTATCGAATACATGTCCAAATACACATGCAATACATGCCGTCTGACCCCCCTATTAGGCATTTGTTGGTGAAAACTTGCAAAGTGTTTATGTTTCTAGCCGCCATATTCCACGTTTCACAGCCATAAAGGAGCACAGACTTAACACACGAATTGAAAATTGTTAGCTTAGTGCGGGTGGAGATTGATGGTGATTTCCAAACTGTGCTTAGTTGTCCGAAAGCTTGCCGAGCTCTCATGGTGCGATTTGAGACATCATCAGAAGAGCCTCCAGTCGATGTTATGATGCTACCCAAGTAGCAAAAGTGGTGCACGTCCTGTAGTTGGATGTCTTGGATAGAATGGTGTATATTAGAGTGGATAAATTTTTTTCTGGACAAAGCGGTTATCAAAATCGTAATCTACGATGAATTCTAAGAAGTTTTGCCGAAGAAACCATGGGTCAAAAATCAAAATGGAGCTTCCCATTTTTAACGCGAAAATTGCTTTCGTATTTTATATTTTTGTTTAAATATACTAACATTTTATTGAACCTTTTAAGAAACTTGACTATGTTTGGGCTTTTTTAAAAGAAAATAAAGTCAAAAAGGATGAATCTTTGCAAATGGAGAAGATTAACAATAAACTTCACCCGAGGATGGTTACAAGATCTCATATTGTGGTTGTGCGAGAACCAAAAACCGATATTTTGGGCCACAGTGGGGGAAATGAAAAATAAAAAAGGTGCAAATAAATTTGTAAGTTCCAAACCGATAATCCGATTTTAACAAAATTTCTCACGACTATAGAGGAGTTGTAACTGAGCTTAAGTTTTAAATTCGGACTATCAACATTAAATTAGGGTGTCTCGGGTATATTAAAAATTAAAAATGATGCCAAATTTTTGTTCTCTATCCGATTTAAAAGATTTGTACATATGTAGAATCTACAAGAAGAGAGCTACAAAACATAACTATATTATAGTATATATTTTATAGTTTACGAGATATTCACCATAGAAATCTAAAATTTTATGTTTTTTACTAACCTTGGTCTGTATTTTTGCAAATAGCGGATCGAAATCTCTCCCAATTTTTTTCAAATATATATTTTTTAATTAACAACTAATTTATTAGTATTATAAGGAAAAAAATATTTCAAAATCGATACCAAGTCAATAGTTATTGACGATATTCAGATTTTGTTTGCATCGAATAACCGTGATGTGTTGGAGAATAATGTTAATTTTTACTTAGGACTGATCAATAAATAATCCGACTATTTTCAAAGATTACTTTTGATTATTTTAGATTATTTTCCACAATTTTTGCATTTACATAATTTTTCATAAAAAATATACGTATATTAATTTTAATAATAACACAAACAATAACAATTTTTGTAATTCCCGACTCAACATAAAGGGAAAAATACATGAATAAAATAATAAAGAAAAACAAATACATTCAGTGTACATTAAATCATTTTACAAAAAAGGGATATAATTTACAAATAATTTGCAAATATGTATTGCAATTGGCCTTCATAACAATTAATTTTTCAAATGAAAAATCAGTCAATGATTACCACCTTGCACTGTTGACGATCCCGGCAAAAGAAAACAGTGGTTCAACTGGAGCTGAAGATGTTAAGGGCGTGTTAAAAAAATAAATGCATCCCTTAGCAAATCATATTTTTGCCAAATCTCATCAGTACTTGAATTATTTTTTAAATAACTGAAGAACCCTCAAATTCAGAAGTTATTCTAAAATAACCGTTTTCAGCAGTGTTGCCAATTTAGCCCTTTTTGGGCTAAATTTAGCCCTTTTCAATCTTGTTTAGCCACAAAAAAATTAATTTAGCCATTAGCCATTTTTTTTTAGCCTTTTTTATTTTCATTTAGCCATATATATTTACTCTAATGAAAATTATATATTTACTCTAATGATCTGAAATTTTTGCTGTTGAAAATTAGTAAAATCAGTTCAAAAAATTTGGCAGGGATATTATGACAAAAATTAACTAAAAATATTGAACCAGTAAACAATTTAGCACATACAAATTGTTGGGCCTTCCATACATTAAAAAAATGTCATAACTAATATAGAGAAAATGGACGTTATTTGAATAAAAATTGTTAATAAATATGTTAATATAATATATAGGGTTAAAGAGAATACTTTTAACTTTATCTGGGCGATAAATACTTTAACAAATATTTTATAACACATGCCATGTAGTATACCGTTTTCAAAGACTACAATCCAACCAATTTAGAAAGAAAAATTCAGTTCATTATCGATAATAATTTAGCTATGATCATTTTTATCTGATCAAATATAGAAAATTAACTTTTTTCCAAAATTAAATTAAATATTTATGTTTACATATTTTGGCTATCTTAGTTTTGATATGTTTACTAACTAATGCCAAAATTTATGTTTTTGCCAATGAAAATCAATTCTGTCCGGCGATGTGTATAATTTTTAGAATATTTTTTTTCTGCATTACATGAGAGGCATATTTGCCATATTCTCTTATCAAAATATTCTCCATCGAAGTTATCACAAAGGATTACTTTATACATAATTTGTCTTTCATATAAAAAAATTTGCCTAGGAGCATTTTGCAGGCCAGGTGACAAATACGAGGCTTTAAAAACATCGGCTTATGATATACGTGTGGCCCCATATTACGTTATTTTTAAAGTTAAGGATCAATATACAGGAATAAATATTCTTATTTTCTTGCATTTGAACGTGTGTTATATTCATACATTTTTGTTTTTCTATTCGGCTTAGCCAAATGTAACATTCTAAGTTGTTTTTTGTGTCAAATGTATGTATTTTTTTAATTAAAAATGTTAGACATTTTTTAGCCACTTTTTAGCCCTTTTTTAGTCTTTTTTTTCTAAGTATTTAGCCCTTTTTGTTCACCATGAATTGGCAACACTGGTTTTCAGTGATGTTCGTCAACTTATCGACCTGTAACTCAGTCAGTTTTTTTTTCGGCTTCAAATTTGTTTACGGGTTTGGAAAGAAACCTGATCACTCTTTCAAATGTCTCTTTAAAATTTAAAGTTTAAATGATACATTTGTATGTTATGAATATTGTTTTTGTTCAGGTTGTAAAAGTTATTAAACTTTTCATTAACACCATTTTTAGTATTTCTCCGCAGCGGATATGAATAATAAACAAATAACAGAGAATGAATTGTACTCGGCTATAAGGTAAAGATTTTTGTTGGAAAAAATTTTTGTTTGAAAAAAATTTATTTGAAAAAATCTTGTGTATCATAATATTTTGATTTTCTTATCTGTCCGTGTGTAAAACACGCCCACGTGTTTTACTATTGTCCTAAGAAGTTTGGTGTTGAAAATCAGCTAAATTAATAGTACCAAATTTATGAACCAAAATGTGATACAACTTAAAAAAACTAATTTTAATTTTCACATATTTCTCGTTATTTGTGTAAATATATTGCAGATAATACCAATACATTTTACACTCGTTACTTTTATGATAAATGGACTAACTCTGCTGAAAATGATAAGAATCGCTCCATGATTTCTCATAGCCCCCATACTAATATGGTTCTATGGTCTATAAATGCCTACAGAATTGCAGTATCCACACAAAATTCAGGAAAAATAAGTTTCGTGCTAAAAGAAATCACAACACTAAATTTTTCGTGAATCCGCCCATATTTGACCACTGCCCCCATATAAAGTTCATTTCTGAAAATCACCTAAACATGCATAAATTTCTTAAAAATATAGCTATCAAGTTGAAATTAGAAACAAAAAATTTCAATATATGTATTTATATAAAATCGCTGTACCAAATTTTTGATGATCGGCCCATAATTGGTCATAGCCTGCATGTAAAAACCACATTAACCTACACAAATATCCAAAAAAAAAAAATATGTACTGAACCAAAATTTTACACCGATCTGTAATTTGTATTCAAGAATCATACTACAGACTTTTTAAATATCGGTCCATAATTCCATAACTCCCATATATGGTCCACTCTTGATAATACCGTTGTTTAAATTAAATTCCACAAAATTAGCCCTCAAATACTTAGAAATCACGTTCCACTTGCGATAATATCTAGAATACTCATGTTTTATTGTAAAGATTATAAAGATTAAATTATTAAAATAAATACACATCACGTAAAAATATTTTATGACAATCGAATCACAATAGCTCCCATATAGTGCCACGATGCAGAAATATATTAACTATATGCGTTAATAATATCGATAAAAAATTCCACAGAAATTAGTTTCAAGTAGACAGAAATCATATGGCTTGATTTTTTGACTATGGGTTCATAATCTATATATATAAAAATGGATGTTTGTATGTGGGTTTGTATGTATGTATGTATGTATGTATGTATGTATGTATGTATGTATGTATGTATGTATGTATGTATGTATGTATGTATGTATGTATGTATGTATGTATGTATGTATGTATGTATGTATGTATGTATGTATGTATGTATGTATGTATGTATGTATGTATGTATGTATGTATGTATGTATGTATGTATGTATGTATGTATGTATGTATGTATGTATGTATGTATGTATGTATGTATGTATGTATGTATGTATGTATGTATGTATGTATGTATGTATGTATGTATGTATGTATGTATGTATGTATGTATGTATGTATGTATGTATGTATGTATGTATGTATGTATGTATGTATGTATGTATGTATGTATGTATGTATGGATGTATGTATGTATGTATGTATGTATGTATGTATGTATGTATGTATGTAAAAAACTTCTGGACCGATTTTGATGAAATTTTCAGGGAATCTTAAGAATAACCCAGCGGGTAACATTGTAAAGTCAGATTTTTGATATTCGGTCTGTGGGCGGAGAGGTGTGTAAAAATCTAATTTTTACATTATACCGTTAATGCCATTATATATAAAAACAGATGAAACGGCTAGACCGATTTTGATAAAATGTTCACGGAATCTTCAGAAAAGCATAGCGGGTAACCCTGTAAAGTCATATACATAAATACTTTTTTTTATTTCCAACGTTCAAACAATGACAATTTTCATTTTGTTGCTTAACATCATTCTAAAAATTAATGGTTTGGTGTAAGCGAAAAAAGGAACACATTCCAACACATGTCCGGTACTATAGAAGTTCTATTATATTATCAATCGATGATAAACAATTTTGTTTACTCTTGCAAATTAGGTGCATGATTAAAAAAATTCCATATGAAATCTATTAAAAAAATAATATTTTGAATAACTCTTAGCGTATCACTTTTAATAAAAAATAACGGTTTTATTCAAATAAAATTTGTTTTCAAAAGGGCATCTACGTCTAGAGTCGTAGAAACGAAAAGAGAACGAGAATCAGGGCTTCAGCAAATGCGTCGCAGTGCTTCTTCATCGAATGCTGCAGAAACACCTCAACAGCATATAGTTGTTCGCTCCCCAATGGCTCGACCAAGAGAAATAATCGATTTAAAGTTGCCCGGATTTTATTACAATAAGTATGATGACTGCAGGAATCACAAGGATGTACTAATTGGCGCAATGAACAAACATTACTTATATTGCAGCATTTTGAAGTTCCCTAAGGAATCCCCGGGAATGTGCTGTTCGAACGGTAAAGTTATTCTGCCACCAGTTATTGAGCCGTCTGAGCTTCTACTAAGTTACATTTCCGGCACCAATCCTATTTCCAAAACTACCTTCAAAATATCCAAAAGTACAACACATGCTTTGAAATGACGTCGGCTTCACCTTTAAATTTCAAGGCCAAATGTACCACAGATTTGGATCATTGCTCACGCTTCCCAATGACGATACGAAAAATTCCAATTGATCCCTCCACAAATGAGATTTCATTTCCGGACTTCTGCCAAATGCAAATGAATATTCAAGACGTTGTCGACAAAGTATTCCCAAGTCTTACAACGAACTACAACAATTCGGATTGTCTGTGGGAACATGCAATTTTGTTACCAACAAATTATGATCTTAACAAGATCAATAAGCAATTGCAATTGAAACTGCCTGGCAAAACAATAAAATACAAATAGATTGACACAGTAATGAACGAAGAACAAGCCTTTGATTATCCTACTGAATTCATTGGATCACCGACTTTGAAACTGTATATTTAAATCGAGATGTAATATAAAACAGATGTTTTCTAAGGGCCAGCAACGCGGACCGGGTTCAGCTAGTAATATATAAGGCTCATATCAGGAAAATTCATTAGTCTCGAATAGATATTAAAATTGTATGATATAACTCATTTCCATATGCAAAATTTTTGGAAAATAATCTAAAATAATTAAAAGTAATCTTTGAAAATAGTCAAAGACCGGGTTCAGCTAGTAATATATAAGGCTCATATCAGGAAAATTCATTAGTCTCGAATAGATATTAAAATTGTATGATATAACTCATTTCCATATGCAAAATTTTTGGAAAATAATCTAAAATAATTAAAAGTAATCTTTGAAAATAGTCAGATTAGTTTTTGATTACTTTTTATTATTTACTCGTAATCGCAAGTAATCTTGATTATTTTTTGATTATTTGTAATCGTAATCAATTAGTAATTGTGCTAATCTGAATATAATCGTAATTTAATCATTACATCACCTTTCGAAAAAAAAGAAATCTAATTACTAATTATTATGATTAGTAATCATTATTTAACAGCTATGTTGTGGATGAAATGAAGTGCTTGGGGGTTCATTTAGACCGAGGACGGAACTTTTCGAAACATATTGATTATGTTTGTGCCATCAGAACCATCAGAAGATTATATTCACTTGATCGGTACCTTCCATTTCGTATTAGGAGGGTTGTTGCAAATGCTCTCCTAATGTCACAATTGATGTATGCCTTGGAGATATATTCAGGCACCAACAGTACTAGGGTATTCATTCGACTAATGATCGTTTGATTAATCGAATAATTTCTTACGAATAATTATTCGAACAATTTAAAAATGGCCATTTTCGAATACCGAATAATTCGTTATAATTAAATTTATTAAATTGCTTAAAATTTTTCATAACTCCAAATTTAAATAAGTAATAATGACTCTCAAAAATTGTATTGTTTCTGAAATTCGACAAATAACTAAACACAAAGGGACTTTCGATCACTGTAGATGAGTGTACCGATAGCCCCTTCTATAAATATATAAATATTACTGCAAGAAGTTACAATTCTAAAAACAAATATTTCAAAATTTTAACTTAAACTTGAACCAATGAAAATAAAAAGTACGGAATAAAATATTTGTTATTTAGCTGGCGAAATAGTAGAAGAATCGCAATTAATAATCAAAATATTAACTTAGATTAAAGTGGAGTTGAATTTGATTTTGAAACGGTCGACGAAAGTGATATTGCGGATGACATTTATAATGATTACATTGAAATAGATGAAGGTCATGATCTTAAAATATATGTATATAAGTGATGTTATTAACCGCGTACGTAAGTGTTGCAAAATATTTAATAAATCGAATGATAAACACAAATATTGCAAAATAACGTTTTGTTGCAAGAAAAGCATGGAGTTCGTCTTATACATAATTTGAACATCGTTGAACATCTTTGTCTAACATGATAATAAACTTTTTGAGTATTTGTAAATGCGTCAATCATGCACTGTCTGACTTGACAGATTAGCCACGTTCACTGACAATGATATCAAACTTTGGATATCTTTGTGTAATTTCCCAAGACCACTTTATTAAACAAAGATTCGGCAACGCACAGTGGCATGAGAATAAAAATAGAGGGAAATAAATCTGTAACTTAAACCCTTACGCCGTTTTGAGTGAAATTTCACATGCGCAAAGAGGAAGTGTAGTCGAGTTTAAGTTTTGAATTTGGACCTCATGACCCCACCAGGAACGGAACCAGGGGTTCCCAAAGTAGGACACCTCGGGTATGTTCAATTTTTAAAATTATCCTATTTCTTCGTTTGTGTTCCGATTTAAAAAAAATTACACATACAGAATCTCCTCGTCGAGCACTACATAAAACCTATCAATTATCTCTTATAGCTTAGGAGATATTCGCATTTGAAAATTTAATTTTCAACATTTTTACCCACCCTACACCAGTTTTTTGGTGACCGCGGTTCCAAATATTCTCCGATTTTATCCATTTTTCTTTTATAGGATTAACAATAGATCTGTATATCAAATAGAGAAAGAAGTGTTTAAAAATCATGACTGAGTCCAAAGTTACATGCATTTGAATATAAAAAAATTAAAAAAGCCGATTTTTCGCAATTTTTTTGGGAAAAAAGTACTTTTATTCTTTTTAAGTCATCTAAAAATTTTCTAAGAGGATGTATAATGAATTTGTACTTTTTGAAAAGCTAACTTTACGCCAAATATTTTAAATGAAAAAAACATTTATAATTTTTGATACCGAAGGGATCAGGACCATTCAAAAAATGACTATTTTTTATGTAAAATTCAACTTTAGGGCAAAAATTCTCAAATCGCATACTCGATATCAAAATATAGTAACCTATTTTAGATGGCCCAATAAGTTCTTAATTATCTTGTAAAGGGTTCCGATAACCCTGCCCCTATTATGGATATTATAATAATAAAAATAAAAACAAAAAATAAAGTTAAAGTTAACAATTCACGTATTGATAATGTTTAAAAACATTCGAAAACAAAGTCCATCATTAAATTTTCAACATAAATATTCTGATCAGATTAACTCCCGAACAATCTACAAAACAATTGACTAGTTTCCGTTTTAGAGCGATGCTTTAAAAAATTTGAGCTAGTTGGGCATGATTCTGAAGTATTAAGTACTTTTTTATGTCGTTCATTAATTCGGGTTTTAATTGAGTAACTAATTCTTTAGTAAATTAATTATTCACTATTTCTAAATTATTTATAACAAATTGTATTATACATCAAGCTCTATCAACGTTGCACAGTGCACTATAGGTTAAACGGCTACCAAAACTGTGCTAAAGTCCAATTTTTCAAATGCAAATATTGCACTTTTTTTAATGCCATTTTGTAACCAATACTCCAAATTAACTAAGTCAGCTTTTTGTTTTTGGTAAATATTAAATTCCATTTGACAACACGCAGTCAAAGACATTGCATCGTAATTACTTAATAAATTTTGTTGAAAAGCCTATATTGCTTTCAAATTTTCAATTGCATGTTTAAATAATTTCGCGAGTTATAAATAAGAAAGTGAAAATGGAGAACAATAAACTAAGTAAGTAAGTAATGTTTTTTGTTAAACAATGTGATAAAATTGTTTAACGTGCTTGAAATAAATCCACTTTTTTTAACATCTTATATATAAATAGGCCACACGTTTTTTTGCGGTACACTTTTTAGTATGTTATTGTCCACCAATATTGATGAAACATAAATGGTTTAAAAGGTTTTTTTCTCTAGATGTGCACAATATAAAAAAATATTTAAAAATTCTTTCCATAAAAGTGGTAAAAAGCGTTTTAAAAGTGGTCGAATTTCGGCCACCAGGCGATCCTAGTAACCTTAAAAGTGCTGCGATTGTTTTCAAAATGTAACTTCGTGAAAGCTTTTAAAATTTCGGCAAAGTTCGGCCGATTAAATGAAATCAGAAATGAATATATTGAAATGTTATAAACCAATTTTCATTTACATATAGAGTAACTTCGGGTATTGTGGACTATGCGTCTAATGTGGACCAGTGTCTTTTTTCAGAAACTATTGAAGGTATGATAAAACTGATTTGTCGTACATTTTACAATTTGTTTGAAACGACAATTGCACATTTGCTTTCATGAGTTATTGATATGTTGACTTTTTATTATTGTATTGAAATTAATGCGCCTGCTCAATATTTTTTTCGGCTCAAGTAAGAAACAAAATTTGGTACAGTTACTTGGTAGAATTTAATGTTTGGTTGTTTTATATAGTTAAAGTGGACACGTAGTTTTGCATATATTTGGTAAGAATTTAAGCACATTTAGATTATTAGGTAAAAATAACTTTTTACCACTGTAACCCAAGTTCGTGTAATGTGGACCACTTAAATTACTTGATTATGTACTACTGGTCCATATTACCCGACAATAACTATGTACTTTGTAAGCTATCTATCTAAGCCAAGAACGCGACTTTTTAGTTTGTATTAATAAAAATATATTGAAATTAAATTTTTTAATCATTCATGATTAGCTGGTTCATGAATTTTATGTATTAAATACTAGTCCACATTACCCTCATATAGTGGTCCATATTACCCTCCAATTTTTTTAATGCTGATTTTTGGGTTCCTTACAATATTTTCACATAAATTTTTTATCCTTTAACGGAAAAAATTTTCAACTGCAAAAACCATTAGAGAATACATTAGCTAATTTATTGCTTCACAACTCTTTTAATATCCATATATATTGTAACCAAAATTTAGAAAAAACAAAACGGTAGTCCACATTACCCGAAGTTACTCTAATAGCCATTTTTAGCCGTTTTCGAATAATACTATATTTTTTAGGTTATTGTTTGAAATTTGGCTTAACGAAAATTCAAAAAAAAAAAATTGTATGCCGTTTTCAAACATGCAGTGGACAAAATTGAAGTAAACATATTTTCAGATGAAGTGGAGAAGCATATAACGAAAACAATAAATTTGTTATACCCTACACCACCATAGTGGGGGAGGGTATAATGCGTTTGTGCAGATGTTTGTAATGTCCAATAATATTAGTCTAACACCCACCTTAATATGGTACATATAATTTTTTTGGCCCAAGGACGAAGCCTATTTAAATTGGGTGAAATCGGTCCATTATACCACCTAGCCCTCATACAAATTTCCTCCCGTAATTGGACTTTACCGGTCATTAATGTATAATTTATATAGGTATCTACTAGGGTATTCAATTAATCGGGTTTCTGGTTTAATCGGTTAATCGAGCAAATAATTAATCGAGGTCTAGATTTATTCGGTTAATAATCGGTTAATTTAAAATTATTCGATTAACCGAATAATTTCTATTTTCATTTTAAATTGAAAATACAACAATGAATTTTGTGTACAAAAACATTAAAAACAGCAAATAAGGTATTTGAGATAATTTTTGTAAACATATCGCCTATTTGCTGCAACAACGTTATAACTCAAAATCCGTGTTTTATGAACTGAGTACTACAAAATACGCGCTGTTCTTAATTTAATTTTTTGTATGAGTGTTTTTTTTATAGTTGTAAACATCAAAATTAAAATTCATGTTTTCTCGTATATTTGATAAGTAAAAATTTGGCTTAAATACAGATTAGAAAGATATTAACATCTACTATTTATATTTCTGAAATCGCATGATTTGTTGGAAATTTATTTAAGAAATAGTAAAATGTCATAAAATATTCAAAAAGGTTTTTCTCGAAACGAATTTTTTTTTAAATTATGACGTTGTTGCAGCAAATGAGCGATGTGTGAGTTTTTTAGGGTCTTAGTGAGATCTTCTGAAATAATCTTTTATAAAAAGAATATAATTTAAACGATTTTTTTCTTTAGATTTAATAAAACTTTTCATGGAAAAAACTCTCGCTGATTGTATATGTATGTTGAAGAAATCAAAAGCATGATAAATAATATTCCTTTTTGGATTGTTTTAGATTTTGATTAATTTAATACTATTAAATTAAATTAATAGTTTCGTTTAGTTATGATAAAAGACTAATTTAAAAAAAAGTTTCGTCTATACATGTAAATACAAAGTTTCAAATACATGTACATTAAATATGTCAGTTATTATACATACTCACTAATCATATATATTGGATGTTCAAAAAAAATCCAATTTTAATTTGAATTGAAATGGCAAAATAAATACAAAAAAATGTTTAAAGTGCAAAAAAAAAGAATTTCGGTTAATCGGTTAATCGACGCAAATTAATCGGTTTATTTGTTATTTGAAAATCGGCAATTTCAAATTATTCGAACAGTTAACCGTACAAAATTAATCGGTTAACCGATTAACGGTTAATCGATTGAATACCCTAGTATCTACACAAATTTTGCTCCAAATAAGTTTTATATATACGAATTCATGTCAGCTAATTTTATGGTGATCGGTCCTTAATTAGTCATAGCTCCCATATAATACCCGCTTCCGAAAAATTCAACAGAAAATTCAACTCTCATAAATAAAATAATCACACGACCTAATTTCATGACGATCGGTCCATAATTGGTCATAACACCCATATAACCCACTTCCGAAAATCACTCACGAATGTAAATTATTGAAATTTTAAAAGTAAATGAGACTCTTGACAAAGTTTCTTTGCAATCTATTTTACTTCATATTGCTGATAAATTTTTGAGATGCAAAAAGACGCTGTAATGGAAGCGGAAAAGACATATTTTTTAAGCTCCGAATTAATATCAATATTAAGCTGTACCTCAGATCCATTAATTTCCACATCATTTTTAGATATGCGCTTACAAAACCGGAAACGTTCCTCACTTCAACCAGAAGTAATTCAACTGTTATGTTGCAGTGAACCCATGGAAGAATTTCACTTTAGCCATCAAGACAATGAAATTAATGAAAGCGAAGAGGACCTTTTTGATTTAAATTTACAAAATGAATTAGATTAAAGCTATTACTAAAAGATTTAGTATAATTAAAATAAATTAATGTATTAAGTTTGCATTAATGATTGTAAATGGGTTAATTTTTGGTCATTAGTGGGTTAAATTCCATTTTTTTAATAGAATTATTCTTACTTTCGAAATTCCTTAAGGTTTTGGTTTGAATACCATGATTTTGTAGTCGTTATTAATTTAGCACAGAAAAAGTAGTCATTTAACCTATAGTGCAGTGGTATGAGAATAAAAAAAGAGGGAAATAAATCTGTAACTTCTAAACCCTTACGCCGATTTGAATGAAATTTCACATGCGCAAAGAGGAAGTGTAGTCGAGTTTAATTTGGACCTCAGTAGGTTCCCAAAGTAGGACACTTCGGGTATGTTCAATTTTTAAAATGATCCTATTTCTTCGTTTGTGTTCCGATTTAAAAAAATTGCACATACAGAATGTCCTCGTCGAGCACTCCACTGACTCCACCTTGTATAAATTCGCTTTGCCCTAGAACACTATACACCAGAGATGCGCAAAACTACTTACTCTCACCAACACATTCAATTCTTTATTTTATTCAGTGCACCTACAAACACAAATACAACAACTGAAAAAATAAAGAAAAAGTCATACACCAGTGCTCATGCGTATTCCTAGTAGTCTCGTTGAGTGGACAACGACTACTAAAATGTAAGAGCATAAAGGCTCTGAATGCTGTTATATTGTTAGTTTTTCCGTAAGATCGTATCAGCTGTTTTTAAAATAATAACCAAAAAACCATCTTGGTGATTTTGTTACTATTTTTTGTGTTTTTTGTATTTAGACCTTCAACATATTATTGTGAACATTTTTATAAATACATACATATATTTTTTGTTAATGATTTAATTTAAACTAATTTTTTTACATACATAGTACATACATTAAAAGAAATTTATATTTATTTTATTAAATTTCAATGTTTTTTTGAAAATATTATATTTTTTATTCTTTTGTTAATAATCAATATTTCCCTTTCAAAAATGTTGGCACCACTGCTTTCATATTGTTGGCACTTTTGTGTATATATGATATCAGCTGTTTTAGCTGTCACTTAACGTTGCGGACAAAATTCTGTTTTCCACAGATTCATCCGCGACAGAACGGCAACGTTACAGAAAAACTAACGACATACACAACTTTCCTTATGCTAAAATCAAAACAGCTGATTCGGAACGGAAGTACAAACTAACTAGGCCTTAAGAATACGTGTGATTTGATCTTACACAATTGTGCTATGGGCTGCGCATGAATGTAATTAGTCCAAAAAACAATTCATCAAAAGTCTAATGTTATAAAATAGAGAACAGAGAGAGATAAAATCTTACAAACAACAATCTCTCAGCAATAAATACACGTTTTGTATTTGGGGGAATTCTGCATAACATTGTAGTCAGCTTATAGTTAGTCTAAAAAAGTTATCTAATAGTGTGTTATTTTCGTAGTCGAACACCAAATTTTTCGGCAGTGCTGCATTATATTGCAGTCAGCTTATAGTCAGTCTAAAAAAGTTAACTAAAAGTGGATTATTTTAGTAGTCGACTACAAAATTGCTTGCAGGGTGGTTAGACCATATTTTATAGTTGACAGGATGACACTGCGAAAAATATTTATTGATGTATTGGGATGAGAGTTACCAATTTTACCAACTATGCATATTAATATATATTAATTCGTTTTGTTAGCGTTTTTTTAATATGATCTAAATGCGAAGACCAGGTGAAACTGCAGTTGAAAATTAAACCAAGAATTTTTAATGTCTTGGGGATAATGGGGACCCTTGAGGGTCTGTCATGTATGTCAGTACCTCCTATAGTTTTTCCGTACCTGCGATTTAAATTTTGCGATTTTCGAGAAAAACTAATTTGTTGGCCATATTTTGGCGAATGAACCCAATTTCCTTACTGTTATTAATTTTAAGTAAAATCTGTTCAGAATATAATAGTCCAGATAATTTTAAATATAGTCTGAAAGTTTTCCTAAAATCGGAAAACGTTAACCTTTAAATCGTAAAGGTCAAAATTTTCAATATTTGGATAACTCATGGAAAGATAGCGAAATGTTATATATTTTTGGGCCGATTTTAATCAAACTTAAGAAAAATATAACATGAAGTCTAGTATTTATAATAACAGCACAAAAAATAAAATTAACCCTTAATATCACTTGGGGTTAAAATGACCCCAAACTTCTAAAACCATAAAATAATTGTTAATTTCAATAGTGCTAATAAAAATTTGATTTTTATAGGAAACAAACTTTAAAATATTATATTATGTATTAGAAAATAGCATTACTAATCCATTCTGAAAAATTTTGTTCAATTTTGACCATACATTTATCAAACGGCAAAATATTGTATTTATACCTGATTTTTGCTTTAATAACGTAATTAATATTTTATTGCGGATTTTTGAATAATAAAATTAATTTTAACCCTTTAGTGCACTTTCGATTTATTAAATTTAAAAAATAACTTAAATGATTCAGTTTATTTAATTCTGAAAAACATTAAAGTTAGCACCATTGATATTGAATGTGTTTTTCGTGATTTTAAAAGATCAGAGTCATTTGGACCCCAAGAGCTATTAAGGGTTAATTTCCATTTTGTGCTGTTATTGTAAATACTAGACTTCATGTTATATTTTTCTAAAGTTTCATCAAAATCGGCACAAAAATATATAACATTTCGCTATCTTTCCATTAGAAATTCCAAATATTGAAAAATTTGACCTTTGACCTTCACGATTTAAGGGTTAACGTTTTCCGATTTTAGGAAAACTTTCAGACTATATTTAAAATTATTATATTCTGAACAGATTTTACTTAAAATTAATAACAGTAAGGAAATTGGGATCATTCGCCAAAATATGGCCAAAAAATTAGTTTTTATCGAAAATCGCAAAATTTAAATCGCAGGTACGGAAAAACTATAGGAGGTATTGACATACTTTTTTCAAATTTTTATTCCCTATTATGTTCTCAATAAATCCCAATGTGATGATCAGCTAATTCTGAAATTTGTTTAACAAAATTTTTAAAAATTTGAAATTGGAGTTTTGAAACTGCCGTTTGGTCATACCTGCGAATAGGTTAACGGTATCCTATGAGGACAAAAACTCATTTACAAGTAAATATGGATATATTTTAAGTAAAAACAAGCTTTTATTTTAATATTTCTCAAAATATGTTAATTTTGTTCATAAATGTCTTGTTCTAGAGGCCTGAGACACGTTAATGGCCTGGCGATTTTTTAATAACTTTAACATTTTTTAACCGATTTTTGTCTTTTATATCTTATTATAACGACAATTACGTGCACATTTCGATTCTTTTAAATTAAATTGTAAAAGTCATTATTTAATGGCAAAATTTTTACAAAAACTGAAGAAATTGCATTTTTTCCCCTGGTAAATGCACCTCAAAACTTCAGCGTCGTTGCGCCACCAGTTAACATTATCCTATCATCCTAATATTTTACACAACGTGTTTCTACAATACATAGAACAATTCTAGAGGGGGGGTCTTCCTGTACCTAGAAATTTTTTTTCGCCCATACAATCTTGGACCATTTTGTGCTGTTATTGTAAATACTAGACTTCATGTTATATTTTTCTAAAGTTTCATCAAAATCGGCACAAAAATATATAACATTTCGCTATCTTTCCATTAGAAATTCCAAATATTGAAAAATTTTACCTTTGACCTTCACGATTTAAGGGTTAACGTTTTCCGATTTTAGGAAAACTTTCAGACTATATTTAAAATTATTATATTCTGAACAGATTTTACTTAAAATTAATATCAGTAAGGAAATTGGGCTCATTCGCCAAAATAGTGCCAAAAAATTAGTTTTTTATCGAAAATCGCAAAATTTAAATCGCAGGTACGGAAAAACTATAGGAGGTATTGACATACTTTTTTCAAATTTTTATTCCCTATTATGTTCTCAATAAATCCCAATGTGATGATCAGCTAATTCTGAAATTTGTTTAACAAAATTTTTAAAAATTTGAAATTGGAGTTTTGAAACTGCCGTTTGGTCATACCTGCGAATAGGTTAACGGTATCCTATGACGACAAAAACTCATTTACAAGTAAATATGGATATATTTTAAGTAAAACCAAGCTTTTATTTTAATATTTCTCAAAATATGTTAATTTTGTTCATAAATGTCTTGTTCTAGAGGCCTGAGACACGTTAATGGCCTGGCGATTTTTTAATAACTTTAACATTTTTTAACCGATTTTTGTCTTTTATATCTTATTATAATGACAATTACGTGCACATTTAGATTCTTTTAAATTAAATTGTAAAAGTCATTATTTAATGGCAAAATTTTTACAAAAACTGAAAAAATTGCATTTTTTCCCCTTGTAAATGCACCTCAAAACTTCAGCGTCGTTGCGCCACCAGTTAACATTATCCTATCATCCTAATATTTTACACAACGTGTTTCTACAATACATAGAACAATTCTAGAGGGGGGGGGGGCTTCCTGTACCTAGAAATTTTTTTTCGCCCATACAATCTTGGACCACTCTAGTGACTATGATGTGTAAGCGCGGAAGCTGTTAAATGGTCAATATAAATACTAGACTTCATGTTATATTTCTCTTAAGTTTCATCAAAATCGACCCAAAAATAAATAACATTCCGCTATCTTAAAATTAGAAATTCCAAATATTGAAAAATTTGACCTTTGACCTTCACGACTTAAGGTTTAATGTTTTCCAATTCTAATAAAACTTTCAGAGTCTATTTATAATTATTTGGGCTATAATATTCTGAATAGGTTTTCTTAAAATTCATAACAGTAATGAAATAGAGCACATTCGCCAAAAAATGGCCATATAATTGGTTTTTCTCCAAAAATTACAACATTTAAATCGCAGGTACGGAAAAACTGTAAGAGATATTTTCATAATTTTTTCATATTTTTATTCCCTTTATGTTCTCAATAAATCCCAATGAAATCAAAAAATTCTGAAATTTGTTTAACAAAATTTTTAAAAATTTGAAAATGGAGTTTTGAAACTGCCGTTTAAAAATTTTTATTTTTTTGGCCAGATCTGCGAATAGGTTAACGGTATCCTACGAAGATAAAAACTCATATACAAGTAAATATGTACATATTTTAAGTAAAAATAAGCTTTTATTTTAATATTTATCTAAATATGTTAATTTTGTTCCTACATTTCTGGTTCTAGTTGCCTGAGACACGTTAATGGCCTGGCGAATTTTTAATAACTTTAACATTTTTTGACCAATTTCGGTTTTTTATGTCTCATTAGAACGACAATTACGTACACATTTCTATTCTTTTAAATTAAATTGCAAAAGTAATTTTTTAATGGCAAAATTTTTACAAAAACTGAAAAAAATGCATTTTTCCCCTTGTAGATGCATCTCAAAAATTTTTTCAGGATGATTTTTTTATTCACCAAACTAGGGGGTGAGAATGGCCAAAATCCAACTTTCGTTTATTAAGGGCCACCCTAATGTACATTAGGCCGCGTCGATTTGTATGGACGATCAAAAATCGTATAGCAGAAACGCAATCTACGGAAGAAAGAAAGTTACCCCAAGAAACCATAGGTCTAAAATCAATCTATCTTGCTCATTTCGTCTTTTATCCAATAAAAAAAATTTATACTGAAATATCATTTGATAAAAGACGAAATGCGCAAGATAAGATTTGATTTCAGGCCTCTGGTTTCTTGGGGAAAATTTCTTAGAACTTTCCGTAGATTGCGTTTCTGCTATATGATTTTTCGTGAAAAAAATTCGACCCACCCTTATGTATACTGTTAAAAAACAGTACCTTAGTAAAACAAATAGTGTTTATTTTAAATAGCATCTTAAGAATACTATTCCATCTATGGTTTCATCTGCCATTCTGGAACGAATTTTGTTTCCGACATATGCTGCTGCCGAAAAACATCTATCACATTCCATCTTTCACATTGGGAAACCCATTTGCAAATACTTTTATATTTATCAATAATGGCCCATAATCATAGTCAAAAATAAAGAATACTTTAAGAGAATTAAACTCGACTTTACTTAAGAGTGGACTTTAGGTCTATCATAGACAAGTTAAAGTATACTACCGCAAGGTTCCGTTCTTTCTCCTACTCTATTTCTTATCTTTATAAACGACCTTCTACGTCAAACTTCCAATCCTATCTACTCTTTTGCAGATGACAGCAACATTTGCCATTCATATGCATTCAATTATAGACCAAGCCTGTCGGAGATTGGGGCAATGAGGCAAAACATGAATGATACGCTTAACCAAGATCTTGTGACAATCTCTGAATGGGGTTGTGCGAATAGAGTCGATTTCAACGCACGCAAGACTCAATGTTGTATGTTAACACAGAAACGCACAACAGATCATGTTGCTCCATCTGTTTTCATGGGTGGTGTAAATATTAAGGAATCAGAAGCTCTTGATGTTCTAGGCATGAGTATTCAATGCGATGTCCGCTGGACAAAACACATTTTTCGAGTGAAAAAAGCAGGAGAGGGCGAAGGTGCTTATCGGTGACAGTAGGGTATCCAGCTCTATTGACTCACTGGAACATCGTCGCAATGTGAGTTGTGTTTCACTGTTCTACCGATACTACAATGGTATGTGCTCTGCAGAAATTAGGGAACTTGTTTCCGAAACCCGTAGTTTTTTACGCAACACACGTTCTTCGGCAAGGGCTCACCAATTCGTTGTCGACTGGACAGTGGATCGCACAACACATTACAGAGAAAATTCGCTCTTTAGCCGTACTGTCCGTATGTGGAATAATCTTCCTCCTGAAGTCTTTCCTGCCACTTTCAATATAGGAAAATTCAAATATAATGTCCACAAACACTACTCCCTCTATCCTCCCTCCCATAACCTATTTTCCTAGTTCCAACACAATGCTTTGCATGAGTAGGGGTCATCCCCTGAGTGCTGGTCCAAGAAAAAAAAAACAAAAATACCGTTTTCCTTCATTAACTATATTGTAGCAGGAGTTGAGCTTAACAACTTTGCTGAACATCACTTTGCGATATTCGGTCATGTAGAATGTCAAAATGCATGAAAAAGGCACACAAAAATGACAATTTCCCCTATTTATTTATAAAAAACGGGATTTGGAAAATCCCGAAAACCCCGGGATTTTCGGGAACGGGATTCCCCGTTTGGCATATCTAGTTACTATATTTTGATATCGAGTATGCGATTTGAGAATTTTTTCCCTAAAGTTGAATTTTAGATCAAAAATAGGCGTTTTTTGGATGGACCAGGTCCCCTCGGTATCAACATTTTTAAATTTTTTTCATTTAAAAAATTTAATGTAAAGTTAGCTTTTCAAAAAGTATAAATTCCTAATACACCCTTTTAGAAATTTTTTAGATAACTTAAAAAGAAAAAAGTACTTTTTTCCTAAAAACTGGCGAAAAATCGCAATTTTTTAAATTCAAATGTATATAACTTCAGTCAGTCACTTCTTTTTTTGTTTCACATAAACATTTGTTGTTAGTCCAATAAAAGAAAAAATGGAGAAAATCGGGAAATTTTTGGACCGGCTGTTATTAAAAAACTGGAGTAGGGTGGGTAAAAATTTTGAAAATTTAATTTTCAAATGCGAATATCTCCTAAGTTATAAGAGATAATTGATAGCTACGACGAGGTTTTTTGTAGTGCTCGATGAGGAGATTCTATAAATCGGAATACAGCCGAAGAAATAGGATCGTTTTAAAAATTGAACATACCCGAGGTGTCCTACTTTGGGGAACCCTGACCGCTCCCTTGGTGGGCCCATGCGGTCGAAATTCAAAACTTAAACTCAACTACCCTTCTTCTGTGCGCATGTCAAATTTTATTCCAATCGGACTAAGGGTTCAGAAGTTACAGATTTATTTCCGTCTTTTTTTTCTCATACCACTGTGCGTAACTATTTGCAGAATTTATTTAATTTAGCCATTCATTTAATTAGCCATAAAAATATCACAATTAATTTTTTACTGGCTAAATAAGATTGTAAAGGTTAAATTTAGGCACAAAATGATTTTTAGACTAACTATACATTTCAAATTAAAATAGAGAAAATCCAAATATATATTGAGAAAAATATAAATTGGGAATATACAAATTTAATATGAGAAATCCAATTTAATATTGTGGATAATTCATCACAAAGCGGACAAAAAACAGCACTTTTCGAATTCCTAATCTCCGATTTGAAGTATTTATCAAATCATAGACTTTTTGACTCGAAATCCTTTCCGCTTCAAAAATATGACGTTTTGAAAATTTAAAACTTTTACAAATGTGTACATATCGTCCCTTCAATCAAACATATTGAAGATATGGCAACCCCATACAATGTGTACGTTGTTCTGTTTTTTGCTTTTGACACTTTGCAATTGCGTATTGTGTAAGAGTCAATCACTCTCATTTTAGAATTCCTTTAGTTAATACAAAAAATATTCTTTAATAATAAACTGAACATTGAATTTAATAAGTAAATAAAAGTGCTTTCATTCCAATTAGGATTATCAGGTTATAGGCCCAGGTGCCTAAATTGTGTGAATTAGTGTGTTCTTTATTTTTGCAATAAAACGAAATTTAAAGATTAACAATGAGTGCACCAGTGATGCAAATAGAGAAGTTGGATGACAACAACTACGACAGTTGGTCCATTCACATGAAGCGTGCTCATCCACAGGCATCAATATGTTTGGGAGTGAAACCAACATAGTTGGGTTACATAAAAAAATGTAAATCTTCCCATGAGGCTTGGATGAAGTTGCAACAGGTTCATATGCCTAGGGGACCGTTGCAGAAAGTTGCTTTATACAAGAGATTAGTGAATCTATCCATGACTGACGATGGAAATGTGCTGCAACACTTGAATGAGTTTGCTGAAGTTTCAGAGAAACTAGCAGGAAGTGGCATTCAAATTCAGGAGGAGCTCTTGGTGATCATGCTGTTGTCCAGTCGAGGGAAACGAGGGATGAATTGGCAAATTTTCCGTTACTGAAGCAGAAACTTCTAGAAGAGGACAAAAGGAGAAAGGAAAAATACAACAGTAATGAGCAAGCATCATCAATTTCACAACAACAATCATTTAAGCAAAAACAACGAACACAAAGAAGAACAGAAAATTCAACGACAAGAAATTCAAAGGCAAGTGTTTTTTGTGTGGTGTAGCAGGTCACTATGCCAATAAATGTGAAGGAAAAAACAAAAACAACAGGGCACAAGCAATGACAATGTTGGCGGCAGCGGAAACAAATTTGTTAAATACCATGAATTGGTATGTCGACAGCGGCGCTACATCGCATATCCCAGCAGTTCTAGCAGACAGTACCGAGCTAGTGATTTTACCCATCATTTAGGGTGGGAGCTAGTTACTTCAATAGCCACGTGACTAGTCATTTTAACACGGGCATGTCCTAAGCAGGGGGTCAATTGTCCCTTTATGATTACAATGGGACTGTCTAATAGCTGGTCCAAAGTAGGCAACGCATTGGCTTCACATACTGGTTACATAGCGTCAGTTACCTTACTAGCTTTGTAACTGGTTAGTTATTTTAACACGTGCATGTCCTAAGCTGGATAGCTGATTGTAAGTAGTAAACGCTTCTGGTGGGTAAAATAAAGTGCAGTACAAAAAAAAGTTGGAAGTGACTTCACCATAGGCTACTAAGAGACACTAAAGTGACTATTGACTTCATGCTATGTTACATGGGATATCAGTATACTTAAGCAAAAATAAAAATAAACTGTATGAGAATTATGGGTGTGTTCGTAAATTCAGTATGATTGCATCACTGCAGCAAATTAAAAGTTTAGCGTTCGAAAAAGCATATTTGCGATTATTGCATTTTTAATGCAAATTGTTGGCAGTGATGCCTCAAATTTGTGCAAGCAATGCATCATTAAGTTATATGTTGCAAAAGTTTGCAGGTCGTGGCATCCGTGATGCACAAATTTACTGCATTTAAGAACACACCCTATATCACCACAATTTGTATAAAACGAGCTTGTACGAATTACTCACAAAACGTTTAGTAGTCACTTACATTCCAGATTACTTAGAGACACTTAACCCTTAATAGCCTGATTTTTTTTTGAGCTGAAAAAAATTAATGTTATAAAACTCGCGTTTCTGAACAACTTTTGTTCTACGACTTTGTTCATAGGTGTTTTTTACCTGAGCTAGGTAAGAAAAACCTGGTTGGTTCTTTGCGGAACCTCTAGGCACCCGGAGATAACAAATTTTGAAGGTGCAATTTCTATCAGAGACATTTTTTTAAACAAAAATAAACATATTTTATTCAGGTAATTCAAAAAAGTTACAAAAACAATAAAGATTTAATAACATTATGATATCAGCAATGGCATTTAGTTTTGGTGAAACTCATCAAAACGTCGAAAAACACAAATGTTTACCACATTTTTGGCATCGAACTTTTGCTCGTGATGTACATTTCGGATTTTTGCATCGCGGTTACCCTTCCTTGACATATTCTGGTAAATGGCCAACGTTATCAAGGCGAATGTCACGCGGCGGCATCGGAGCAGACATTGGGCGATGACGTTTCGCAACAATTTCAACTTCGAGACCTTTCGTCGTGACTTTATGCGGATATGACTACGGCGGAGTGACGAATCTAAAAGGTCAACACCTGCCATGTATTTGTTATGTTCCTGAAGTATGTTTGGACATGGAATGCATTCCATTACCTTTTTCTTTTTATTATATCGCTCAATGGTTGCTGCATTATCAGGCGTTTGACTATCGGCCAAAATATATGGCTTCATTCCAACCATTGTTTATGCCATATTTACAATCTTATTGTCACTCCATGAAACTGTTGTGACGTCGATTTCATGAAACGTTCCCACGTATTCTTCGCAGTCACCTCTATTGGCGGATTTCTGTGGTAATTTGCATAATGGATGTCGTTAACGGCGATCTGTTTCAAGCGAATAGATGCCTTGTGTAAGCAAATATGCATGCCATCAAGGGAATCGATGTGTAGTAATTATGGAGTGATTTATGAATCGAGGAACACAGCGAGGCAATCGCACCACAACTTTCGCAGATGCACCCAAATTCGGTTAATTTTCCTCACGATGGTCGTCGTCGCCGGAATAAATTTCAAACGAATAGCAAAATCCGGAATCATCGCACATAAGAAACAATTTGTCAACCCATGGGTTCAGTGTATTGTTTCATATAGTGTTTAGTAGGGTATTCAATTAATCGGGTTTCTGATTTAATCGGTTAATCGAGCAAATAATTAATCGGGGTTTAGATTTAATCGGTTAATAATCGGATAATTTTAAATTATTCGATTAACCGAATAATTTCTATTTAAATATTAAACTGAAACTAAATCATGAATTTTGTGTACTTATTGAAGTATTTTATTAATAAAAAGAACAAAAACATAAAAAATAAACCAAAACAACAATTCAACCAAAAAGTAAATAATTTTCTTTAGTTTTAATAAAACTCGACTTGGAAAAAACTCTCTCGCTAATTGTAGATGTTGGAGAAATCGAAAGTAAGACGTGATAAATAATATCCAATTTGTCAGTTATTTTTTTAGATTTTTCTAAGCATATAAAATCTTCCATTATACCATAGGAGTCCTTTTAGATTTTAAATACTTTTAATAATTTCGATAAGTTCTGATAAAAACTCGTTTCAGTAGTGTCTCCAGTTTCGCCTATTATCATGTTCTCATCCGACAATTACAAGTAAATTAAATATATGTATCAGTTATTAAGGTACGGTCAGACACAGCTAATATTTGAAGTTTTTCGTCAAATATTTCATTGCTTGAATCCGACCACAAATAAAATTTAGAGCAAACAACAAAACAGATGATTTTAGTCAAACAAAATTATTTGTCGGCAAACCAAATATTTTCTTAATGTGAACATAGTGTGACCACTAGGTATATAAATACCTAAAAAATTTATAATTTGATCTTGCACATCTTTTTAAAGTTAAAGCACTTATCTCAAATTGTAAAACAATTATTTGAATAAAGTTTGGTTTGGTTCTTTGCGGAACCTCTAGGCACCCGGAGATAACAAATTTTGAAGGTGCGGATATGACTACGGCGGAGTGACGAATCTAAAAGGTCAACACCTGCCATGTATTTGTTATGTTCCTGAAGTATGTTTGGACATGGAATGCATTCCATTACCTTTTTCTTTTTATTATATCGCTCAATGGTTGCTGCATTATCAGGCGTTTGACTATCGGCCAAAATATATGGCTTCATTCCAACCATTGTTTATGCCATATTTACAATCTTATTGTCACTCCATGAAATTGTTGTGACGTCGATTTCATGAAACGTTCCCACGTATTCTTCGCAGTCACCTCTATTGGCGGATTTCTGTGGTAATTTGCATAATGGATGTCGTTAACGGCGATCTGTTTCAAGCGAATAGATGCCTTGTGTAAGCAAATATGCATGCCATCAAGGGAATCGATGTGTAGTAATTATGGAGTGATTTATGAATCGAGGAACACAGCGAGGCAATCGCACCACAACTTTCGCAGATGCACCCAAATTCGGTTAATTTTCCTCACGATGGTCGTCGTCGCCGGAATAAATTTCAAACGAATAGCAAAATCCGGAATCATCGCACATAAGAAACAATTTGTCAACCCATGGGTTCAGTGTATTGTTTCATATAGTGTTTAGTAGGGTATTCAATTAATCGGGTTTCTGATTTAATCGGTTAATCGAGCAAATAATTAATCGGGGTTTAGATTTAATCGGTTAATAATCGGATAATTTTAAATTATTCGATTAACCGAATAATTTCTATTTAAATATTAAACTGAAACTAAATCATGAATTTTGTGTACTTATTGAAGTATTTTATTAATAAAAAGAACAAAAACATAAAAAATAAACCAAAACAACAATTCAACCAAAAAGTAAATAATTTTCTTTAGTTTTAATAAAACTCGACTTGGAAAAAACTCTCTCGCTAATTGTAGATGTTGGAGAAATCGAAAGTAAGACGTGATAAATAATATCCAATTTGTCAGTTATTTTTTTAGATTTTTCTAAGCATATAAAATCTTCCATTATACCATAGGAGTCCTTTTAGATTTTAAATACTTTTAATAATTTCGATAAGTTCTGATAAAAACTCGTTTCAGTAGTGTCTCCAGTTTCGCCTATTATCATGTTCTCATCCGACAATTACAAGTAAATTAAATATATGTATCAGTTATTAAGGTACGGTCAGACACAGCTAATATTTGAAGTTTTTCGTCAAATATTTCATTGCTTGAATCCGACCACAAATAAAATTTAGAGCAAACAACAAAACAGATGATTTTAGTCAAACAAAATTATTTGTCGGCAAACCAAATATTTTCTTAATGTGAACATAGTGTGACCACTAGGTATATAAATACCTAAAAAATTTATAATTTGATCTTGCACATCTTTTTAAAGTTAAAGCACTTATCTCAAATTGTAAAACAATTATTTGAATAAAGTTTTGTTGAATTTTGTTGTCATATACTGAATTTAATTTTTCACTTTTTGTTTGACCAAACTGCTGCGAAAAAGAATCATTAAATGTATTTGCCGTGTGGTCACACTATATCAAATATTTTCATCAAATAATTGTTTGATCAAATAGAGAAAAAACAGAAATTATTTGCTCAGCATGGCAGAAAAATAAATGGAGAATATTTAAGTATTTTTGGTACTAAATTAAAGAGACAATTTCACTATTTTTTTTTAAACATAAATACATATTCAATATTTCTTGAACAATTGTTATTTAAACAATTTTCACTAAAAAATGCATCAATAAATGAAGTCTTCTTCTTCACATAAAAGTCATTCAGCCTACAATGACATACTGGGAGAAAAACTAATTGAAGACATGTAGTCTATGTTGCGATTTTTGTATTTTTAAGCGATTTATATTTTTATACGTTTCACATAGTCTGCTCAAATGTATTGAATATTTATTGTATTTGTACAGATTGAATTTAAAATCAAAGAAAATAGTTTAAACATACATAAATAGTATGATTTGATTGTTAATTGTTAAACAGTATGATCTGTTTATTTTTTTTACTGCAGAAGAATATAAAAATTGTTATTCTAAATCTTAAGATAATACAATTGAATTGCAATTAATTAAAAATTTTTGTAAAAAAGGTAAACATTTCGTAAAATTTTATAATATTTGTGAACATGTTCCTATTCTGAATGAATAATGTTTGGAAAAACTCATGTTCGATTAATATTATTAAAAAAAAACTCATTTCAATTATGATTTTCTTTTTAATACTTTAACACACAGAATTTTATAATTTTGTTTTACACTTCTAGTACATTTTCATTTCTGAAACACGTCCAATTTGCAGAATCTAAAAAAACATTTTTTTATTAATTTTATTGTGTTTGTGGTAGAATTTTAACTATTTAACAGAGTTTCAATTTTCCGTATTGAAAATCATATAAAATTCAAACAAATTACAATTTAAAACATTTCTATGAAGCTCTGTGTGGCTGGTAAAAATATACATCTTTGTTACAAACACAAATATAGAGTTAGGTACTGCTGTCAAAGAGCCTGACTATTTGTATATACTTTGGTTTCAACATTTTAAAAATATTTTTTTCTTTTTCACAGTTCACTTATTTGATTATTGTTAGTTTTGAATAAAGCGATTTTTAGTTCAAAACCCAAAGCCAAAACAAATACAATAAAATTCCAAAATAGTTTATTATATGTATTAGGGATATTTTGCATACTTTAAGTAAAATTATACCTACATATGCACTAATTTTATTACGTTGATAGTTATATAATTTAATAAATAAACATTTAATAATTATATTATTAAATTTTTCAAGCTTGAGTTCTTTTCCACGATTTTTTTTCATTATGTAGCGATTTTTAATTTAAGATATAGCAACACTTGCAAATGAATTGCAAGATCAAATAAAAAATTACCCAAAATGCAGGGAAATATTTGCTGATTAGTGGTCACACATTGGTCACATTACAAGATAGTTTTGTTGTCGGCAAATAAATTTGTTTGACCAAATTCAGATGTTTTCTTGTTTGCCGTGAAAAATATTTTCTGTTCAAACTAGAAACATAAAATATTTGACGTTTAAATAAAAGTACTGAAATTTCACAATTTTTTTAATTGCAAAGAAAAATCTAGTAATATTTTAATTTCTAGAAATGTCTTCTTTATTGATGAAAGGAATTAAAGTTTTTTTGAAGCTTTATTTAATAATTATTTAGAAAAAATATTACCATTAATGTGACCACAAGACAAATATATTTTCCCCTTCGTGTGTTTGATAGTATTTTTGTGTAGTTTGATTAAACAAATATGGCAAATAAATGTGTACAGTGTGACCACAAAATCAACCCATGGATTATATGATGTAGTTTTGATCAAACACATGAAACATTTTGTGTCAAATAATTTGCGTAATCTGACCTTACCTTTATACTCCCTAAACATATTTCTTGAATGTTCGAAAAAATATGAAATTTTACTTTGACATTTGTATTTGAATTAAAATGGAAAATTAAAAACAAAAAAAATATGTTAAAGTGCAAAAAAAAATAATTTCGGTTAATCGGTTAACCGACACAAATTAATCGGTTTATTCGTTATTTGAAAATCGGCAATTTTGAATTATTCGAACAGTTAACCGACCAAAATTAATCGGTTAACCGATTGAATACCCTAGTGTTTAGTCTTTGTCTCACAAATTTGTTCATCAACACACAATCTTGCTCGCTTTGCTACTTTTTGAAAGTAGCGGTTCAATGCGGCAATTATCGGACGTATTTTGTACAGACGATCGTAGCCTGGATCGTATAGCTGAATCAATATCGAAATATGGGTCATAATCACTGTCGTCACGTTCCGACCATGCAACCGAATTAACAAACTCGCAAAGCTCTCCTTCTGTTCTAAAATCACGAATTCTAATCGACATTTCTAATCAACAAACTGAAAAAAAAACGTTACAAAAACTTTGATATATAATTTTATATTTGGTAAATTTCGAAGTCCCGGTTCTTGACGGTTCCGTAAGGGACCAACCAAAAATTTTAAAAAATCCACTAAAATAAAAATTATTATTTTAAACACTAACAATAGCTTCTAGGCACTATAAGGATCTCGCAAATATTTTTTTAAGCTTAAATTTTTACGTATTTAACACCAATTACGCAATTTAGCAAAAGTTGTTTTTTCGAGGTTTCGACACCTTATTGAACATACGTGAGTCAAATAAAGTCGGTTTCAAGTGGCAATCGGCGCAAACTGTGGCGCTCGTATCAAGAAATATCCTTAAAGTCGCAGCGGGAAGTTTAAACAAAAATCGTTGAACAAAATTTTAATTTTTTTGGTTGGTTCCTGGCGGTACCAGTGGGATATTAAGGGTTAAGTGTCAATTGTCTTCACGCTAGATTACTTGGGATGTATAAAGTAACCAATTGTCTTCTCTCTGCACTACAAAGTGCACACACGTGTCAAATGACCAAAATATATAAATTGGAGTCAGGCAGGTGATAAGACATTTATGACAATTACTGTCTTTAAGGGATACATTGACTACTTGCTTAACTGGTGAAATGTGAAACGACAGAGAGATGTTTATTACTTCTGAAGATCATAATGAAGTTATTGCGTTGGCTGGCAATAAACACATAGACGCCAGTGGAAAAGGTGATGTATCAATTTACAATAAAAATTTTGAGATTTTACTTCAAAATGTTTTGTTCTGCAGGCAAATTTTATCTCAGAAGGCAGTTATAAAAAGAGCAGATGGTACCGTTGTTCTGAAAGCAGAACGCAGAGACAACATGTTTGTTGCAAAAAATGACCACACAGAACAAAGAGTTTGTGCAGTTAGTAACATGAATTCTGTTTGGCACAACAGGTACGGCCAGATTTGTCAAACAGGCAAATGGTAAGGGAAATGAATGTTGACAACATGAATGATCAGAGAAGCTTACCATTTCCCAAGGAGAGTAGTACACAGACGAAAGAGCTATTGGAAGTTATACATTCTGATGTTTGCGGTCCGTTTAGAGTGAAGTCTGTTAGTTGCGCCAGATATTTTGTAACATTTATTGACGACAGATCACGCAGAATTTTTGTTTACTCCATAAGGATGAATTCTTTGAGAGATTTAAGACGTTTAAGGCGCACGTTGAAAAGCAGACTGGTTTTAAAATATAAACATTGAGAACAGACAACGGTGGCGAATTTGTAAACTCGCAATTTAATTCTTTTCTGTCGAATGCCACACCGCAGAATGGTGTGGCAGAAAGAGATAATCGTACTCTCATTGAAATGGCGAGACCTATGGTGAGAGGCTGTAAATACGGCAGCATACATAAGAAACCGATGTCCTACGAAACTATTAAAGAATGAAACACCATATGAATTGTGGTTCGGTAGGAAACCAAGTGTACAGCATTTTAAGACATTTGGTGCCTATGCTGTAAGTCTTGATAAATCAACACGTAAATCGAAGTTTGGGGCCAAAGGCACACCTTATATTATGGTTGGATACTCGATGACGTCGCAATCTTATCGTGTTTTTGATACGACATCTCGTAATGTAGTAGAGCAACGAGATGTTCTCTTTGATGAAGATTTGTTTAATGTTAAGAACTTTGACAACAACAATGATGATGTAACACCTAATGCCGAAGATTATTTGACATTTTGTTTTGGTGATAATGGTGACAGTGCAGATGTTGTTGACAACGATTGCCAACCTTCTGTGCAAGTAGCTGATTGTGAGGAACATTTTGACACGGCTGATGATGATAGCGATTCTGAGATATCAGCGAACAACAAGTAGCGGTAAACCTGGTCGGCCGAGGAAACAATATAATACAATTAAGGAGGATGATAATGAATTGTGTATGGCAGTTGCAGAAAATATACCACAATCTATTGAGCATCTTCGCTTGAAAGCGTCTAATGCTTGTAACTGGAAAAAGGCTATGAAGGAAGAGTTTCTAGCTTTGAGGAAAAATGAAACATGGTCTTTAGCAGATTTACCTGATGGTCACAGGGCCATTCCTTGTAAATGGGTTTTTACATTAAAACGAAATGTTTCTGGTGAAATCGAACGGTTCAAAGTACGGCTAGTTGCCAAGGGCTGCAATCAACAATTTGGTGTCAATTATAAGGACACATTTTCTCCGGTTGTGCGGTATTCGACTATACGTTTAGTTCTGGCATTGGCGGTTCAGGAGAAAATGCACCTACACCAAGTCGATGTCAGCACTGCATATTTAAATAGTAATCTTCAACATGAAATTTATATGCAACAACCAACACATTTTATCGATGGAAGTTCGCCTACGATTGCACAAGGCAATTTATGGACTGAAGCAAAGCGGCAGAGAGTGGAACAGTAAGTTAGACAGTGTTTTACGGGAGATGAATTTTGTTCCCTGCAACAACGAACCATGTTTATATAAGGCGAAAATGAAAAACAATCTTGTGTTGATAGCGGTATATGTAGACGACTTGATCATTGGTTGCAAGGACATATCAGTTGTTCGAGAAGTCAAGAAACTAATTTTCGAGCATTTTGAGCTGATTGATAATGGTGTTTTAAACCATTTTCTGGGAATGAAGGTGGAACGTGAAGGCGAAACGGACAGTATTAAATTAAGCCAGACCCAATAAATACGTGATATTTTGGAGCAATATGGTATGGAAAAGTGTAAATCAGTGGCGGTACTTTTGGAAGCTAATCAACATGATTACTAATCGCTTATTGGTATACTTATGTATCTCGCAATATCTACTCGTCCAGATATATTGCACTCGGTGACCAAGATGGCTCAGCGTAACTCCGACCCACACATTGAACATATGACGAAACTGAAGCACATATTAAGATACCTTTCTGGTACAAGAAATTTGAAGATGATTTATGAATCTGGTGATAGTGGTCTCAAAGGGTTCGTAGATGCTGACTGGGGTGGTAACGTGTTGGATAGAAAATCTTATACTGGTTTTGTGTTTTTCTATAACGGTTGTCCAGTTTCTTGGCTGTCAAGAAAGCAGTCTTCAGTCGCTCTTAGCAGCACAGAGGCTGAATATATGGCAGCTTCAGATGCTCAAAAGAGGCTATTTATTTGAAGAGATTATTGATGGAAGTCAACGCATGTGGTGTAGAACCCATCTTATTGACCATCTATAATCAAGGAGCTCAGAAGTTAGCTGAAAATCCAGTTTTCCATAAACGCAGCAAGCATATTGATATAAGATTTCATCACATCAGGGAGCTGGTACAGAAGGAGGTGGAACTTTTATATTGTCCAACGGCCGATATGATTGCTGATATTTTGACAAAGAATTTGCCAAAGATTAAACATTGTAGTTTTGTAGAATAAATCAGATTAAATTAGTTTTAATAACTTAAAGGTTGGACACATTAATGCACAGAGTCTTTGTCCCTCTGAAAGATCATGCAAGCTTGATGAATTATCCTTGATTATGGGAAATACACCTTTAGATATTATTTGCGTTTCAGAGACATGGTTAGACAATACTGTTCATGACTGTGCTGTATTAATTCCGGGATATACAGTATGTAGAAGCGAACGTCCTTATGGTTGTAGAGGTGGTGGCGTGGCTATGTATATTAAAAATAATATAAAGTTCAAACCTGTTTATAGATGCGATGTGTATTTCATATTTGAGGGTTTATTTGTTGAGATTTATCTTGGAGCTGTCAATATATTGATTGGTGTTACTTACCTTCCTAGAGGGAATTTGGACATATTTGATCAATATTTTGGAGATATTTTTGTTCGTCATGATAACATTATTTTAGTAGGTAACTTTAACAATGATCTTTTTAATTTATCTAAGTCTGAAGATATTCACATACTTTGCTCAAGATATGGTCTTATATGTTGGCATAATTCAATTCCCACCCATTATGACTCTTATCATCAATCAACTTCTCTCATTGATTACTTTCTTGTTAGTCAAAATATGTCTGTTGGTACCTCAGCTCAATTTCAGCTACCCTTCATTTCTCATCATTCATTGATATGTGCTTACTTTCACACTCCTGTAATATATATGATTGATACAACCTATTTTAGGGACTATAAGCATATTGACGTTGCACATTGGGGCATACCTATATGGATCTTGGCGATAATTAAACGGCTGAGGTTTGGTATGAATTATTGGTATCACTGAAAAGGTAATTTTGTATAGATTTTCAATATATAAAAAAAATTAGTTTTACCTACCAAAAAATCGTAAAATTACAAAAATATTTTATACACAAGTAAATAATTATACATTTTTTTATATAATAGTAAATATTTTATGTTTTTAAGCAAAAAATATTTATTAAGTAAAATTAAAATTGCTAATATAATGTAAATAAAAAAATTAATTTAAAAATTTTGGATGTAAATTGTAGTTTATTATTTAGGAGGAATTTTCATCAGAGCTATTATCATCATTTGCTGAATCACACGAGGCACTTTCAAAATCAGATGTTATTTCACTTGGTATTGCTATAAACTCTTTCACTTCTTGGGGTAGTTCCAACAATTAAAACATAATTTCTAAAAAAAATCGACCTTGAAATACGAATATATTACCTACAAAATATTTTTTATTATTTACTTTTAACGAATTGTATATTTTTGTTGAGCACTATTGGTGCATTATTTCGATTATTATTTAAATATTTAAAGAAAATATATCAATAAACTGAATGGTATCTTTGTTTAATTTTAAAATTGAATTCAAAAATCCAAAATCTAAGTGATTTTGCTAGACATTCCAATAGTTTTTATTTGCAAATTTGGCAACTCTGGCGAAAAGAAAATGTTTAATCTTTATTCTGAATAACTTCAAAGGTTTTTATTTATAAAGAACTTTCTTATATGATATAATACCTCCATTTGTTTATTTTATACAAACTATTAAATTTTATGTAATTCAATTTCAGTATGGAATGACGTATTTTTTGGTCCGCCTGTGTCCCAATAGGCAACTTGTGGCAACCTTTAAAACCATAATCTATTTGAAAACATTTCACCCAGTATTTTGTATAAGAAATTTATGGAGAATTCGGGAAAATTTCATACTTTTTTTACATCTAAACTTTTAAATAATAATACAAAATCCAAAAATATATAAATTTTCTTTAAATTATGATTCTGGCCAAGTATTCTTCTGAATTAAGTCTAAAATGTTATCTGTTTATTCGCGACATATTTTTGTATTGGAATAGAAACAAATTTTATTTTTTTCCTGGTTTTAATACATAAATTTGCATTAATTTCTGGTGTATGAAAAAAGTATATTAATAAAAACTATTTCATGACAATTTTTTTCTTAACTTTGAGAAGACATAGCGGTTCATTGAAATCCGACTGAAAAAATCAGATTACGGTTTCATATAGAGAAAAATATCAGCTTACCGCCGATATAATTTTTTCGCAGAAAAAACAGTTTTCGTTTTCGAATTATCGCCAAATGTCTCCATATGCCTGCCCCAACGTGCATTGCTTCTATTGAAGAACATTTACTTCATGTGGATTTTACTGAGTTATATCGAACTAATGATATTAATGAGCAACTTGATTTCTTTAATTCCCTTCTTAATGATCTATTAAGTCATGTGCCTTTAAGGAAAAATTCGCATATTATGAGCAAAGAGTTTAAATTTTCTCATGAAATTAAATACTTAAGATACTTTAAGGGATATGGCTTTAATAAACTGTTTTAATGACAAGAGTGATTTAAGATGGGAAACTTATAAAAGATTTCGTAATCGGACTAAGGCAGAAATTACGAAATTTAAAGTAAATTATGGCAAACGAATTTTTAATTTGAGTAATACCAGGCAGATGTGGAATGTTTTGCGTAATGCTGGAGCGTTAAATGATCGCTCTGTGCATTCAGATATTGATGTCAACAGTATCAAAAAAATTTTAAAGTTATTAAGAATTCGCCAGGCCATTAACGTGTCCCAGGCAACTAGAACAAGAGATGTAGGAACAAAATTAACATATTTTGATAAATATTAAAATAAAATCTAATTTTTACTTAAAATATATCCATATTTACTTGTATATGAGTTTTTGTCTTCGTAGGATACCGTTAACCTATTCGCAGATATGACCAAAAAAATAATATTTTTTAACGGCAGTTTCGAAGCTCCATTTTCAAAATTTTAAAAATTTTGTTAAACAAATTTAAGAATTTTTTGATCATCTCATTGGGATTTATTGAGACTATAATAAGGAATAAAAATATGAAAAAATTATATCTTTTATAGTTTTTCCGTACCTGCGATTTAAATTTTGATATTTGAAATGAGCTTTTTACAAAAACTGAAAAAAATGCATTTTTCCCCCTTGTAAATGCATCTCAAAACTTCAGAGGCTTGCGGCACGTCTTAACCCCAACCGATTTACCTAAAATTTTTTTCAGGATGATTTTTTTTACTAATGTTCACCAAACTGAGGGGGTGAGAATGGCCAAAATCCAACTTTCGTTTATTAAGGGACACCCTAATGTGACTATGTCTAGGGGTTATAATTGATGACAGGTTATCATTTGGACCACACATTGATGTCTGTACTAGTGTCTGTCTGACATTACGTAGGCTATATCACCTGAATCTGTCCCTACATTTACAAGTCAAGCGGACTGTTGCACATTCCTTGCTTATATCACAAGATAATTATTGTGTTGAGGTTTATTCGGGTTGTAATATGACGAATAAAAAGAAGATAAAATTTATTGTGCACAAAATTGTAAGATTTTATGGGCTTAGGTTTAGGGCTCATGTCTCCATTCATCTAAAAAATTATTTGAATCTAAATTTTGATGATTACCCTAAATTTCGATTGTTAATTTATCTTTATAAAATTGTAAAATTTCAAAAACCGGCGCATTTTGTACAACAATTGTCATTTACAAGATCTCTTAGAAATCCCCAAATTATTATATCTTGTATACATAACTCAATATATGAACAATCATTTGTTTAGAGTGATCAAATATTCGACATATACAAAAAACCGGTTTTCGAATAATTCGAAAAAGCGTAAATTTTAAAAACCGGCTTACAGTTCTTTCTCTCAAAAACCGGTTCGAATAACCGGGTTTTTCAATTCAATTTTTATTAATTCAGGTATAAATTAAGCTTAAATACCTTTATTTATTAAAACTAATTAAAAAATCGTTCATTCAGTCTTTTAAAAATTAATTTAACATAACCTTAATTTATTTAACATAACTTTAAATTTGTTTTTGATTAAAAAATAAACAGAAATAACACGTTCAGTTTAAGTGGGATAAACTGTTAAAATTGTATTGTATAAAGATTTAATTTATTTTAACTTTTTGAAAATTTTTCCAAATAATCAAAATCTTTTTTTAAGTAGGTAGTGGTTGCAATATTAGATCTTTTATGTGGATTTTAAACATCTTAATGTTAAACTGAGCTGAGCTTCTAAATTTTGCGAGTCACTTTCAACATATTCCAAATCAGATGAACTTTCATTTAGTTCTGACTGTTTAAAATTTTCAAAAACTCTATTAAAAAGTTTTTCTGCATACTGTATAACAAGGCGAATTCATTACATAACTCGAAAACCGGCCTTTTGAAAAAACCGGTTTAAAAAAACCGGAAAATTGGAAAAAACCGGTTTTTCGAATAATTCGAAAACCGTTTGACCACTCTACATTTGTTGTACAAGCTGCGCGTTTTTGGAATTTATTGTCTAGAAATATGCGCTCTTTTACAATGGCAGTTGTTACTTTTAAGCGTAAACTTATTGGTTTTTTTTTAATTTGAATGATATTTGACTTTATACTGATAATTAGGGTTATTAAAATCTTATCTCATTTTTTTTAATTGAACATATATTTGTAGGAGTCGTCAGGATGTATGGATGTTCTCATAGATAATAAGAGTACCTGTAATATAATTTGTTATTGGCCAAATGGATACTTATATTACAATTGAATAAATAAAAATAAAAAATGAAATAAATATAGTACAAGCGTGAGTGCGTGAGAGTTAAATTGTTAAAATCCAGCGTGCTATTCATTCACGATTAGAAACTCAACGTATGAAAAACTATGCTAAACTGAAATAAAGAAAAGTAATTGGTAAAAGTTTATTATTGTTTATCTCATTATAATACAAGAATATAGCCACGTCCAGGCTTGTCTCACACGAGACTCTCGTATTATTAATAACAACATTTGAACATCTATCTATATATATATAAATGAATGTGTGTCTGTATGTATGTTTATTAATATTAGTTTAGGTTCTATAGACGCTAAACGGCTGAACCGATTTGCTTGAAATTTTGACAGTATATTACTGTATATCTGGAAGGAGATATAGGCTACTTTACAAATATTTAGGAAACTATATATACCTATAGTCCTCAAATTTAGCTTGAGCAATTCCACCGTTTGTATAAATTTTTGAGGCAAAAAGTAGTAGCCACAGTGGGCGTGGCACTTCCCATATGATGATTATTTTATAAAAATCTAATATATGGGATACAATAAGATATACATAAAATCCATTAATTTTGTACGGTTATTCTACCATCAATATTTAGGACAAGAATTGGCGGACTAAAATAGTGGGCTTGCCACCTCCCAAACAATCTAAATACTAAAATTCATATCCATCTGTATAATTGTAGTATGTAAAGCGTTAAAATTTTGTATGAACTGCTTATTTAGGCCAAAATTGGGCAAAATAGCAATAGTGGGCGTGGCACCTCCCATAGATGTGATGAAAAATTATATATAGGGAAAGCTATATCAGCTATCAATATTAATATTTAGTACAGAAATGCGCGGACTACCAAAAATATTAAGTAAATGTTATAATTTGTATGTATACATTTGAAACCCTTATACAAGGTGCCGCAAAAATAATCCTGCTATCAGAAAATGCTATAAATTTTGCGATTGACCCCTAATGTCAGTTCTGTTTTGACATTTGTGTAGTAAAGACATGCGAAATACACGTTAATAAACAATGTTACGCTACACTGCTCCAGAACGCGAAATATTGCTGACTATTTATTTGACCAATAATCGGTCGGTTTTTTCATCAAAAATAATCATGAGTGATGGGGCCCATTTCCATCTAAGCGGGTACGTAAATAAGCAAAATTTACGCTTCTGGGGCACTGAAAATCCGCGTGTAACCCACGAAGAGCCATTACACCCGCTCAAAGTCACTGTATGGTGTGCTGTTTTCGCTGGAGGAATCATCGGACCTTTTTTCTTCGAAGACGTCGCGGGCCAAAAGGTTAGTGTGAATGGTGAGCGCTACAGAGCAATGATCAACGAGTTCTTTTTGCCGCAACTTGATGAATTGGGATTGGAAAACATATGGTTCCAACAGGACGGTGCAACGCCACACACTGCACGTGGCACAACCGATATGCTGAAGGATGCATTTCCCGGGTGCCTAATCTCTTGTTTTGGCGATTTGCACTGGCCAGCAAGATCGCCTGATTTGAACGCTCCAGACTTCTTTTTGTGGGGCTTTTTGAAGTCGCGGGTTTATGTCAACAAGCCTCAGACTCTTGCAGCTCTTAAAGACAATATCCGTCAAGAATGAGAGGACCTATCGCCGGAAGTTTTGGCCAAAGTGATGAAAATTGCCATAAAAACGACTCAAATGACAATCAACTGTGGCGGCGGCCATTTACATGACATCATATTCTGGACTTGATGTAAAAAAATTAAAAGACCAAGTAAAAATAATCCACAAGAAGAATCAAAGTTTTCATACTTTTTTTTAATTACAGCCCAAAAAACATCGGAAGTTTACTTTTGCGTCACCTTGAATATATATATAAAAGTCAATGTGTGTTTGTTTGTATGATTTTTTGCGTATTTGTAATGACAGTGACATACAGTAAGGAAATTAATGAACAATCTAATCGGGGCGACTTTTATAAGTGGGAAGTATAAATCGACAGATGTATTGCTGCACGTATTCCGATTATAACTTCGAAAATGCCGTTGATTTTAATCAATTGCAGTTTCCTATTTGCTTAGCATTTGCAATGTCAATTGATAAAGCTCAAGGTCAGTCTTTGCAAGTTTGCGCACTAAGTCTAGAAAATCCATGTTTTTCACATGAACAGTTTTCAGTTGCATGTTCGCGAGTAAGAAAACCCAAAGACTTATAGGTCTATGAACCAGATGGAGAAACCAAAAATATTGTATATCCTAAGGCATTGGAACAATAAATAATTAATACAAAATTGTATATACTACTGTATATATTTTTTTTATCATTTATTTATTGTATCTTCATTATTTAATGAACTAACAATAAGTGGTTAAAATCTTATATCTAATAATTATTATTTAATTAGTCCAGCCAGTGCCGGACGAAAAAAAATTGTATTCATGGTTGTTTTGGTTAAATTGACATTCTTCCTTCTAGATTAGGTCTGCTGTGTTCCTCGGGTTTAGGTGAACTTCAAGTTTTTTTAAATATTTTTGTACATTTTTCGAGATTTCAGTTTTTACAATGGGCACGTTTAGATCTTTGTGTGTATTCGCGTTTTTGATATACCAGGGGGCAACTGTGATCATTCTTAGAAACTTGTTTTGGCGTCTTTGGATCTTTTCTACATTTGACGCTGAGGCCGTGCCCCATAACTGTATGCCATAACACCATATCGGTTTTATGATCATGTTATAAAGAAGAAGTTTACAATCTAAACTAAGCATGGAGTTTCTGCCATGCCAATTAATTTGAATTGATTTCAATTTCATTTGAGTCAACTTTGCATCTATATGACTTTTCCATGAAAAGGCGACGATCGAGATGTATTCCTAGGTATTTGACTTCCGATTGTTGAATTATTGTTTGGTTATTGATATGAATAGGGGGCATAATTTTCTACGCAATGTAAATGTTATGTGTGTACATTTTTGCTCGTTGACTTTAATATTCCATTGTTTTAACCATTTTTCTAATTCAAATATGTGGTTTTGTAAGTAAAGCCTAGTACTCTGTTCATATCTGCGAAAAACTATGGTTTTTTCATGCGAAAAATTTTACATGCTGTTTGACAGCTAGCTGTTCGTGCGAAAGAAGTGCTGCGTATGTTATTTCGTGTGGAAAAATAAGGTTGCCAGATGTATTTCACATGTTTTCCACAATAAAAACAGATTACTGCTTTTGCGAAATTATTTCGCATATATTTAATTCCAAATATTTTATATGTAGTTTGACAGCATTTCGCACGAAATTTTGAACAGAGTACCTAGCTTACGGAGACGCTTCTTGAGGGTTTTCATGAATGCTTAGAATAGCAGTATCATCAGCAAATGTTGATGTATGAGTGCGATTGTTAGTTGGCATATCAGACGAATACATCAAATATAAAAAAGGTCCCAGGATACTGCCTTGGTGGACTCCAGCTTCAATGGGTTGTGCAGTACTTACAAAGTTTCCTCTTTAACCTTAAATGTTCGACCAGTTAAATAGCTTTCCAACAGCTTATGTGTGTTTGCCGGTAAATTTTGACTCAATTTGTATATTAATCCAGCATGCCATACCTTATCAAACGCTTGAGAGATGTCGATGAAGAGTGCGGAACAGTATTTCTTTTCTTCAAACGCTTTTCTCACCATATTTACAAGTCTATGGGTTTGTTCGATAGTACTGTGTTTTCTTCTAAATCCAAATTGATGATTCGGAATACAATTGTTTTCAGTTAACATCGGGTACAACTTGTTCATAAGTATCTTTTCAAATAGCTTTGATATATTAGACAATAGGCTGATGGGTCTGTATGATTCCACCTTTGTGTGATCTTTTCCCGGCTTGGGTATCATGGTAACCAGTGAAACTTTCCATTCTGGAGGATAATATTCAAGTCGTAATATAGCATTAAAAATAAAAAGAATTATTTTAATTGCTATGCGGGGTAGCTCCATAAGCATCTTGTTGCTGATCTTGTCCATACCAGGCGCTTTCTTGGGATTTAAATCAACAATAGCATTTTCGATCTCTCGAATCTCAAAACGTAGGGGTACGGCTGCTCCAAAATGGGGTGCACCAGGTGGCAACTCAATTGCTTCGTTTGATGTGTTCGGTGTAAATACTTTTTTTAAATGATTAACAAACAGATTCCCTTTTTCAGTATCATTTCTTGCCCAACCGCCACTTCAATTTCGCAAGGGGGACTTACATATAACGGGTCTTTTAAGACTTTTTGTTGCTCGCCATAATGAGTAATCCGATTGCGGGGTTGCGTCCAGGCTTTCTAAATATTTATTCAATGATTCCATTTTTCGAAATTCCAAGAGCTTTTTAAGTCAGCCAGGAAACGGGGGCCTAGTGATTTAAAAAATCTATTATATTGACTTTCTGTAATTGAGAATCTAGGGGGTGAGTATATCGATGAAATCACTAAGTTTCGATGAAAATCTTCAAGACTTGAAGATAATCTTCGCAAAAATCACACATTAAGTAGTGTTTGATTCGAGCTTTTATTAAAATTGCCGAGCCTCCGCATGCTCTACCTCTGGGATCTTTCATGTCATATATTACATATCCATTTATTCGAAAGGAACTTCTGGACGTCAAATGAGTTTCAGAAACCAGCATTACATCAATTTGTTGGTTTCTTAAAAAATATTCGAGTTCGTTTTTGTGTTGGCGTATGCCGTTTGCATTATTACCAGGGCAACCAAAAATATGCTCTAAAAAAAGTGTTTTATGCGCATAAAATATGCACTTAAAAACGAAAAATATGCTCTTAAAATATAAAAAATATGCACTTAAAAATAGTTGATTATTGTTTGATTTCAATGTTTTATTAAAAATAATATAAGAAGTAAATAAAAATTTGTTTAGCAATTAGTTGCATAATATTGTAGGGAGAGAATATTAAGAATTTCTCGAAATGTTTCTATTCTACATAAAGCTTTAAAATCTACTTTTTTATCATTTGAATTATGTTTCCAAATCGCTATAGAGAGCGTTTGTATTTGTTTGGTAAAAAATTGCAGTGGATTTTGGAGCATTTTTTTTTTTTTTTTTTCTTGGACCAGCACTCAGGGGATGACCCCTACTCATGCAAAGCATTGTGTTGGAACTAGGAAAATAGGTTATGGGTGGGAGGATAGAGGGAGTAGTGTTTGTGGACATTAGATTTGAATTTTCCTATATTGAAAGTGACAGGAAAGACTTCAGGAGGAAGATTATTCCACATACGGACAGTACGGCTAAAGAACGAATTTTCTCTGTAATGTGTTGTGCGATCCACTGTCCAGTCGACAACGAATTGGTGAGCCCTTGCCGAAGAACGTGTGTTGCGTAAAAAACTACGGGTTTCGGGAACAAGTTCCCTAATTTCTGCAGAGCACATACCATTGTAGTATCGGTAGAACAGTGAAACACAACCCACATTGCGACGATGTTCCAGTGAGTCAATAGAGCTGGATACCCTACTGTCACCGATAAGCACCTTCGCCCTCTCCTGTACGCGGTCGAGTAACTCCAAAATAGACTTCGAAGCACCGGCCCACACATGAGAGTTGTATTCCATTTTAGGTCGGATATAAGTGGTGTAAATAGTAAGGAGATCAGTTGGAGTGAAGTAATTCTTACACCGTTTAAGGAAACCAAGGCACTTGAATGCTTCTTTCGACACTCGAAAAATGTGTTTTGTCCAGCGGACATCGCACTGAATACTCATGCCTAGAACATCAAGAGCTTCTGATTCCTTAATATTTACACCACCCATGAAAACAGATGGAGCAACATGATCTGTTGTGCGTTTGTGTGTTAACATACAACATTGAGTCTTGCGTGCGTTGAAATCGACTCTATTCGCACAACCCCATTCAGAGATTGTCACAAGATCTTGGTTAAGCGTGTCATTCATGTTTTGCCTCATTTTTATTATTGGAACTCAAAATACCGTGACATTTCCTATGTTTCTTCCTTTCTCATCAATTGATTATTTTTTAATGATTTCCTAATATCTTTGTTACAATTTGTAATAAACGTGATATTTTCGATATTTTTGAACATGATATTTTCGATGGATCTTAATATTCTGAACATTTGCTGAAAAGTTGTTTAATTTTACATTAGTGGTAAACTGTTAATGCCCAACCATAACTGTCTCAAGCAACCTTAAGTTTTTTTTTTTAAATGTATCCAAGAAATGTATAAGAAGTTGCCCATTTTCTTTTCTTTTATTTTTTTTATGTATTTTTTACTATTTGTTAAATTTCGATATTTGTGTGTGAATATTTTTAATTTAATTCAAATATATGGAAACTAATATCCCTTAAGTCGATGAAAATTTAATGAAGATAAGTCGATTATGGATACTCTATTTTTTTCTTTAAGTAGCTTAGGCCTTAACAAAATTGTAAAATATAGAAATGAAAAATTACTATACAAGCAATAAAATTATATTTAGAAAACAAAATAATGGAAATAAAGAAAATATGCAACAAAAATATGCAGTTATGAGTTAAATATGCAAAAATATGCAGTAAAGACCAAAATATGCAAAAATATGCACTAACAAATCGATGCCAAAATTCTTATAATTGTCTGAAACGGATAAATAACTAACTCATATGTTTATACGACGCACAGCAAAAAATATGATATTGCATATTTTTGGTTGCCCTGATTATTACATTAAATACAAATATTTTTGGTTCTAAAATTTTCTATTTTATTACAATCCACATTAAGGTTAGAAAATTTGAAATAAATGTTAGATAGACTAAGTTATTGTAAATCATTACCATACGGGTAGCGAAGCACATCGGGTTTTAGCTAGTCTCTTATAAAACAAAAAAACAATGACAATGACAATAACAACGACAGCGATAAAACGTTTATCAGAATCGCAAAGTGCTTTTTGTTGGTAGACTTAACGGGAGAAGCTGTTACTAATTTACGTAAATATAATTTATGAGGCGCAGCGATGCGCAACCTAATTTTTTCTGAAACAACGCTTAACTGTCCAGGCTTTTAAATTATATTAAATTCTCTGCCCAGCTGAGCCCAGCTAATAACTTTATGTCCATTTGAACTGTTAATATCCATTTTTTTTTTGCACTTCCAATTTGAAACCTAATAACAAAGCCACTTTCGCAAATAATTCGAATTTAAATTTAACCAAAACATATCAATAAATACCTGTACTTGATGGTTGCATAATTAGATTTGTTAATTTTTTGAAATTACCTATTACAAATAGTATTTATTTCCGCAATTTTTTATTTTTTTTAGGTTTTTTCTCAAAACATGTAATTTCAACACTTGAAACATTGTTAAAACCGATGTCTTCCGATCGGGATGAAATATGCAGCAAGGTTATTCTAATTGGATAGTAATTTATATAAAAGTTTTCAACAGGATCGGCCAATAACTCCCAGAGTTGAAGGGGTCAAAATTTGATATTTTGGCCAAACAGGTTTTTACTATCCATGTAACTTATTACCTATTGCAAAATTTGTTCAAAATTGTTTAGATAGCTATTTCTTTAATCTTTCGAAAAAAAAATTGAGAATAAAAAAATTTTAGAAATTTTTTTGCAAATTTAAAAAAAGAAAAAAATTTTGATTTTGCAAAAAAAAAGTCAAATATTTTTTATTTTTATTTTTTTCGAATAATTAAAGAAAAAAAGCTATCTAAACTATTTGTGACAAATTTTGCTATATATAAAATTGAATAACGTTGATTAAACTCGTTTGATATTAATAAACTTAATTATAAAAAAACAGATTCGGTGTACTATTTATTACTTTTACGATTAATTCCTTATTTTTGTCAGAATTTTATCACAGATACCTCTTTTGAAAGGTTTTGAAATTATCTATTTTTCTGTTTCACCAATTCTTGTAAAAAATGGCAGCAAGGTGGTGGTAATGACATTTTTCTTATAAATTTAAGAAAATAACACTTATTTAGATTTTTTTCGATGTTGGTACATTCAGAAAAAATGTAGACCTAACACTGTTAATATCTGGATAAATTTGCGGAACAGTGTCAAGCCTAATTTTTTGGTTTTAAGGATCAAAAAGGCGATTTTCGGGGGTAACATAAAAATAACGGTATCTTTTCAAAAAATTCAGACATAAAAAAACTCGTGGGACAAACATTGTTTCTGATACCCAAAGATAAATTTTCTACAATAAAAAAGTTATTTTTCGCAAAAAGTCGATTTTGAGATATTGCTAGGTAGGTATATCACACAATTTTTTTATTGCATATTCGATTACTAGAAATGAATGATTGTGAATGAATTGACGTACATGTTAAAAGTTGTACTGTACACAAGTTTAACTTAACATATTGGTATTGTTTGGAAACAATCTGAAATGAAATTACGAAAATAGTTCATTTTCTTACAATTAGTTATAGAAATATAACTATGTAGATAGATAGCTTTTTCGTGCACTTTTGTTGAAAAAATATAGAAAGAAAAATTTTTTTTTTTACTTTTTTTAGAATTACTTCCATGGTCTTTTTTTTCACTAACAATGTTTAGCAAATTTGTAGCTACGGTAAAGTTGAACAACTCTTGAGAACATATCAATGCATTCTGAATGTGTCTAGTCACTCTAAATAGCACATAAAGATCACTTTGTACCTTAACAATTTTCGTTTTTACTATTTTTTGACGCTAAAACAAAGATTTTTTGTTAAAATAGTATGATCAAGTCCACACTTCTATGTTGTGCTGTATTATTTACTCGGCTGAGGTGTTCGGAATGGGGATCAGTGGGTGGACCCTCAATGTCACACATTTTAAAAAAAAATCGCCAAAAAGCGATTTATGCTCCGAATGAGCTGAAATTTAAAATATAGATAGTCCTTTATAAGGTCTACAAAAAATATGCTTTTATCTTTTAGTTGAAGAGCTATTTAGTTTTAATTTTTTTTTTAAATTTTGCTCGATCTATTTTCGTATTTTATATATGATGGGCCTACGAAAGGTCGAAATTTTTTTTATATATGACGTATATTCTAAAGAAAATAAAACAAACCAGATAACAATTATTTCGTCCCTATAAAAAGTTACACGTATCCAAAGTTGAAGCATCTTTTTAAATATTTCAACTTTGTATGCGTATGTTTTTTAAGTTTTTTCCCAAAAAAGTCCCCATATTTTTTATTTTATAAAAAACTAATTTTCTACGGGACTATATACATTTTTTTATGATCTGGAAAGAGAACTTAAGGCAAAAACGTATAAAGTAAAATTTGACTAACTTAAGCGGACATTGTACCCCGCAGCCCTATCCAAACTTGGCCAATTTTGAACAAAATTTTAGGTTTTAAATATTTCAACTTTGTATGCGTATGTTTTTTAAGTTTTTTCCCAAAAAAGTCCCCATATTTTTTATTTTATAAAAAATTAATTTTCTACGGGACTATATACATTTTTTTATGATCTGGAAAGAGAACTTAAGGCAGAAACGTATAAAGTAAAATTTGACTAACTTAAGCGGACATTGTACCCCGCAGCCCTATCCAAACTTGGCCAATTTTGAACAAAATTTTAGGTTTGAGTAAAAAATTCTAAAAACGCAAAGCACCGATCCTCAAAAACTCATCACATTTGTATAGCCCTATATGTTGTTTATATACATACAAAACGTTTTTACTATCATACTGTAAATAATGTCAAAGTGGGCTATTTTCTAAAAAAAAATCAGTTTTTGGAACACATTTTCCCCGTTTTATGAATTTCGGTGTTTGAAAACATAGAATGGCAAAATTAGTGATGCCATTGACTTAAGAACATTTATATCTATATTACTTTAAAATTTTATTCTGATGTCTGTAAGTGTTCAAATTTTACATTAATTCAAAGTTTTTATTGACTTAAGAACATTTATATCTATATTACTTTAAAATTTTATTCTGATGTCTGTAAGTGTTCAAATTTTACATTAATTCAAAGTTTTTATTTTTCTTGATGGAAAATCACCATCTTAAAATATTGTTAATTTTTAAGGTAAATGACGTCCGAAAAAACACAAAATAAATTCATTTCACTAAAATGACAATCTTCAAGTCATAAGGTTTCCACCGATATCAAAAACGTATATAAAAAGCTTATATTTACTCTTCAGAAGGTCTACAATCCTTGCCCACTTTCAAAATTTTTAAAGTTTTTTCATATCTTGCATCAAGCCGGTCTTGTGTGATCAATATTGGATAAAGTGATGCACCCGGATCATACCGATAATGATTTGCATTCTTCGTTATTGCAGCACAATAGAGAAGTATACACTCGAACATCAATTTTTAACAACAAATTTTTGTTTTAGAGTCAAAAAATAATAAAAAAAACTAACATTTGTATGCTACAAAGTGATTTTTGACAGCTATTTAGAGTGCCTAGATATGTTCAGATTGCATTGATATGTTCAGATTTTGGTTGTAACAGATTTTGAAACTCAAAAGAAAAGTTTTTACACTTATCAGCTGAAAGGAAGCAAGGGTCTACAGGTTGTAATAAAGGTATTGACTGTAATGTTGAACCACTCGAAATAAAGCAAACCTTAGAAGATAAAGGTTTTAAGACAAAAAATGTGATAACATTAGAAATCGCGAAAAAAAAAACCCAACCACTCTTCCGTGTTGAACTTGAACCTGACATAAACCTGAAAAAAATGAAACACATCCCATATATAACCTGAAGTACTTATTGCATCATAAAATTACGGTAGAGGAACCACATAAACGATTTGGCCCCGTCCAATGTATGAATTGCCAAGAATATGGACACACCAAGGCATATTGCAAATTGCCACCCGTATGTGTTATTTGTGGAGAGTTGCATAACACATCCCAATGTAACAAATCCAAGGATGATCCTAACATGAAAAAATGCAGCAATTGCGGAGGTAACCACACAGCGAACTACAGGGGTTGTCCTGTCTACTCAATTGTTAAAAAAATTACAAAGCCATAAACCGAAGATTTTCCCCGCTCAGCCATTAAATAACAATTTTAACTACCCCCCGTTGCAACAGACATATGACAACAAAGAAACATATGGAATTGTACTAAGAAACAACCAAACTCAGACGCAAGTCCGTCAACCACAAAACCAAAATATGAACCCAGAGGTAAGAGAGCAAACGCCAATTTTCAATTTTACCAGACTAGAATCTACAATAGAAACTCATGTGCAATCGGTAAATAACTTTACAAACTCAATGAGTAACATGATGCAAGAAATGCTTAAGATGCAATCAATGTTATTGCAGGCTGTGCTTAACAGACCATGAACTGCCGAAGAATATGTTTTTGGAACGCAAACGGCATTCGCCAACATAAAAACGAACTCGAGTATTTTCTAAAAAGTCATGAAGTTGATATAATGTTAGTTTCGGAAACCCATTTGACGTCTAGAAGTTTATTTAAGATAAATGGATATGTTTTTTATGGCACAAATGATCCAAGAGATAGAGCATTGGAGGCTCTGGCATTTTAATTAAAACTCGTATCAAACACCATTCAATGTGTGATATTTGTGAAGATTATCTTCAAGCTACGACAATCTGTTTGGATGATTGCTACATAAACCTATTAATTTCGTCGATATATTAGCCTCCAAGGTTTTCGATTACTGAAAACAAATATGAGCATTTTTACGAATCACTAGGACCCCGATTCCTGGCAGCTGGTGATTATAATGCTAAGCATACTCACTGGGGATCAAGACTTGTAACCCCGAAAGCTCGCGCTTTGTTTAATACAATTTCTAAATTGAATTTGAATGTGCTGTCGAGCGGAGAACGAACATACTGGCTTACTGACCCAAGCAAAATACCCGATGTCATTGATTTTGCAGTTACAAAAAATTTACCAATGGAACTAATGCAGGTTAAATCTTCATTAGAATTATCCTCGGATCACTCAACCACCTTCGTTACTCTATTGAACCCCCGAGAAATAGTATCCCCGACTGGTCACTCTGCAATATCAAGCGCGAAAATAAATTGGTTGAAATATAGAAAATATATTAGCACACACAGTACAGAAAATATATCGCTAAGAACACCAGAAGATATCGATATCTCACTCAAAAATTTTGAACAAAATATAAAACTTGCTGTTGAACACGCCACTCAAATAACCCAACAAATAAGATACAATAGACTCTGTTCTACAGACATTGAACAGTTATTAGCTGAAAAAAGAAGAGTTCGTCGAGAGTGGCAACTCTACAGATCCCCTCAACTTAAAACGGAGCTTAGAAAATGTCGCAAACGCCTCAGTATGCTTCTTCACAAACGCAAAACTGACTCAATTAATAAATATCTGGAGAACTTAGATGCCACCCAGTACTCAAATTACTCTCTATGGCGAGCTACAAAAAAATTAAAAAGACCTGTTATGATCAGACCCCCTCTACGTAATTCCAGTGGAGGCTGGGCGAGAAACGATACTGAAAAAGGAAACCTGATTGTTAGTCATCTAAAGAATGTATTTTCCCCAAACGAGTTAATCGACATAATAGAGTTACCATATACTTTACCCCATATTACTGCAGCTGAACCACTTCGTTTCAGAGATTGTCAAGGCTATTGTTGATTTAAACTCCAAAAAATCACCTGGTATTGATAAAATCAGTAACAAGATGCTCCTCGATCTACTCCAAATTGCATTAAGAATAATCCTATTTATTTTTAATGCTATATTACGCCTTGAATATTATCCACCAGAATGGAAGGTTTCTTTAGTTACAATGATACCTAAGCCGGGAAAAGATCACAGTAAAGTAGAATCATATAGACCCATTAGCCTATTGTCAAATATATCAAAGCTATTCGAAAAACTGTTATTGCACAAGTTAAAGCCGATATTGAATCATTTTGATTGTATTCCAACTCATCAATTCGGATTTCGAGAAAAACATAACACCATAGAACAAACTCACAGGTTGGTAGAAATCATATCCAAGACATTTGAAGAAAAAAATATTGTTCTGCACTCTCATCGACGTGTCGCAAGCCTTCGGAAAAAGCATATACATACGAAATTGACTCAAATGAAGTTAAAATTACTACAAATTTACTGGCTAATTGGTAAAAACTCGATATTGAGTTTAGATTGCAAAATTTTGCTGTACAGCTCAATAATAAAACCCATATGGTGCTATGGAATTCAATTATGGGGCACGGCCTCAGCTTCTAATATTGAAAAAATTCAAAGATTCCAAAATAAAATATTACGAATGATAACAGCAGCGCCTTGGTATGTAAGAAATATTAACATTCATAAGGACCTAGGTGTCTCCCTGGTGAAAAATGAAATAAAAAAACAAGCGGAGTCATATTTGAAAAAGTTAGAAGTTCATCCAAACCCTCTTGCACGAACATTAAGAAGTAATGGCTACATCCGACTAATGTCCGTAATTTCAACAAATACATATCTATTAGTGCTTAGTTACTTATGGAGTAAAAATATTTAGTAATTTTATCCAGTAGATATTGATTTGAAATCAATGTCAAGTTACCGTTTAGGTAAATTTGTCTACTGGTTATTTTACACCGTAGATACCTATGTGTTGAAATTACGGACATAAGAAGAAGGAATCCAAAAAACCTGCGCTAATGATAGGATCTATAAATTAAACATAATTTTTCGTCCAACTGTGGGGGGACGTAAATAAAAAATAATATTTAGATTTAAGATTTGAACAAATTACTGATAGTTCACATTATTTTGTGAAGATACAATAAATAAAATATGAAATAAAAAAATAAAAAATTTCATGTAAATTTACTCCATTTATAGTAGGTAACTTTTCATGCTTTAGACTACAATATGACAAAGATCTGATTTATTGTTAGATGACTTACATTCAGATACTGTATGATTTCCAGCAGTAATTTTTCGTAAATTTTGTTAACTTTTGCCAATTTTATTTTTTTAATTATTTGTTTGTTTGTAAAGAATTTCAAAGACTTTTCAAAAAATAAAATAATAAATTTTGACAATTTCTACATTATTGTTTTGAAATAATTACGATTACACACTTTATTAAATTTTTTGTATGAAATTATCTAATACATATTATAAGAAGTAATTTTACAGCCATCTATGCATCTGAAGTCATCCAATTTTACAATAAAACTAAAGGAGGCGTTGATACGGGAAAAACATGAGTCTCAATTAGGGTTTGGGGTCCGGGAATTCCCGCCCGGGAAATTTAAAATTAATTAAAAATACTTTAATAGATTTAAATATAACATCTCTGTTTGATGAATGGCTTGTTTCAAATATTAGTGGAGGCTTTAATTCCCATTAAGGATACAGTAGAATCATTAAGCCGATATTTTGGAATGATGAACACTCTTTATGAACAGCTGTTATCTAAAAATTCTACGATTTCTCAAAAAATGGTTCTTGCAATAAAATGTAAAGTTAATAAACAATATAACAGCAGACTTATGTAAATTTCCTTATAACTTCACAACATAATAAGCTAAATTATAATACAAAAATACAATGTTCATACATATGCCTATGTGACAGCAATGTTCCCTCATCAGTTCAAAGCGATGATGATGATGTTTCCGAAATACAAATGGAGCAAAATTTTAAAAACGAATTAGATTATTCCATCAATATTGAAAAAAAAAATCCTAAACATTTAAAATCAAATGCTGAAAGTCGAAAGTCGCAATCGGAGAAAAAATTTAGATTGTCTTTATAATGCTTTATTAACGATAAAACCACAACCTGTTTAAAGCGAAACAGTATTTACACTTTTTAAACTATGTATATGAGGTAATTTTTGTTTTGAAAATGAATTAAATTTTATTTTAAAATATATGTATTTTATAAAAAAAATATAATAAAAAATATAACAGAAAAATTAAAAGAAAGAAGCTAAAAACTGCATTACAAATGCAATTAACATATTGATCGACAGCGAATTATAAAGGTTCTTTTTCTCTATTACCAAGACAAGAGCTCTACATCATAAATATCGCTAATATTTAATTTTATAGTAACAAATGATCTCCAAATATTTTAACCAACTTTTTTTTGTTTTATGTTAGTAGAATTGTAATGTATTGTTTTTCGTTTTCTTTTAATAAAATTACACAATTTTGTAAAATAATTTTCTTTTTTACTTATTTTTCTAGTTGAAAAAAATACCGGGATTCCCGTTTCCCGGGAAATAAAATTATCCGGGAAACCCCAAACCCTAGTCTCAATATCCAACCAAAAGAGCAACAATACGTTGGCCTGTGGAGATTTTTTTCAATTCATTGGATTCTTCAGCTATAGCAGCTTAAAGTATATGACAATAACAACACACAAAGTACGGAAATACATTACTCTGGACGTAGATTACTCTTGAATTCCTTGGGTACAAATCTTTGCATCGCACAAATAAATCTCGAGCCGAAAATACGATGGTGTTTTTTAACAAGACAGCAATTGAATGTATTTAAGATAAGCTTTTGAATAATTTTTGATGATAGTATAAAGTAAAGCTAATTAAGTAATAAAACCAATATAAATTATCATTAATTTGAATATATCTACCACGGTATATCTTATATATAAATAGGCCACACGTTTTCTTGTGGTACACTTTTATGATGTTATTGTCCACCAATATTGATGAAACATATATGGTTTAAAAGGTTTTTTTCTGTAGATGTGCACAATATAAAAAAAATATTTAAAAATTCTTTCCATAAAGGTGGTAAAAAGCGTTTTAAAAGTGGTCGAATTTCGGCCACCAGGCGATCCTAGTATTCATAAACCCGTATACACAAAAATATAAAATATAAAAAAACTTCTATAATCTTACTTTAATTTTTTATATTTGTTTGTTTTCTAAAAATTCGGCAAATTTTGATAACTGAGCTGAAAGCAATTTCAAAGTGGATAAAAACTGTGTAAGTTATTAACAACTGAATATCCAAATATCTACCTCGGTAGATACTATGAAAGCGAAGGTTAAGCACAATATGTGTAATTATAAAGATAACATGTCTATTATATTATAAACATGTTGATCAATATTTAAAATACTTAATTTTGAATGTATTTTTGCATTCAAAAGTATGTAATAAATTTGTATAAGCATATTGTGCCTAAATTTAAGCACTTTCTGTAATTTTACATGAAAACTTACTCAATTCATTGTAGTAATTTTACATGCATTTTTTAGAGTGTATATGTAACTAAGATATTTATGAGAGCTTAACTATTTTCAGATACTGCAATCGTATGGGGGCTAGGAGAAATAATGGACCGATTCTAAGCAAATTCAAAAGGCTTCGTCCTTGAGTCCATACAAGAGCTTGTACCAAATTCTGTCGAATTATCTTTGAAATTGCGACCTGTAGTTTAGTTAGTTCAGGAGTTACAAAGAAAAGCGTTATTAAAAGTACACTTTTTCATATTCATACTTATGGGCAATTATGTGTATATACTTTCAGAAAATTTTAACATATTTTTCAGTTTTCAGATCGCGATATTTTTGAACTGGAATGGGATTCCAAAGAAAAATTCGTCGATTTCAGGAAGCCCTTTAAACCATAATATTTGTGGTAAATTCCATTAAAATCGAAGATGTCAAATCATTGGTAAAAAAATCATCCTGAACAAATTTTATGTAAAACGGTTGGGGTTAAGACGTGCCGCAAGCCCTCTGAAGTTTTGAGATGCATTTACAAGGGGAAAAAATATTTTTTTTTCAGTTTTTGTAAAAATTTTGCCATTAAAAAATTACTTTTGCAATTTAATTTAAAATAATCGAAATATGTACGTAATTGTCGTTCTAATGAGTCATAAAAAACACAAATTTGTCAAAAAATTTTAAAGTTATTAAAAATTCTCCAGGCCATTAACGTGTCTCAGGTAGAGATGCTAATCGGGACTGATTTTTGAAAATCCCGGGGTTCGGGATTTGGTAAAGAATCCCGAAATCATGACCCGAGGTAAATTTTTTATTTAACAATTAATTTTTCTTAGACACTAAAAAGCATAAAATACTTGCATGAGTACATTGTATAAAAAGAAATAACAATAAAGTATGTACATTAGGGTGGGTCGATTTGTTTCACGAAAAATCGTATATCAGAAACTCATTCTACGGAAAATTCTAAGAAATTTTCCCCAATTTCCTCAAGAAACCATAGGTTTAAAATCAAATCCTATCTTGCGCATTTCATTTTTTATCCAATGATATTTCGGTATATACATTAGGGTGGCCCTTAATAAACTTCTAAAACCATAAACAAATTATGATTTTAAAAGTTTGGGGTCATTTTAACACCAAGTGCTATATAGGGTTAATTTTTCTATTGTTTTTGTAAATATTAGGCTTTGTGTTATATTTTTGTTAAATTTCATCAAAATCGGGCCAAAATAATACAACATTTCGAACATTTCGAAATCTTTCCAAGAGAAATTCCAAATATTGAAAAATTTGACCTTTGACCTTCACGATTTAAGGGTTAGCATTTTCCGATTTCAGTAAAAGTTTCAGAATATATTTAGAATTATCTGGACTATAATATTCGGAATAAGTTTTGCTTAAAATTCACAAGAGTAAGGAAATAGAGCTCATTCGCCTAAAAATTGCCAAATAAATGGTTTTTCTCGAAAATTTCAAAATTTAAATCACAGGTACGGAAAAACTATAAGAGATATTTTCATAATTTTTTCACATTTTTATTCCCTATTATATTCTTAATAAATCCCAATGACATGATCAAAAATTTCTGAAATTTGTTTAACAAAATTTTTAAAAATTTGAAAATGGAGTTTTGAAACTGCCGTTAAAAAAATTTTATTTTTTTGTTCATTCCTAAGAATAGGTTAACGGTATCCTACGAAGACAAAAACTCATATACAAGTATATATGGACATATTTTAAGTAAAAATGAGCTTTTATTTTAATATTTATCAAAATATGTTAATTTTGTTCCTACATTTCTTGTTCTAGCGGCCTGAGACACGTTAATGGCCTGGCGAATTTTTAATAACTTTAACATTTTTTGACCGATTTCTGTTTTTTATGTCTCAATAGAACGACAATTACGTACACCTTTCGATTCTTTTAAATTAAATTAGAAAAGTAATTTTTTAATGGCAAAATTTTTACAAAAACTGAAAAAATGAATTTTTTTCCCCTTGTAAGGAGTGAGATCGAAAAATTCTTAACACACGTTTTTCATTACATTTTTTAACCCAAGTATTATTTGAATTTTTTTTTGATCAAGTTACCTTTGAAAAACATGTCAGTTATTATGTGTAATGTCAATTATATTAATTTTTTTGTTAATCTGATTAAAATGAGTGACCAGAAAAAAGTGCGTACTGAAATTATTAAATATTTTCAACAAAACCCAACTTGGTCTTACAAAAAGTTGGCCAAGCATACAAAGGTCTGCCGTCAAACTGTTTCCAATGTTATTAAACAGTACCGGGAGAACTTGTCAGTTGATAGAAAACCTGGTTCAGGTAGAAGGAATGGTCCACATGATGTTTCTAAAGCCAAAAAAATAGAACGCATTTTCAAAAGAGCTCCCAACACATCCGGTAGGAAAGCAGCCCGGTTAGCTCAGTGCTCGGACTATTTGGTACGAAAAGTTAAAGCTAATGCAGGTTTAAAAACATACAAGGCTCAAAAAGTTCCTGACAGGAACGCTACTAAAAATTTAGAGGCCAAAAACAGAGCACGGAAATTGAAGTCAAGTTTTATAAAAAAATATTCTTGCTGCATAATGGATGACGAAACGTATGTTCTGGCAGATTTTTCGCAACTTCCAGGTCAAAAATTTTATGTTGCTGATGCTCGAGGGAATGTTGAAGAAAAGTTTAGGACCCAAAAGCAGACAAAATTTCCCAGAAAGTTCTTGGTATGGCAAGCAATATGCAGTTGCGGCAAAAGAAGCCACTCATTTGTTACAACGGGCTCTATAAATACCGAAATTTACATCAAGGAATGTTTACAAAAAAGGCTGCTTCCATTCATAAGACTTCATAATGTGTCCACTTATTTTTGGCCTGACTTGGCATCCTGTCACTATGGCAAACAAGCCCTTGAGTGGTACAAGAACAATAATGTGGTATTTGTACCAAGAGAGGCAAATCCTCCAAACTGCCCGGAGCTAAGGCCAGTGGAGAGATATTGGGCTCTTGTTAAAAGAGAATTGAAGAGTACAAAAAAGGTGTCCAAAAGTGTGGTAGATTTTAAACGGAGATGGACTACATGTTCGAGCAAAGTGACAGAAAGCACTATAAAAACGTTAATGGAAGGGTTTCCGAAAAAGGTTCAAAATTTCATCACTAGTGATTAAAACTATAAAAATAATTTTTTTTGTAAATTGTAATAATAATTTCAATCAAATAAAAAAAAATTAAAGCTGTAAGTTTAGTGGTTTCTTTTTTATAAACATATATGTATGTTAAGAATTTTTCGATCTCACTCCTTAAATGCATCTCAAAACTTAACCCCAACCGATTTACCTAAAATTTTTTCAGGATGATTTTTTTTACTAATGTTCACCAAACTGGAGGGTGAGAATGGCCAAAATCCAACTTTCGTTTATTAAGGGCCACCCTAATATACATATTTTTTTATTTTAATAATTTATTGGATAAAAGTCGAAATGCACCAGATTTGATTTTAGACCTATGGTTTCTTGAGGAAACTTTCTTAGAATTTTCCGTAGATTTCGTTTCTTCTATACGATTTTTTACTTTTTGATCGTCCATACAAATCGACCCAGCCTAATGTACATACTAAACCTTTACATGAATGGATTTGTTGTTAAGTAGTACACGTGTACTTGTAAAGTTTGTACACTTACTCGAACTATACATATTTTTGAGAACAACAAAATTACCGAGTACATAAAGAAATAAACACAGATGGCGACATGGCTCTCTTAAAAAAATTCTCTTAAGTTCAGTGACGTCAACAGTGACCCAAACTGATTGCATTATATGAAAATTGTATGTGATTTAGAATGGAAAAGTCAATAATTATGTTTAAAAGGTATTTATGTTTAATAAAATAAAATGTAGTTTAGGTTTTATGTTATTAGACATATTTTACTTTATTAATTTTCAATATTTTTGCTATATTTTAGTTCACGACTTTGATTTTTTATTATTATCTTATATATAAATAGGCCACACGTTTTTTTGTGGTACACTTTTAAGTATGTTATTGTCCACCAATATTGATGAAACATATATGGTTTAAAATGTTATTTTCTCTAGATTTGCAGAACATAATAAAGAAAGAAATTCTTTCCATAAAAGTGGTAAAAAGCGTTTAAAAGTGGTCGAATTGCGGCCACCGGGCGATTCTAGTTATTATTATTGTAATTTTTGACTGCACACCACATTTTAATTTTTAATTAATTTTTTTATTTATTTTTCACTATTTGTTTTGAAATTTCATATAAAAAATAAGTATTTTACATTCAAAACATAAGAAAAGGGTCACTGTTGACGTCACGAAAAAAAAGAGTAAAAGAGTACACTAAAATAACGGAATTGTCGATGTCCCAATCTTGTTTATTTCATTCATGTACCGAGTATGTATTTGTTGTTACTCGTCTTTATGTTTACTAGTCAAGTATGTACAAGTTTGTTTTACGCTCGCACTCTCAACATACATGAAGAGAACATATCGAGTATCAAGCGACAACCAAAATTCAAGCGGTACTTGCAGTACTACGTGAAGTTTGGCAAAAACAATTTAAATTTAATATATTCTTCTTAATAAAAAAAGGAAATAAATGAGGCAAGTTTATAATATATTTTGTTATTTATTCACTTATGCATATTTTAAAATGGTTATTTATTAAAATTATAGAAATATATTCTTAAATCTGTATTATTTTTTATTTGCATATACTTGCAGTACAACATGAAGAGAACATGCATTTTTAGGTACTTCTTTTTTTCTTGTTCACATTTCATGTGTTCTTTTTTTTCGGTACTCTATTAACTTCGTCTACTTACTTGTTCGTATTTAATAGCAAACATTCTCTTCACTTCCCTACTTGTGCTCTGATTATGGGTACATGAGGAAAAAAAACTAAAGGCCCAACTATAATATGCATACACTAGCTTAAGTCAGCTTAAGCAACTGTGCGAATACATATAAAATGTATGTGACAAACTATAATGTACTTAAGAGAGTTTCGTCAAATTTTATTTGCTTAAGCAAAGTGCGAAGCTGGTCGCACATTCCGTACGGAATCAGCTTTTTAATAGCTTCTTAGGACTACTATTGCATCTATGGTTTCATTTGCCATTCTGGAAAAAATTTTGTTTCCGACATATGCTGCTGCCGAAAAACATCTTTCACATTGGCAAACCCGTTTGCAAATACTGCAAGTATTTTACTCTTGTTCCTTCAGAAATAAAATTATCTATTTCTTTTGCAAGTTGCAAATCTACATTATAATTTGGTTTCGTTATTTTTATTTGGGTTTTTTACATTTATAAATAATATCTTTTAGCCTTTTAGCAATCGAAATATTTTCATTTTGTTCGAGCTCCTCATCTAAGATAAAATAAATTTAGTTTGAAGAGGATTTAAATTCGGTTTTCGGGATTTAGGAAATCCCGAAAACCCCGGTATCATAGGATACCGTTAACCTATTCGCAGGTATGACCAAAAGAAATAAATTTTTTTAACGGTAGTTTGAAAACTCCATTTTCAAATTTTTAAAAGTTTTATTAAACAAATTTCAGAATTTGTTGATCATCTCATTGGGATTTATTGAGAATATAATAGGCAATAAAAATATGAAAACATCCATTATAGTTTTTCCGTACCTGCGATTTAAATTTTTAAATTTTCGAGATAAAAAAATAATTGGCCATTTTTTGGCGAATGAAAGTTTTACTAAAATTGGAAAACGTTAAACCTTAAATTGTGAAGGCAAAGGTAAATATTTCAATATTTGGAATTTCTAAATTAAAGATAGCGAAATGTTATATATTTTTGGGCCGATTTTGATGAAACTCATCATGCTCTATTGTTATTTTTAATTACATTTTTGAAAAATTCAACATGAAACCTGAGGCAGAAAATTATTTTAGACTGCAGCCAAACTTAGTGACATGAAAATATTTATAATTTGGCACATTTTTGTCACCGTGTCCATAAAAAAACTTCATTCACGGGTGACCCACCCTAATACATACTAAAATTAAACATGCATGAGTCGAATGAGTTGAATCAATAGTAAGTACCTAAAATTATAAGTCAGGCTGAGGTTATTTATGAATCAAACAGATTTAAGTTCGTATGAGTATTATGTCGACGTCGCGACGCTTCGGATTCATACTTAATGCTACGCATACTTATAAATCAATTTTATCGAGAGTATGAGTACGTCATAATAGTTTAATTTCAATGATGGCTACTCACTTATACTTATAATTTCATAAGTGCATATTAATAGCATCCATACGCATTATGCGTTAGATCCATTCAGATTATGACCGTTATGTGTATTTCCATAATTTTCATTTGCGACCCCATAAAGAAAATTAATATGTATATACTTTGAAGTCTTAGATAAACTTTTTCACAAACTTTTGCTGCTTACCTTTTAAGGGCAAAATCAATTCTAGAGCTTTTTCATCATTGTTCCATAAGTTCCTCTTGGCAACAGTATTAAAAAGGAACTTGAAAATACCAAATGGTGTGCTGCCATCAAAAGTAGGGGCCTTTGTTTCTAGAATTTTTTGCACCGGTTTGGCATATAAGATTATTCACCTCGTTTTCTGGATACTGCAATTTTCCGAATGTTTTTTTTTTTTTAAATATATAAGCGAAAAACTGTAAAACAATAGAGTTCTACCTACATATGTAGTTTCGTCAGCTTATAATTCCCGGAATTCCCGACTAAAACTGGCGAAAATCGGGTAGATGTCCTACTTTGGGGACCCTGGCCGCGCCCATGAAGTCCAAATTGAAAACATAAACTTAGCGCATGTCAAATTTCATTCAAATCGGTCTAACCGTTTAGAAGTTAAAAATTTATTTCCCACTTGTTTTGTCTATACCACTGTGCGATGGCGTTTTCATTAATCTTCCGATACCCTCGATAAGTTCAGACAACCCGTTAATTTTAAACATTTTGTAAAGTGGTGAAAAAAAATAAGGTATCGGAAATATAGCCATGTCAGTTCCAATATGACGTAAATATTTTGAATCTGAATAACACACAGTTAGAGCCTTCAAAATTTGTATTAGTTACTATTTAATATATAAGGACAAAATAATGGCTAGATCGGAACTATAACCACGCCTGAACAGTTTTATATTGCTGGGGTTAACATCGTGAAGAAGGTAGACATAGCTAGTTTTAAATAAAACTATGAATTTGTAATATTTTAAAAATTGTTATTCCCGAGAATTTCCAAACTCAAATATAGGTAATAAAGGTATTTATTTCAAAAAAAGGGAAAATTACGCTCTGATTTTTTTACACTTTTAAGCAACAAAAACATGAACAAAATACCACAAAAAAAAATATAACTTTTTTTGGGATTTTTTTATTGTGTTTGTTGTGTAAAAAAATAAGAGTGTAATTTTCCATTTTTTTGAAATGAATACCCTCAATATAGTTTTTAAAGTTTAAAAATAAAATTAGTAATTGTTATGCTTACCTTTGGAATTTAAGAGAGTGAACAAAACATGATCTGGTGAGGTAGTCGCTCTCCACCGTAAAACACTAGTAATCAGTTGATGCTAAAAATAAAAAAATAAATAAATAAAAAGCTTACATAATCATATTTGGCATCAAATTACGTTTTAAATATATATAAATACAAATGCTCCAGGGGGCTCGATATGGGGGCTCAAATTATGGTACCTTCGACATGTATAATTTTAAAACACGTGCCATTTTTTGTTTCCTATCCGATTTCAAAGATTTTAATATTTTTGAAAAGCGGTCGGCTAGGTCTTCAATATGCTTGCGTGTACTATTTATCTCTTCTAATTTTCGAGTTATACCCATTATCTTGGTTGGCGTAGGCGTATTTAGACGACTGCCGTATTTGTAGGCGTATTTAAAATTCAATTGTATCGTGAAAAATGTTCGACTACGCCAGCAAAGTAAAAGAATCATATTGTAACAGATTACCTAATTTTATTTGATTCTGAAGCAGCCTGTTATAACAACTGTCAAAAATCACAGCTGTTTACAAAAATTCATTTAAATTTTATTAATGCGGCATAAATAAAAATTAATTTATTTTTTAAATAAATATGTTGAGTGTGCGCTTTTATTCATCTTTAGAAGAAGATGACGATTTTTTAAAAGTAACACTAGAACTTATTTTACGCCTTTTAGCAGCAGTTTCATCGTTTTCTTCGATTAAAATAATATCGAACATTTGTATAAGCGAGATATTTTGCTTTGGAGAAACACGGTCGCTTAAAACCTAATGGTGATAATATAAACTGTTTCAAATTTCCACTACCTGTTGCATGACTTTCGTTTTCCATTATTTTAACCATTATTTTAACCAACTTAAAATATTGTGCTTTCGTCGAAATTTTTAATCTAAAACGTTTGAAAATCATCTGAAAAAAAATTGATGTAAAATTTATTACTTGTTTCTACTCTTGTCGTGAGTAAATTTTCTAACGACAGTTTTTTTCTGTTTTGGCAGGCAAATACGCCAAACACGATACCGTTTTAACGGGTAGTTTGTAATAGATTTGTATACAGAGTCGTATTTACTGGCGTTTTCGCCAACCACGATACCATTTTATAAAAACGCTCAAAAAACGACACAAAAACGCCAACTACGATAAGGGTGATAGCCACTTAAAAATTTTAATTTTAAAATTTGGCCATACCTTGGCCCATTCTTTTAAAAATATAGGGCATAATTTTGGACCGAATGGAATTTTTTTTGTTAGTTAGAAAACTAAATTAGTAATAATATACAAAATATTTGAGGTCAATATCTATTATGGATCCAAACATAAACGATTTTCAATTTAAATATTAAAAAATTGTAGATTTTTGCTGTTTTTTGGGCGAAAAGGTGACTTAACTCTTTTTTTATTAAAAAAACTTTCTTTAAGAACATATAACAATTTTATGTTTTTCTGTAAGGTATCTTTACGGAGAACATTTCGGTATAAAAAACATGTAAAATTTTTCAAATATGTCGCCCCTACGGCTTTCGGAATTTGACCTATTTTTTATCAAAAATTCAAATTTGGGCCACATTTTCTAAAATCCCAAAGCTGAGATCAGAAAACAAAAAGCAGCTTTGGAAACCTTGATATGTTCCCTATTCATCACCAAAGTATTTTCCCAGCCCCGAAGGAAATGTGGACCCTAAAGCAAAATTGTAAAAATACCATTTTTGAGAGCTTTCCAAAAATATAAAAAATCATTGAAATCTGATAGGAAACAAAAAAATGGCACGTGTTTAAAAATTTTACTTGTCGAAGGTACCCTACTGTGAGCCCCAATAACGCCGCCCTGGATCATTTGTATGGCCCATTTTAATATCTTAAACTCGAATAATCCTTGGCTACACCCACGTAAAATTTTAGCCGTTTAGAAATGCCAGATTTATTGCCAAAAAAATTTGATTCTGCCTCACTGTGGAGACCTTGAAATTTGATTTAGCATGCCCCAAATTAAAATTGAACGCTATATAGAAAATCATTTTTGCACCGAATCGTACATGAAGCCCGACCCACCAGCCGAATCCACACCAATGCAAATGGCGCTTTGGCGGGTATGACAAAACTTCAAGACCACTTCATTCTTTCAGAGCATTATTTGGTGGGAGCAAAAGGGCAATTATGAGCTGCTGAAATCTTTCCAAACCATATCATGGTAATTGTACGGAACACCACTGATTTGTTTGAATCGAACATTTGCCGAAAAACTCCCAGAATATGCGGCCAGAAATGAAATCGTAATATTCCATCATGACAATGCTCGGCCATATTATGCAATACATGTTAAAAACTATTTAGAATGAAGTGGTCTTGAAGTTTTGTCATACCCGCCAGACCTTCCCCCGTCAGACTACTATTTGTTTCGATAGATGCAGATCGCTCACTCTGGGACACGCTGCACTTTGGAACAGAGTATCCGATATTGGCTTGATCCCTTCTTGGCCTCAAAAGATGAACAATCCTTTTGCCTCGGATTCCATATGTTGCCAGAAAGATGGGAAAAGGTCATAGCCAACAATGACCAATACTTTGCATAAATTTATTTTGTAAAAATTTTTCAAAATAAAAGCTAAAAATTTTAAAAAATCTCGCATTTTTAAGCCAACTTGTGTCTAAATTTTCAGTATTTTTTAAATAATGGAAACAATATTACGGAGACTTCCACTAAAATTAAATCGTTTGAATTTTCTAATCACACAATTATTTCTGTTCATACAGAATCTATCGTCTATTACGAAATCATTTACAAAACCTAAAATTTCCTTTTTTTTGTTTTACTTTTTATTAAATTAATATTTAAAATCATATATATTGTTTTTACTAATTGTGTTTTGGACATAATTCTCTATATCTTTCTTATATATGATCAGTCAAGCTATTATTAAATGAGCAAAAAACATTTTTCATTTAAAATTTCAACAATTTATTTATGTAGGTGATTTTCTGAAATAGTCTTATATGCGAGCTATGAGCAATTATGTACCGATCGGTATGAAATTAGGCCGTGTGATATCTATTTGAAAACATTTCTATTTGAAACATTTGGATTCCAAAATTTTTAAGAGATTTATGTTCGATAAAGTGATTTAGGAAGTGGGCCTTATATGGAGTCTATGACCAATTATGGACCCATCGTCTATACGAAAGTTATTTCGGCTGAACGCCTATGTGGATACCAACATTTTTAAGAAATTTATTTAAATTAAAAAAGGATTTTTGTACTTGTATTCTACACAAAATTATATTTTCTTTGACATCAACTTTGTTGATCTAAATTCCAGGTGAGATCGCAAAGATGTTGAACATTTTATAAAAAGGAATCTAACCGTATTGAACGGATCCAAAAAAAATTTGTAAATTTAGCTTTTACATTATTATATTGGCCTCTGGTCCTTCTTATGTATGATGTGTGTTCTTATGTGTCGAAATTTGTGAACATTTTACATTATTTAATCCACCAAGTGATATGAAGAGAAACCGCATTTTTGAGGATACTTTGCATAGGGCAAATTATGCTTTAAATGAGCCTATTACAAGATGCCTGAAATTATGTAATAGTATTTCTCCTTTATTAAATTTGAATGTCAGCTTGAATAGATTTAAATTAAACTTATTTATGTTGTACAATTATTTAATTAAATTGAAGTAATCTGTAAGAGTTATCTGTAGATGAAATAAATAAAATTAACTTTTTTCAGATTTATCCTTTCAACATTTTTTCACGATATACAATAAAAACATATCATAATTTATATAAACAAATTTAAAATTCGCTGAAAATATACTAAACTATTTGGCACATAACTCGAAGTTTTACAATATTATGCATATGTTTTTCGTATTAAAAACATTATACAAATGTTCGTAACTTGAATGTTTAACTCTTACATGATTATGCTTAAACTAAAGATTTATTTTTTTTTAGCGTGATCATAAAATAAATATAATTTCTTCCTAATATGTTTTGTTACATTTGTGGCGAATATATGTTAAAAGCCAATTGTATTTAACTTACTTTGGTATTAAAATTCGCAACTTAGACAATTCCTGGATATATAATGTAGAAATAAATCTATATGTATGTTATAAAATAACATAGTGTTTATGATAAAAGGATTAAGAAATTTTCACCAAAAACGCTGTTTCATTTTGGCCACTATCGAAAAAAGGCCCTTGAGTGGTATTCAAACAGTAATGTCACCCAACTGTTCGGAACTTCGGCCTATAGAAAGGTATTGTGCTCTTGTAAAAAAGAAGAATTCATGAACACAGCAAAGATATCCTAGGTCATGTCCGATTTTAATCGTAAGTGAACCTCCTCGCCTAAAAAGGTAACGCAAGCAACTATAAAAATTCTAATGGGATGATTTCCGGAAAAAGTGAATAAATTTAGAAATACCGAGTAATATGCCAATATTTCAATGTTTAATGAATATATACAATCTTCTATATAAATTGTCAAATGATCGTCATAGTTCAACTTAGGTTTTTACGGAAAGAAAAATTAACCATGCCCATTTTTACGCCCACTTTTTTCAATTTATATATAATCGGAAAACGGCTGCACCTATATGGCTAACAAAAGTGTTTTACAGAAAGAAAAATTGTCCACGCCCACTAATACGCCAACTTATCAAATACATCTGCAAATGTGTAACCAAAGGCAGTGACATGGCTGAGTTAGCGTGGATAATTCCGCCATCTACAACATTGACCAGATGTTTTGAAATGCGCCGAAATGATGAATTTGCCCGAACGCTGGTATACTTCGAATGCCAAGATATTACTTGGAATCAATCGTCAAAGAAATTTCAATGGCGGAAACAAGAAAATCCAATTCCAGGTTCCCCCTATTTATTTTCAAACGATGCATTAGGTCTCTTTTACACAGTCCATCCAAGAAACGATGAGTGTTTCTATTTGCGTTTGCTATTAGTCAACGTTCGTGGCATTTTCGTGATATTTTGCATCAGATGCGTATTAGAACATCAAATCCAAATTTGCAACTGAGCGAGAAAATTTACAACGAGGCTTTGATATTAATTGAGGGCATGTGCTTGATGATATCGAACAAGGTATTATCCGATGCACGAAGTATTTAACCAAGATTTGCGACGAGAAAGACTATGTGATTTAGGGAATCAGTTCAAACAAACGTACCACTGTTGAATTGACAAAAAAAAAATATGCGTACGACACTCTTTTGAATGTTGTGAAAGATGGAATGAATGAAATCAATGAAAATCCAACAGTGCGATGGCCAAACTTTGGGATGAGTGTACAATGGCGAATATAAAAGTCTTGAGAGGCATTAGATTCTGATAGCAGGTGATATTCGGCAAACATTGCCAGTGATTCCACGGTCAACACCAGCCGGTGAACGGACAAGTTCAACCGTTTTGTGGAAAAACGTCAAGAAACTCAAATTGACTGTGAACATGCGTGTCGAGCTGCAGAACGATCAATCTGGAGAAATATTTTCCAAACAGTTGCTGGACATTGACAACTGAAAAATCCCGGTTGATATTTCGACCGGCTGCATTCAATTTCCCGTCGCTTTCTGCCAGTTCACCGAATCAAAATCCTAACTCATCCGAAAGGTATTTCCAAACGTTGCAAAAAATTACAAAAATCCTGATTGGTTGAGCGAAAGTGCTATATTGGCTGCGAAAAACATTGATGTTGACGAATTGAATTTTAAGATTCAACGTGAAATTGGTGACGTACAAATCGGTGGATTCCGTTACTTCCCAAAATGATGTCGTCAAATATTAAACCGAGTTTTTAAACTCACTAGAATTACCCGCATTACCACCTCACAATATCCAACTGAAAGTCGGATTGGCAATCATAATGTTACGAAACATAAACCAACCACGTCTTTGTAATGGCACCCGAATTGCGGTACAAAACCTGATGCATAAGCAACAATACATAAAGGAATGTACAAAGGAGAAGACGCTTTGATACCAATGGCCTGTTTCCGTTTCGGAACACCATCAGCATTATTTGTTTACGCCCCAGACAACAAAACAAAAACATCGTCTGTCTGGTCAGCTAGTATTTGAATAAATTAACATATTGTTACGAAATTGTACTTGAATTCAAATATAACGATTTTAACGGCTGATTTAAAAGTAGCATAATGCTTTCAAATAGCAGTGCTGTAATAACAAACTGTAACATATCTGTGGGCATTATTAAATAAAAGCTTTCAGTTGACCATTGATAGTAAGTTGGCAACGCTGTTTGAATTCGAATATTCAGTTAAAGAACATTGTAGAAAGTACACCACAGATGGCGTATGATCTAGAATATTCGAACTTTGACAGTTAAAGAGCAATCTAGAGTGGAGATGGCAGTGTTATAAATAGTGGCAGAGGTTGCAGTCGTTAGTTGAGTTTATCAGAGACGCTTTTCGAATAAACATCAAATGAGTGTGCTGTATTTTTCAAGTGAATTCGTGTACATTATAAAGTGTGTATGTATTTCTGCGAATTTATAAACGTGTATAAAAAACATTGAGTGACTATTTAATTCTGTTGTTGTACATTTTAAATAAATAAAGAGTTGTTACAATTTTCAAACTACTAAACGGCTTTTATTTGCAATCAAAAGTATCCGGTTTATTTAAAGGAAATAAACCAACGTTTTGAAAAGGTTAAAACGTAACAATATTTTTGAGAAATTTTTATTTGAACGGATTAAGGCCCTAATTTTGTAAATCACGTCACAAAGTGATATTTATATGGAAAGCAAAAACAAAATTTCAAAAATTTTAAAAATATGTTTTTGTTTTATATACAAATTCTTAACAGAACAAACGCACCAAATTTCAAGCGTTCATTTGCCTTTCATAATTTGAAAATTTTGTATATAAAACAAAAACAAATTTTTAAAATTTTGTTTTTGCTTTCCATATAAATATCACTTTGGTGACGTGATTTACAAAATTAGGACCTAAGTTTTATTTTACTTAATACAAGTATACGTTTTTGTTTTTTGGCTCACTCTTTATAAAAAACTTATTACCTATAAAGTCTTATTTTGGGAGAACATTTGTATGGGGGTTTGGTGAAATAATGAACCGATTTCAGCCAGTTTCAATAGACTTCGTCCTTCAAGACGTCATAAAAAATGGTGAAGTAATTACCTTAATATATGTGGTCAATTTCATTGAAATCGAAAATGACAAATCAGAAATTAGAGATTTTCTGTTCGGTTTGGAATGTGATTTTTTAACCACATTGTTATTTAAGAATATTGGATAAGAATAATCTTTTTTCAATCAGACCTCGCGTTAACAAAAAAAATAAATAAAAAATTGATAGTAAATTTAGTGCAAACAGTGTTAAATGATGTATGTCATAAATACCTTTCTTTCGTTATCCTCTGATAATCCAAGATCACGTCCATGAGCAATAGCAAGTCGGTTTCCTTGCACTAAATTTCCAACCATGACTGAAGCAGGTCCCACGGAAGTGTCTGTAATACCACATCCAGATGAACTTAGTTTTGCGGTAGATTGCACACCTTTTTATGATGTTAGTATTAGAATGTAAATTTCCAACCAATTAAGCACATTATGATACAGAGTAGGTGTTATTATGGTAGTAGAATATGTATGAAATATGTAAGTGTGAATAAATAAATTAGGATGCTAAGTGATAAATATTATGTCTTAAATAAATATGTTATATGTAGATACGTACTAGATTGTTCGATGTAAAGCAAAATGGATTACGGAGGTTGTACATAAACTTATGTATGTACTAGGGTATTCAATAGATTAACCGTTAATCGGTTAACCGATTAATTTTGGTCGGTTAACTGTACGAATGATTTAAAATTGACGATTTTCAAATAACAAATAAACCGATTAATTTGTGTCGATTAACGGATTAACCGAAATTTAATTTTTTTTGCACTTTATATAGAAATATAGTTTAATACACACAAATTTTATTTCTGAACTCGAACATTTCCTTCTAGCAATAGTTTATTTGAAGTATTGTACGAAAACTGAAACTAAAGAATTTGGAAATGACCTTTTTTCTAGAATGTTTCTATGATGAACTTTGTCCTAATGAGTCCGACGGCGACATGGTATTAGACGAAACAGAAGACATTACTGAAACGAGTCTTTTATCAGAACTTGGCGTAACTAATAAAGTATTCGTAATCTACAAAAATCCAAAAAGAACTCCAATGGAATGATGGAGGATTTTATATGCTTAGAGAAAACTTGAAACATAACTGAGAAATTGGATATTCTTTATCATGCCTTACTTTCGATTTCTACAATCAGTGGGAAAGTTTTGTCAAGTCAAGTTTTATTAAAAAGTAAAAAAAAATCGTTTCAAAGGATAGCATTTAAATTATATTCTTTTTTTAAAAGTTTTTTTCAGAAGATTCCCTATTTATTGTTTTATTGAATTGTTATATTTTGTTTGGTTTTTATGTTTTTTTTTTATTAACAAAATACTTATTAATGTACAAAAAATTAAAATACAAATTATTCGGTTAATCGAATAATTTAAAATTAAATATAAACCCCGATTAATTATTTGCTCGATTAACCGATTAAACCAGGAATCCGATTAATTGAATACCCTAGTATGTACATTAGGGCTATAAGCAAATTTTGGCCCTAGCATCACGCGATGTCAAATGTTGTGTTATTTACGATAACATTTTTTAGGGTCATTTTGGAATAAAAACCTCACCCACATAATCGATTTTTTAAAGTCATAATTTTCTCAAATTTTTATTACTTTTTTTTATTTTTTTATAGTAAAACAGCAGATTTTTTCCCGTAACCGCAAATTTTAAATATAGAGCAAGGTTGATAAAAAAAACAATTTTCGTTTTTTGGACAAAAAAAAAAATAAAACAAATTATCTCCAAACTTTAGCGCGTTTTGTGGTGACAACCGCGAAAAAGTAATACCATTTTTTAAAATAACTTTCAATGGTCTAATCGACTATGCTAGGGCCATTTTGATATTGCCCTAATGTACATTAGACAAGCCCCTAAAAAAATGGATTTGCTTTGGATGGGTCTTATTTTGTTCATTAGTAGCTAAAACTAACTACTGAAAAATTTATAACTGCAATCGGATAACTAGAACACGTGCCGGAAAACGATTGAAAGTAGTAAAATTGGGTAAATAATGGTACTTTTTTCGATATCTTAAAAAAATTCCATATCGAAATACTGTTTTTTAAATATTTGCAATAAACCTAAACTTCTTGAAAAAATTATCTTTCTAACAAGGTAAACAACTGTCCGCTAAAAAACACAAGTCAACCACGTAAAAGAGGTGCTCTGGTAAATCATGGTATAAAATTAAGATAATTCAATTATTTCAGAAATTGCTAGTACATTAAAAAAAAATTCGGTTTGTTTGGATTTGCCGAAACATAATTTTTGGTATCGGTCCGATTTCAATAATATTATCGTTTGGGGCTGTTTTTCAGTACAAGGTATTCCATTTCATATCATAAAATATACGATGACTAGAATCGAATACAAATTAATTTTAGACGATGTTTCGAGTATGTATCTAAGAAAATTCACCCACCAAACACAATAAAGTTTTTCATTAAATATTTTGAAATACAATCGATTTTATTCCTTCCTTAAGGTATTTTTATAAATAATAATAAAAAATTGCAATTATTTATAAAAATGTTCATAGAAGTTTATACATATTTTAAAGAAATTTATACTTAAAAAATAAAATATGTAATAATAAAATGACTTTAGAAACTTTTCAATTAGAACGAATTTGTAATTTTTTTTTAAAACAAACACAAACTGCGAAGCGTTTTGCTTGTCTGCAGTTACTTCATCACTTTCTGTATTTGTAATGAGTATCCGATAAACAATTCCTTTTTGCCATTTCGTAGGACTCGTAGGACACACTGTCCTCACGACACAGTGCATATATTTAATTGTCCCAACTATCGATATCGTAATTATAACAAAATGTACTAAATTTCATGCTCGAATGCCGTAATCTCAAATCAAAAAATTACGATCGAATTTACTCGATATCTAATGCGGTAATTCGGCCCCAGATCTACAAATTTGCGCCTCATAGACCTATGGTTAAGACCAACTGAGGTGGCGCTACTTCTCCAGCTCCCACTACCACCTACAGACATCAACACAAATAATTAAAACTATATATTTTTATAATTTCAGGAAAGAACAGTCAGTCAAAATCGAACTGTCACAACAACTGGCAGCATCGTAAATTCCAATATTGACGTTTTAGAAGATATTACGCAAAATAATGATGTGACCCCAGCATCTTATTTGCTCAAAGTGCCTTGGCAGTCAATGTGTTAAAAAAAATAAAAAGTTTGCACTTGACTGATTTCTGAACAAACAACTAGAGTTGGGTTGTTCTAGAACAAGTTCAAGTGAACAGTGCCAAGTTTTTCGCTTTTAATCACTTTATTCTTTTTGATCGTTTGACATTTCTGTAGATGTTTGAAACATATATTTTGAAATTATTTTAAATGACATTTGATTTGTTTGAATTTTATTAAATCATCTTTTTGTTTTTTTCATTATTAAAATTCCTGCCAAATTTGTTTCCAAAAGCAGTTGTCAGCTGTTCGTTTTGTACACTATCTGCAAATCGTTCAATCACTTAGTTCAGTCAAACGCCGCAGAATAAAAATGAACAACTGAACAAAAAGAACAAACTTGTCAATTTATTTGTTCTGAACAGAAACTAATTCTGCAAACAACCATCACTATTGTAAATATCATATGAAATATTCTAATTCTATTAAGCATTACAAAAGTAAAATGAGAAATGAACTTTTTAAAGAGTTTAACATCAAATTCATATATACATATTTGTTCTGAAATAACTTTCGAACTTTCCGAATGCGAATGGGATAAAACCAATTGCAAATGAATTATCCATAACAAAACCTTCAAGGTTTTTTTTAGTTCAGTGCGAGATTTTTTTTACACGCATTTGAAGTTGGTGATTTTGGAACCCTAACAAGATAAGATCATTGAAAATTTGATAAAATAATGCTTATTTATTTGTATTATCCTGGAAAATCGTGGCATCTTACTGTTTTTTGGGGTCGAGGAATTAATTTTTGTTTTTTTTTTATCTTAAACTCACGATAGATGATGATGATTAACGCTTTCGGGGCGGAGTTTTATTTTGAGAACCAAAATATATATGGTAGAAATGTTTGCATATTCTAAAAGATGAGGAAAAAATATTTTTTATTCTGGGACATATAATCCCAATAAGCATTTTGCGTGGGACATATAATCCCATGAATTCTGATGAATTAATAAATCATCAGAATATTATTAAATTTAGATTTGCTTATTTGCAGCATTTTATAAATGTAATTAGGAATTTAATTTGTAGAATGGTCCAAAACACTTCTAACACAAAGCGTTGTTGCAGCCTGAGCATATCATCTTTGTAGACTTTTCGATACCAAGTGAATACCAGTATGCTCTACTGGCATACTGGTCTAATAAAATAAAAATGGAGAAATTTGGGAAATATTTGGACCCTCTGATATTAAAAACTGGAGCAAGGTGGGTAAAAATGTTGAAAAATTAATTTTCAAATACGAAATCCTAAGCTATAAGAGATAATTGATAGATACGATAGGATTTTTATAGTGCTTGACGAGGAGATTGTTTATTTGTAATTTTTTTGAAATCGGAATCCAAACGAGGGGATCCCAAAGTGACCTGACTCAAAACTTGAACTGGACAAGACTTCCTCTTTCCACATGTCAAATTTCATTATAATTGGACCAAGTGTTTAGAAGTTATAGATTTATTTCCCTCTGCTAAAATTTCAACAATGTTGTGAAATTTATTTTCAAGCTGCATGAATGCGCTGATGTTCCGTTATGTTTTTATTCAATTATTATAATGAACTCTTAAACATGGTTTAGATGAGAAATTGCATTTGAAAATTGCTGGGATGTATTATCCCAATAGTCCCGAAAGGGTTAAGCGGATACAAATAAGATAAAATCTTTTCAATAAAAAAGTTTTTGTAATAAAAAAAAAATAATTATTTCCAATAAAAAACACTATTTTTCCATAAAAATTGCATGTATGTAATGAGAATAATAAAATGTACTTCGTACAATGAAGCCAACATCAACCGTTTTTTCTATGAAAATCTACAAGAAATAGTACCATTTGTATGACAGCGGCATAAAATATAGAAAGTGATGCATAAAAAGTTGTCAACAAATAAATAATATGGCTCACAATCAATCTGCTGTAACTTTCTAATTTGAAATTTGTTGAATTAGATTAGACCGCCAATTCTAATTAAAATATAAAATAATGTGTACAGTAGGGTGGCCCTTAATAAACGAAAGTTGGATTTTGGCCATTCTCACCCTCCAGTTTGGTGAACATTAGCAAAAAAATCATCCTGAAAAAATTTTAGGTAAATCGGTTGGGGTTAAGACGTGCCGCAAGCCCTCTGAAGTTTTGAGATGCATTTACAAGGGGAAAAAATGTATTTTTTTCAGTTTTTGTAAAAATTTTGCCATTAAAAAATTACTTTTGTAATTTAATTTAAAAGAATCGAAATGTGTACGTAATTGTCGTTCTAATGAGACATAAAAAACAGAAATCGGTCAAAAAATGTTAAAGTTATTAAAAATTCGCCAGGCCATTAACGTGTCTCAGGCCACTAGAACATGAAATGTAGGAACAAAATTAACATATTTTGAGAAATATTAAAATAAAAGCTCATTTTTACTTAAAATATGTCCATATTTACTTGTATATGAGTTTTTGTCTTCGTAGGATACCGTTAACCTATTCTTAGGTATGAACAAAAAAATTTAATTTTTTTAACGGCAGTTTCAAAACTCCATTTTCAAATTTTTAAAAATTTTGTTAAACAAATTTCAGAATTTTTTGATCATCTCATTGGGATTTATTAAGAGTATAATAGGGAATAAAAATGTGAAAAAATTATGAAAATATCTCTTATAGTTTTTCCGTACCTGCGATTTAAATTTTGAAATTTTCGAGAAAAACCAATTATTTGGCAATTTTTAGGCCAATGAGCTCTATTTCCTTACTCTTATGAATTTTAAGTAAAACCTATTCAGAATATTATAGTCCAGATAATTCAAAATATACTCTGAAACTTCTACTAAAATCGGAAGACGTTAACCCTTAAATCGTGAAGGTCAAAGGTAAAATTTTTCAATATTTGGAATTTCTCTTGGAAAGATTTCGAAATGATCGAAATGTTGTATATTTTTGGGCCGATTTTGATGAAATTTAACAAAAATATAACATAAACTCTAGGGTTTATAATAACAGCACAAGAATGGAAATTAACGCTTAATGGCACTTGGGGTTAAAATGACACCAAACTTTTAAAATCATAATTTTTTATGGTTTTAGAAGTTTGGGGTCATTTTAACACCAAGTGCTATATAGGGTTAATTTTAATTTTTCTGCTGCTTTTGTAAATACTAGGCTTTGTGTTATATTTTTGTTAAATTTCATCAAAATCGGCCCAAAAATATACAACATTTCGAACATTTCAAAATCTTTCCAAGAGAAATTCCAAATATTGAAAAATTTGACCTTTGACCTTCACGATTAAAGGGTTAACGTTTTTTGATTTCAGTAAAAGTTTCAGAGTATATTTAGAATTATCTGGACTATAATATTCTAATTAAGTTTTGCTTAAAATTCATAAGAGTAAGAAAATAGAGCTCATTGGCCTAAAAATTGCCAAATAATTGTTTTTTCTCGAAAATTTCAAAATTTAAATCGCAGGTACGGAAAAACTATAAGAGATATTTTCATAATTTTTTCACGATTTAATTCCCTATTATACTCTTAATAAATCCCAATGAGATGATCAAAAAATTCTGAAATTTGTTTAACAAAATTTTTAAAAATTTGAAAATGGAGTTTTGAAACTGCCGTTAAAAAAATTAATTTTTTTTGTTCATACCTAAGAATAGGTTAACGGTGTCCTACGAAGACAAAAACTCATATACAAGTAAATATGGACATATTTTAAGTAAAAATGAGCTTTTATTTTAATATTTCTCAAAATATGTTAATTTTGTTCCAACATTTCTTGTTCTAGTGGCCTGAGACACGTTAATGGCCTGGCGAATTTTTAATAACTTTAAAATTTTTTAACCGATTTCTGTTTTTTATGTCTCATTAGAACGACAATTACGTACACATTTCGATTCTTTTAAATTGAATTACAAAAGTAATTTTTTAATGGCAAAATTTTTACAAAAACTGAAAAAAATGAATTTTTTCCCCTTGTAAATGCATCTCAAAACTTCAGAGGGCTTGCGGCACGTCTTAACCCCAATCGATTTACCTAAAATTTTTTCAGGATGATTTTTTTACTAATGTTCACCAAACTGGGGGGTGAGAATGGCCAAAATCCAACTTTCGTTTATTAAGGGCCACCCTAGTGTACAGACGTGAATAATTTCATAAAAACAAACATTAAAGATTATTTTTTTTTAAAGAAAGTCCTTCTTAAATGTTCGATAATCCAACTGTCACGCCCTGACGATTTTGGTCTTTCAATAGCCTTCATATTTCAATCATTTATAAAGTGAAAGAAAGTCTCAATATTTTTTAATTGAGACGAATTACTGAAAAAAGTGCAAACATCGGAATTTTAAACTAAGTCCTGTGGATTTATGGACTCATCCAGTCGAAGTAGCACAATTCCTTGGACATGAACAACATGTAAAACCCCCTAATTAAATATTGTAAAATTGTTTATGCTGATACAACAACATACATACATAGGTGGTGTATGATATAAACATGTGTTCACTAATAATGGCAGTTAATGGCCACAGGACGTTAAGCTAAAATAGAATCAGTCATTCGAGATATAATATGTTTTATGTATTTATATACAGTCAAGGACTAAAATCTACATACAACCTACAATTTAATCATAAAAAGATAATGGTAAGAGCTAAGCTAACTTTTTTTCTTCTGTGGTAAGGACATTTTTGATTAATATTAATTACAGCAAAAAAAATTATCTGGTGGTATAAAATTGAAATTATTAGCACTAACATCAGTCAATAGTCAGTAATTGAAGGGACAAAAGTTTACTGAAGCCATTAATGGCTACAGATGCAACAGAGTCCTAAACGAACACCCCCCTGCGATATCGGATTGTGAGAGACAATTACCAAGGCATACAAGAACTATATTAGCACAATTAAGAGCCGGTTGGTGCAGTTTCCTCAACTGCTACCGAGAACGTATCGTTCCTGGCACTTTAAACCGTTGCCCCGCCTGTCATCAAAGTCCTCACGATACAATGCACTTATTTAATTGTCCCACCAGGTCTACAAATGTGCGATCCATAGACCTGTGGTTAAGACCAACTGAGGTGGCGGAGTTTCTCCAGCTCCCACTACCACCTACTGACATCAACACAAATAATTAAAATATTTACTCTTATAATTTCAGGAAAGAACAATCGGTCACAGTCGAACTGTTACAACAACAACAGAAGTTTACATACAACACAAAACTAGTTTTATAGTGCAATCAATAACATAGGAACCTTTGAAGCTTTTCTTATTATTTTACGTAAACTTGCATAAGAGATGCACAAAGAATCTATGTTAATTTAAAAATGTGTATTTTTATGTAATTGGTTGCAATAATAATGCAAAATAGAAAGGAGATTGAAGTTTCAATTAGAAACCTTGTAATAAATCTCAGAAATGAGCAGAAGTCCTAGGGAGAAATTTCAAAAATAGTAAAACTAAGCCGTAGTACTATCCAAACACTACATGAAAACGGATTCAAGAGTTGAGTGGCACTAAAGAAAACTGATTTCAGGAAAAAACTGTAAATTGCGGTTAGAATTCGTAAAAACTCACTTGGGAAAAAGAATTGACTTTTAGAAACGGGTCCTCTTACTGATGAAGGTGAGTACAATATTTTCGTTAGTGTTGGTCAGTCCAAAGTTTGGAGAAAAGCAAATACAGCATTAGATCCCAAAAATATTGTACCAACTGTAAAATATGTTTTTTTTTTCGTTATGGTTTAGGGGGCAATGGCGTCATCGGGTATGTGTCGTTTAGTTTTCATTGACGAAAATATGGACCGCCATATGTATAAGAGTATACTGGAAGATAATTTGATGACATTTGTAGAAAGCTTGGGTCTTGTAAATGACTGTAGAATAACGACCCTAAGCATACAGCTCATACAGTTCGAGATTGGCTACTATAACGTATGGTGAATAAAATACGAACAAGTAAAACACTCTATTTAAAAATGACACATGACATTAACAAAAAAAATTACATACGGTAAATTCAAGAGTACTGTCTTTTTATTTATCGGATCAATTTAATATTTGTTTCGAAAATGGCACTAAACGAACTGAACGGCCGAAAATTAATTGTTAAATTTTGTGAAAAAAACCCAAATAAAACCAAAAATGAAATTTTTTGCACTTTAAGGACATGGGAATCAAAAAAACCTTTATCTACAAGACAAAACTTATATGAGAACAATATGCCAATTGAAAGAAAAAGTGGATCTGGTCGAAAATGCAGTTAACAAGACTCCAAACTACGCTCTAAATTAAAAAATGAAGTATTAGGTGCCAGTGCAAAATCGTATCGCCAATTGGGTAGGAAATATAATTGTGACAAAAACGCAATTAAGAGATATTTAGAATCCATGGGAGTACAGAAAATGAAGAAAAGAACAGCAGCACCGAAGCTCAACAAAAGGTTATTAAACATAGACTACGGGAGCTTTCCAGAAATTACTTTTCTTGCTCATCGGAGTACAAATGTGTAATGGACGACGAGACATATTTTACCGTTGAAGGAAATGAATGGCAACCAAAACATTATTTTGAGTCTTCTAGTCACACCGCCACCGAAAAAGTTAAATTTATTCGTAAGACAAAGTTCCCAGGAAAAGTTTTGTTATGGTTAGCCATAAGTGAAAGTGGTATCAGTGAACCAGTTTTTTTAAAGGTGGATTAGCTGTAAAGGCCCAAGTTTACAATGAAAAATGTGTGCCAGTATTGGCGCTCTCTCACTATGCGAAATCCACAATAGAAAACCTGAAAAATAAAAAAAAAGAATTTGTCCCAAAGGAAATGAACCCTCCAAATGTTCCACAATTGCGACCTATTGAAACTTTTTGGGCTAATTTGAAACGAAAAGTTTATGAAAGAGGATACAGAGCCAAAAATGTTGATTCCCTAATTCTGAAAATAAAAAAGGAACTGAAAAGTATAAATACAGAAGGAATTCAGGCTTCAATGAGTAATCTTCCCAAAAAAATAAGAAAAGAAGCTTAAACATTAATTACAATTTGAATTTTAATAATTTTTTTTTCAACTGTTTTCGTTAATTTTATATTTGTTCGTATTTCTTTCACCATACGTTATTATGGTACCAGGCAGTTCAAAACGTCTCCTCAATCCCCCGACATAAATCCAATTCTGCATATCTGGGATGTTTTGGAAAAAAAATTAAGAAAATATGAAATCAGTAGACGTGAAAGCCTTAAAACTGCAATTTATAGTGGTTGGGCCGAAATTACATCCGCGATGACGAAAACGTCACGTCGACTACAAGCAGTCCTTGATGCTAAGTAGTGACCAATAAAATATTAATATCGTATTTTAAGCAAAGACTTTTGATTATTTATCTCTTTAATACAGGTGTATGTTAACTTTTGTCCTTTGTATTTTACACTTTTTGTTGTTGTTGTTGTTTTTGTTAATTATACTATCAATATCCTTTTGTACCAAATAAACTTTATTGAATTCCGTTACACATTGTAATATTTTTTTTTCATATCCTTATATCTTTGCTAATATTAGCAAATTATATAGTGTATGTAAATTTTAGTCCTTGACTGTATATATTTGTATGTATCCATGTGTGCCATAATATAGTTATTTAAAATATACAATGGTCAATAATATATAATTTACCTTGATGAATTTCTCTAGGTTTGGGCAAATTTGTTACACACGTATGTGGGCACATCAGAACGTTTGCGGGATGCAAAGTACCATCTAAAAACCTTCGTCGTGCCTCACAAAGATTTATTCCGCCTAGTGGGGTCTTAGGCAAGTGATTGGGAGGAACCAGTGCTAAACAATATATGCCAACTTGATGTATTGAGTCCACTGCCTGTAAAACTCTAGACATCCATTGAAAACTTTCCTCTTCTGAACAGTCGGGTCGTTGTTCTGCTATTACGCAAACTCGTTCATCTCTTAATACTTTGATGCTAAACACTGCTATTCTTCCTCTATATATAAAGCGCATTGGTTCTACAGCCAAAACAGTTGCAATTATATCGTCAGCATTGTGCTTACGTCCAGTTACCGTCATCAACCCATCACGAGATCCACAAACGAACACAAGACCACCCGGTCCCAAAAATCCTAAGAGACCCGAACGAACATAATAATCTTCACTGATTGGTTTAATTTTACCAACGACACCATCCTTTTCGGGTTCAGGTTCATCTATAAGTGGCTGCACCTTGAATGTGGCATTTGTTAATCCTTCTAAACCGAAGTAGCTAGTGCCTGTTGATCCGCTCGTAACACATATTTCCCCAACCTGATCTGTTTTACAAAGAACAGGATTTCCATCAGATCGCACCACTACCATAGTTGCTGTAGGCATTACTTGTCCACAATCCTGCAGTGTTAGAGATGTCAAGGAATCCTCACTATCCACTCGGACCACTCCGTGCGACAAAGCTGCCATAGAAAGTACACCCCTTCCAGTTGCCGACTGATTAAATCCACTTGAAGACCTCCCAGGCCGACGAAGAGACACCGTAAATACTTCTGAACTACTAGCACAAGGACAAATGGCATCTGCTCTCAAACCTTTTGTTTGGAAAACATTTAAAAACTGATCACACGACGACAGAGACCAAGGGTTTGCCCCATCAGCAACAAGAAGCATTCGCAGTGATGATAGCGATATATCCTTGTGATCTTTCGTTGCCAAGAGACCCCAATGTAAATCTCTGCTTTTGACTAGACAGCATGAGGCTCTATGCTTTGTAATTAATTGCATCCACGAGGATGGTCTAAGTTTCATTAATGCGTACGGTATAAACAATACATGCATTCCATTTAAAACTGATGTAAAAACAGCATGCCAAAGACCAACTTCACGTTTAAAATCTAAAACACATACCATTGTTTCACCTTCTGTGTAATGACATGCCATGGTGAGAGCTCGGCAGTGATTCATCATCGCCAATCTTGTAACGCTTACGCCTGCAATTAAAAATAATACAAATAAATATTTTTTTTAATATTTTAACACCATTTTTTGACACTTGATATTTTACAATATAGATAATTAATTCTTCTGCAATATAAAAGAATATTGAAAAGATATTAGTTATTTATCAGGTTTAAAAGAATAAATTCCTCAAACTTAATCAAATTACCAAAAAATCTTTAATGAAAACTTCTAATCTTAATGTTTGATATTGTAGTAGAACAAAATGTCCGACGTTTATAGACATTTAAAACACAATAGGGCCTAAACGAGGAGACCTAGAGAACTAAAATTTGACACAAGCAGTTATGAAAAACTTTTCTCGTAATAGAAAATTATCTCTTTAAACTCCATTAACACGAAGTCTGGTTGTGCCTTAACTAATAGCTATACTGTCGGTTAAAATTAGTTTTGTATGAAAACTGTCAGTATAACTATTATAAATCATATGATTTATATTCTTTGCTATTAGTTTACCCTTTGACGACCACGGGGACACCGGTGTCCCAAAACGAAAATATTGAATAACTAAACAACGAAAAAAAGAATGGGTGCCATTTTAATTTCAATAAGTTCGTAAAAGTGTCTCTAATTAATGTGTTTAGATTAAAACAAGTTCGGTTATAGCATTTATTTTTTATTGACTTTGAAAATTGACAGTTTTATTTTGGTACTGTGTTCAAGTATATGGTACTGTGTCAAAGATTTTTTAAATTTTATATTGCGATATATATGTATTTGTCTTGGTAAGTGCGTTGTTGTTACAAAAAGTTATAAAATCATTATTCATGTTGCGTGCATTGATATATAGTCAATAAATATGAGTATGGGGAACGAAAATTTCCACTTTACGGCCAAAATTCCAGTAAATCCGTTAAACATTTTTTTGTTTTAATTTCAAAATATGTTTTTAAATAGTCAAAATGATTACTTTTATCCAAATAGTCCTATGGTCATGAAAGGGTTAAAACATAACCAGGCTTCGTGTTAGTCGTTAGCATAATAAACATAAGAATATTGAGAAATTAACTATTGACGTTTTATATAGTAGATGCACGTTGACATGTCCTTAAACAATAGATTTGCTTTGGATGGTTTGCAGTTTGTTCTTTAGTATATATAACTAACTGATGGCAATCGGTTAACGAGAACACGTGCTGGAAATCGATTGAAAGTTCTCAAATTAAACTACTGATTTACACATATTTTGCGGGTTCTTGTTATCCGATTACCCCAAACTTTTCATTAGTTAGTTTTAGATACTAAAGAATAAAATAAGTCCGATTCAAGATAAATCGTTTTTTAATGACTGGTCTAATGTACATATGTATGTAAGTAGTATTTACCCATAACACTCCCTTCCTTATCAGTGGTATACTCTATGTATGCAGTCGCAGTGTCTTCTACACGCATGTTTCCAACAGTAAAATCTTTTGGCGGCTTCGGTAAATGCTCTGTAACAAACCACTGCAAACGAGGCCATCCTTTAAGTTTAGCTATTTCTCCGGTACTTGATTTGGGTAGACCTTTTAAGCATGCTTCCGAAGTTAGGGCCACAGTAATACCACATGAACTTAAAAGAAATCCGACTTGTTGCGGTGGGGTATCTGAACTTGATAATGGTAGTTCAATGGGAAGTGGAACTAGTCCCCGAAACATGCAACCGTACCATGCTGTTATAAAACTGGAATGAAAGAATATTGTATATATCAGAACTAAACAGTTCATTTGTCAACGTTTTCAAAGAATATTTTATAGGAAACATATTTTCAGTGTTGATAAAAATACCTTTCGAAAAAAATTAATGCTTACAAAACTATATCTACTAAAACTAATAATTTGGTAAATACATTTCCATAAACCTTAAAAAAAATTATGAAAATCGTGTCAGTTTTTCCGTGTGGCTCCGATATAAACTTACCTTTTGCAAAAACAGCATTAAAGGTTAACTATCACTATAGAACTTACTGTATAGCCTTTTATGAATTAAGAAAATATTAAAAAATTTCCTTTTTATTGACCCCCATTTAAAAAACATTTAATGAGACTAATAATTATTATTTTTAACCCTCCGCAACTGATCTAGTTGATACAGCAACATTTTTTTTATTGTAAATTTGTTTAAACACCCTAAGTTTTAAGCTATTTTTTGATAAAAATATATTTATTAGAGTGGGTCAATTTGTATGGAGCCAAAAAAATGTAACAAGCGGTTATATATTTGCCGAAGAAACCATGGGTCTAAAATCAAAACCGAGCTTCCCATTTTTAACGCAAAAATTTTCCTTTTGTATTTTATATTTTTGTTTAAATATACAAACATTTTATTAAGCCTTTTAAGAAACTTGACTATGTTTGGGATTGTTCGAAAGGAAAGAATGGCAAAAAAGATGAATCTTTGCAAATGGAGGAGATTAACAATATACTACACACGAGTATGGTTACAAAATCTCAAATTGTGGTTGTGCGAGAATCTAAAACCGATATTTTGGGTCACAGTGGGGGAAATGAAAAATAAAAAAAGGTGCAAATAAACTTGTAAGTTCTAAACCGATAATCCGATGTTAATAAAATTTCCCACGACTATAGAGGAGGTGTTGCTAAGCTTATCCGATTTGAAATGTTTGTATATATGTGGAATCTACTAGAAGAGAGCTACACAAAATATTACCATATTATTATTTTATCTTTTATAGTTTACGATATATTCACCATTGAAAATTAAAATTTTATGTTTTTTACTTACCTTGGTCTGTATTTTTGCAAATTACGGATCCAAATCTCTCCCGATTTTTTGAAATATATATCCTTTAATTAACAATAAATTTATTAGTATTATAAAGAAAGAATTATTTCAAAATCGATACCAAGTCAAAAGTTATGTGTACTTAAATTAAAAAAAATTAAAAAGTTGTTTTTTCGCGATTTATTTTACGAAAAAAGTACCTACATTAACCTTTAGTTATACAGAAAATAAAAACAAAATAAATAATGCGTTTATATTTTTCTCAACGGTAAGATTTTGGGAACATGACACATAACTTTTGACTTGGTATCGATTTTGAAATAATTGTTTCCTTATAATACTAATAAATTAGTTGTTAATTAAAAAATATATATATATATTCAAATATATTTGAAAAAAATCAGGAGAGATTTAGATTCGCTATTTGCAAAAATACAGACCAATGTGGGTAAAACACATAAAATTTTAAATTTCAATGGCGAATATCTCGTAAACTTTAAAAGATAAAATATAGTTATAGTAATATGTTTTGTAGCTCTCTTCTTTTAGATTTTACACATGTACAAATCTTTCAAATCGGATAGAGGACAAAAATTTGTCATGATTTTTAATTTTTAATATACCCGAGACACCCCAATTTGGGGCCTTGAGGCTCCGCCCCACCTTAGTGCTGAAATTTAAAACTTAAGCTCAGTAACAACTCCTGAGAAATCGTGAGAAATTTTATTAAAATCGGATTATCTGTTTGGAACTTACAAATTTATTTGCACCTTTTTTATTTTTCGTTTCCCCCACTGTGACCCAAAAGATCGGTTTTAGGTTCTCGCACAACCACAATATGAGATTTTGTAACCATCCTCGGGTGAAATTTATTGTTAATCTTCTCCATTTGCAAAGATTCATCTTTTTTGCCTTTCTTTCCTTTTGAAAAAGCCTAAACATAGTCAAGTTTCTTAAAAGGCTCAATAAAATGTTAGCATATTTAAACAAAAATATGAAATACGAAAGGAAAAGTTTCGCGTTAAAAATATTTTTATGAATGATTATCTTTTGTCCCCTGTAAACTCGTCATTCCCCTGTAAAATCGTATATTTGATAAAATTTAAATTTTCAAAGCATTCTTGCAATAATTCTACTGCGTATAAACATGGCAGGATTTAAATGTTTAAAAATATATTTGTTTTAGGTAAACAAAATTTAAATTTTCTTTTTTTCAAAATTGTTTTTTTCGAAATTGTTTTTTAATTTTTTTAAAAAAGGTTTTTCCAATTTTTTTTTTTAATTTTTTCGAAATTTTTTTTTTTGGAAGAGAATTTAGACAACAAATTTTTTTCGATGAAAAAAATTCGGGTTAAATATTTTTCGCATTTTTGGCCCAATATACTATAGCCTTATATACATCGTTGCAATGGATTCTGAAATATCTATCATTAGATATCCATATTGTCTATATTAATGACTTAGTAATCCAGATATACAGTGGTGGCCAACAATTTAAGACAAATACTTGAATTTTTGTCTATATTAATGACTTAGTAATCCAGATATACATAGATAAAAAATAGGTAAAAATCGAGGTTGTTCCCGTTTTTTCTTCGTATGAGTGGGTCGATTTTAAATAGCAACCAAGCGGTAGAATTCTCGATATATTGATGTATGAATCATGTATGCAAGTTATTTGGGAGCTACGGAAAGTTGATTTCAAAATACAGACGGACATGGCTATATCGCCTTCGCTATCTATAACGATCCAGAATATATTTTATGGATCGCAAATGAAAAATGTAGAAATTACAAACGGAATGACAAACTTATATATCGTCTAGGGTATTCAATCGATTAACGGTTAATCGATTAACCGATTAATTTTGGACGGTTAACTGTTCGAATAATTTGAAATTGCCGATTTTCAAATAACAAATAAACCGATTAATTTCTGTCGATTAACCGAAATTAATTTTTTTTGCACTTTAAACAATTTTTTTGTATTTATTTTTCCCTTTCAATTCAAATACAAATTTCAAATTAAAAATAGATATTTTTTGAACATGATTAGTGAGTATGTATAACAACTGACATATTTAATTTACATGTATTTGAAACTTTGTTTGTATTTACATGGTATAGGCGAAACTTTTTTTGAAATGAGTTTTTTATCATAAATAAACGAAACTATTAAATTAATCAAAATCTAAAACATTCCAATATTCGATATTGTCAGTTTTTATAAAAAAATCGAGTTTTTGTCAGAAATATGAGTGATCACAGATCGAGCTGCTTTTCTTGATTAAACGCTTATTGGCCAAGATATTAGCGATTTTAGATATGGTGAGTTTTTATATAAAAAATCTATTTTTGTTCAGAAATATGAGTGATCACAGATCGAGCAGCTTTTCTTGATTAAATGCTTATTGGCCAAGATATTAGCATTTTAGATATTGTGTGTTTTTATATAAAAAATATATTTTTGGCCAGAAATGTGAGTGATCACAGATCGAGTCGAGCTGCTTTTCTTGATTAAACGCTTATTGGCCAAGTTATTAGCAAATTTTGATATTTTGAGTTTTTATATAAAAAAATCGATTTTTGTTAAGAAATATGAGTAATCACTAGAGTGCTCCAAAAAAATAAAATTGCGAATTTTGACCGTCCCCCCCTCTAGAATTGTTCTATGTATTGTAGAAACACGTTGTGTAAAATATTAGGATGATAGGATAACGTTAACTGGTGGCGCAACGACGCTGAAGTTTTGAGGTGCATTTACAAGGGGAAAATATGCAATTTTTTCAGTTTTTGTAAAAATTTTGCCATTAAATAATGACTTTTACAATTTAATTTAAAAGAATCGAAATGTGTACGTAATTGTCGTTATAATAAGATATAAAATACAATTCAATTTTTTCAATATTTGGAATTTCTCATGGAAAGATAGCGAAATGTTATATATTTTTGGGCCGATTTTGATGAAACTTAAGAAAAATATAAAATGAAGTCTAGTATTCACAATAACAGTATAAAAATGGAAATTAACCCTTAAGAGTACTTGGGGTCAAAATGAATCTGTTATTCGTGATTTTAAAAGTTGAGGGTCATTTGGACCCCAAGTGCTATTAAGGGTTAATTTCCATTTTTGTACTGTTATTGTGAATACTAGACTTCATTTTATATTTTTCTTAAGTTTCATCAAAATCGGCCCAAAAATATATAACATTTCGCTATCTTTCCATGAGAAATTCCAAATATTGAAAAAATTGACCTTTGACCTTCACGATTTAAGGGTTAAAGTTTTCCGATTTTAGTAAAACTTTCAGACTATATTTAAAATTACCTGGACTATATTATTCTGAATAGCTTTTACTTAAAAATCATTACAGTAAGGAAATTCTGGTCATTCCCAAAAATATGGCCAACAAATTAGTTTTTCTCGAAAATCGCACAATTTATATCGCAGGTACGGAAAAACTATAGGAGGTATTAACATACTTTTTTCACATTTTTATTCCCTATTATGTTGTCAATAAATCCCCATGTGATGATCAAATAATTCTGAAATTTGTTTAACAAAATTTTTAAAAATTTTAAATTGGAGTTTTGAAACTGCCGTTAAAAAAAATTAATTTTTTTGGTCATACCTGCGAATAGGTTAACGGTATCCTACGAGGACAAAAACTCATATAGAAGTAAATATGGATATATTTTAAGTAAAAATAAGCTTTTATTTTAATATTTCTCAAAATATGTTAATTTTGTTCATAAATTTCTTATTCTAGTGGCCTGAGACACGTTAATGGCCTGGCGATTTTTTAATAACTTTAACATTCGTTGCGCCACCAGTTATCGTTATCCTATCATCCTAATATTTTACACAACGTGTTTCTACAATACATAGAACAATTCTAGAGGGGGGGACGGCCTGTACCTAGAAAGTTTTTTTCGTCCATACAATATTGGAGCGCTCTAGTGATCACAGATCGAGCAGCTTTTCTTGATTAAAAAATCGATTTTTCTTAAGAAATATGAGTGATCACAGATCGAGCTCCTTTTATTGATTGGCCAAGTTATTAGCGATTTTAGATATTGTGAGTTTTTATACAAAAAATCGATTTTTGGCCAACGCAAATAGAAACACTCATCGTTTCTTGGATGGACCTAATGTGTCGTTAGAAAATAAATGGGGGAAACCTGGAACTGGAATGCCTTGTTTTCGTCGTTGAAATTTCTTTAACGATTGATTCCAAGTACATATTCCAAGGATTATAGCAGCGTTCGGCCAAATTTATCATTCCGGCACATATCAAAAAATCTGGTCAATGTTGTAGATGGCGGTCGATCAACCATTTTTCAGATGCCATATTACTACCTTTGGCCACATATTTACAGCATTTGATAAGTGGGCGTATTATTGGGCGTAAAAAACTTTTGTGGACTATTGCGAACATTTAAAAGAAAATAGCCAAATCGGTCCAGGTGTTCTGCGATTTTAGATATATCGAAAAAAAGTGCGCGTGGTAAATTTTTCTTACGAATTTTACTACGAACATTTAAAAACAAATTAGCCAAATAGTCGTTTTCCGATTTTAGATAAATCGAAAAAAGTGGGCGTCAGTAAAAACTTAAGTTGGATAACTACGAACATTTAAACTAAAAATTAGCCAAATCGGTGTAGCCGTTTTCCGATTTTAGATAAATAGAAAAACGTGGGCGTAGTCAATTTTTCATTCCGTAAAAACCTAAGTTGGACTATGACCAACATTTAAAAAAAAAATAAAAGAATCCTTCCAGACGTTAGGAAAATTACAACTCTTTATTGATTTGTTAAATAAATACGTAAGAGGGATAGCAATATTGTCAGCACAATTGATTAAAATACTGCTGGGGATTTTATCAGGACCAAAATTATGCGAAAATTTTAGTTTCTTTAATTCCATGGTTATATTACAAACATCGATAAAGTGTATAGATACTGATTGATTTGAAGATATCGTATATGGGTAGTCAGCAGAATCATTATAAGTTGCATTTGAATAAGTTGTTGAGAAAAAATCCGCAAATAGATTGCTTATAACTGCATCATCACTAGATTCATTTTGGTTAAACTTCATAGATGAGGGGAAGCCAGTTGATTTTCTTTTGGAGTTGACAAATTTGAAAAACGATTTAGGATTACGTTTAAAATTGTATTTAACTTTGTTTATATAATTATTGTAACACGATTTACTGAGCAGAGTGTACTCAGCTCGACAAACGGAGTACTTGAGGTAAAAAAGATGAGAACCAGTTTGTTTAAATTTTTTGTAAAATTTATTTTTCTTATTTTTAACTTGAACCAGCTGTTTATTATTCCACGGTGGACCAGACAGATTTGTATATATTTGTTTTGGAACACATAAATCCAAGAATGAATTTAATTTATTGTAAAAAGCTTCAGTCATTTGCTCAACATCTGTATAGTACGAAAATATATTGTACCAGTTTGTATTGTTAAGGAGTTCATTCAACATATTATAATTGGTACGATTGAACGAAAAAACCTTTTTACTTTCATCAGGTGAAGTCAAGAGCGATTTATATATTACTAGCAGACCCGGTGCGCTTCGCCACCCCAATTAGAAGAATGAAATAGTACTATTAAGTCTCCCTTTGTGAATCTAATTGTAAATGTCTAATTTCATATTTCTGGGTCCATTATTATAGAAAATGCAAAAGAAAGTTACCACTAAAGTCACCTTTTGTGAATTCAAATTCATTTAAAATCATGTGTGCCTAAAATTATTATAAAATATTCAAAAAGTATCATTGCAATAAACAAATAGTACCATTGATTATCACTTCTGAATTCGCATTCACTAAACCATAACCCGTCAATTTTGAATTTAAAATTTGTATAGCCTTTCCTATATTATCAACTAATTTTGTTTCTATAACAATTAATATTTAAAAATTATCACAAAACCCAAAAATAAAACGAAACCGCGGTAAAGTACCATTAGAATATATAAAAAGTACCAAAAAGCCCCCACTTGTGGTTTCCCACTCACTCCCATATAAGCTTAATTTCATGGTTTTAGGTTAATTGGTGAAGAAATTACAAAAAGTACCATTCGAATAAAGAAAAAGTACCAAAAAGTCTATCCCTAGAATTCTCACTTACTTTAGAACATATACGATTAATATCATGTTTCTAAGTTCATTGTTATAAAAAATTCAAAAAAGTACCATTAGAATAAAGAAAAAGTACCAAAAAGTCTCCCCCTGGAATTCTCACTCACTTTAGAACATATACGATTAATTTCATATTTTTATGGCCATTATTACAGAAAATTCAAAAAGTACCGCTACAATATACAAAAAGTACCAAAAATCAGGCACTTGTGGATTCCCACTCACTCCGGTCCATATAAGGTTCATTGGTGAAGAAATTACAAAAAGTACCATTCGAATAGAGAAAAAGTACCAAAAAGTCTCCCCCTAGAATTCTCATTGACTTAGGACCGTGTATGCTTAATTTCATGTTTCTAAGTCCATTGTTATACAAAATTAAAAAAAGTACCATTATAATAAAGAAAAAGTACCATGAAGTATCCGCTAAATTTTCAATCACATAGGACCATATACGCTTAATTACATATTTCTAGGTCCAAGTACCATTATAATATAGAAAAAGTACCAAAAAGTCCAAGTACCATTATAATATAGAAAAAGTACCAAAAAGCAGTCACTTGTAGATGCCCACCCACTCTGGCCCATGTAAGCTTTATTTCATGTTTCTAGGTTCATTGGTGAAGAAATTACAAAAAGTACCATTCGATTAAAAAAAAGTACCAAAAATCTCTCCCTAGAATTCTCACTGACTTAGGACCGTGTATGCTTAATTTCATGTTTCTAAGTCCATTATTATAGAAATTTCAAAAAAGTACCATTATAATAAAAAAAAGTACCATGAAGTATCCGCTTGAATTTTCACTCACATAGGACCATATACGCTTAATTTCATGTTTCTAGGTCCTTTATTGTAGAAAATTCAAAAAGTACCATTATAATATAGAAAAAGTACCAAAAAGCAACCACGTGTGGATTCCCACCCACTCGGGCCCATGTAAGCTTTATTTCATGTTACTAGGTTCATTGGTGAAGAAATTACAAAAAGTACCATTCGATTAAAGAAAAAGTACCAAAAAGTCTCCCCCTAGAATTCCCACTTACTTAGGACCATATATGCTTAGTTTCATGTTTCTAAGTTCATTGTTATAGAAAATTCAAAAAAGTACCATTAGAATAAACAAAAAGTACCAAAAACCCCACAATTGTGGTTTCCCACTCACTCGGTTCCATATAAGCTTTATTTCATGTTTCTAGGTTCATTGGTGAAAAAATTACAAAAAGTACCAATCGAATAAAGAAAAAGTACCAAAAAGTCTCCCCCTAGAATTCTCACTTACTTGGGACCATATATGCTTAATTTCATGTTCGAATTTCCAAAAAGTACCAAACTTATATTTTTTATTTTTTGTTAATTAAAGAATACGATTTAAAATTTGTTTCTATGTTTATTGGTTTAAAAGATACATAGGGTGCAAAAAAAGTACCAAAATACAGTTTTTACCCGTTTTCTCCCCTAAAAGTTTCGAATATCCAAAAAGTACGAAACACCTGTCAGCTTATTTTTTAAATGGAGTAACATGCTATTTTAAGTTTTTTTGTATCTTTATTAGTTTTGAAGATATAAGGTTACCGAATTTACCCGTTTTTACCCTTTTTTACCCCCTAAACGTTCGAATTTCCAAAAATCCCTTCTTATCGGATCGTTTTGGGGAGGGAGGAACCCACAGATAAAATTTCGTGATTCTAGCTTCAGCCGTTTGGGCTGTGCGATGATGAATCAGTCAGTCAGTCAGTCAGTCAGTCAGTAACGTTACTCTTTTATATATATAGATTGGCGTTCTTAGCTCAATTGTAGGATGGTAGCAATCTTCTGGAGTTGTAATTGGGGATGAGCGATTGATGAATGAATTAGTCACATCGTTTACGAATATTAGGTCCAACATTTTTGAATATTTATTTGTAATGCCATTAATTTGAAATAGACTTGAGTCATATAATATATTAAACAACTCATCAAACTTCGAATTTTGCCTTGTTTGGACAAAATATTTATCATCTGGCAAATAATTCCAAGCTACTGATGGCAGATTAAAGTCTCCAAAGACAAAAATAGCGTCGTTATTATGAAGGGAGCGGCCAATAGAACTAATAATTTCAGCATGTTTGATGTATGTTATTTGTGGAGAAGATGGCGGAATGTAGGAACATGTAATAAATATTTTATATCCATTTACTTTTACTGATACTGATATAAATTCTATGTCTTGTGGAAATTCGAAATCTACAAGTTCAGATGAAAAATTAGAAGAAACTGCGATAAGGACACCACCACCTGTGGACTTGCTGCCACGATCACGACGAAAAATATTAAATTTGTTACAAAGTATTTCGGTATTTAAAAAATTTTTATTGAGCCATGTTTCTGTTAATACTAAAATATGTTGATCAATGTTAAAGCTTTCTATATAAAGGGATGATAGTTTTGTTCTCAAACCACGAACATTTTGATAAACGATAGACATGAAGTCATTAGTTGGAATTAGTTTTTTGGAGCAACAAATTTACGTTGTGGAAGTACCGCGATATTTTGTGGCCTAGGTCTGTAAATATATTCACGAACAAGTGTATTTATAGGCCAGAAATTCGGATCAACTAAGGTTTTAAAAATATCAATGGAAACAGTAATTTTAAATGATGAGATAGATATGGGTTGGGGAAAGTTAAACTTTTGTATTGAAATATCAGCTTCATTTCCAATTATATTTTTCACGTAGTAGTCAACAGATTCAGTTGTAGTATCGTTTGCCAAGCGGGAAATAAATATTGTTTTTTTTAGGAGGCATTGCTCGTAGAGCAATACGGACGTTTTCATTATTTAGCAGTTGTGGAGGATTGTAAGAAGTATTATTGTTGTTGCAATTACCAACGAACGACAATTAATTTTTATTTATATAGAAGATAGATAGATAGGTAGATAGATAGATAGAGCCCGCAAGGGTATTCTCAGGAGAGGATAACGGGAGTAACGACCCCGCGGACCCTAGTTTTGGCAGGTATGGAGGGCGTACTAAAAAGGTGCTTGTGCCCAATGAAGTACTGTGACAGGGCGAGTGGATACCGCCCTTAAATAGGTAGCCGACCACAGGGGTGCCCTCTAGAGAGGCGTAGTTAGAAGGATGACGACTTCGTGGTTTCCCCAGTCCTTACCCATGGAATATGACAATTTTATGGGTATATTTTCCCGCCGAAAGGCATTAAGATCAAGCCCAGTACGGTCTTAATTATGGTATTTCTGGACAAATGGATATGAATGTGATATAACCCCGAGACGACTTCCGCCGTAAGGTATTAAGACCAAGCCCAGTACGGTTTTAATTATGGTATTCCTGGAAACATATTTGATTCTGACGCTCCCTTTGGCTGACAGCTGTGGTATTCTAGGACTTCAGTAGGTGGAAGTGAAATTCCACTGAAATGGCTCCTAGGTTAATGTCTCAGCTGCCTCCGTCTCGTTAAAATTTAGCGAGTCTTGGAGTACGTTCGATGTTTGTCACCATTGAGTTGGTGGTGTAGGTTCAGATGCATTTTCCTGATTAGCACGGATCTGGCTCTGACATAGGACCCCATAAGGTTTCTATGTCAACCCTCGCATGGCCTCCCTGCTTGCATAGATAACCATGGGATCTATACGTGACTACACTTCAAATGGAGATAGCGGCTTCGAGTTGAGACCCAATAAAGACATGGCAAGTAATTACAGCAACCAAAAGCAAACAACCGCAAACAAGGATGAAAATCCCTTTAAAAGAAGCCTTGTGATAGTAAGATCACCAGAAGAAACTGTGATGGAAGAATTACTAAACCGGAATAGTTTGAGTGATAATAATGTGGATACAATAAGAGATGCTATGAACACACCGGTGAATGCACTTAAATCAAATAGATTCGCAGAGGAGGTGAGACATCTTAATCACCTCAGACAATCGGAGGAGAGAGCATTTATTGAATTAGGCAGTAAACTAAGTGCGGCAAATGTTGTTCTTTCCAGTGCAAAGAATATACACAAGTCACTACGAGATAATATTAACTGTGCTCTTGCACTGTACCAGCAGTTAAGGGAATACAAGGAAGCGATAGGCATTAATCCAGTTGTTGTGAATGACACATGCAAGCAAATGGAGACGAAGGCCACTCAAGTAGACCCAACTTCACCGCCCCAAGAAAGAAAACGGAAGATCGCGAAAACACCCGCAACGGTCAAAGCCCTACAAGCCAATGATGAAATAAATAAACAAGAGAAGCACAAGACCTTATGATACAAAAGACGACAGAAGATAATACTGACATATTGTTGATAAGCGAACCATTTAGAAACCCACCATCCCATGTTTGGTATGAGGACAAAAATCAACGTGCGGCCATCATGGTGAGAAACAGGAGACTAATTGTGAGCGAAGTTGATGAAACTAACACTGGCTTTGTATATGCAACAATTGGGAAAATTAGAGTATATAGTTGCTACTATTCACCAAATATGGACTATAATGGTGATGCAGAGGTTCTTAACAAACTCGATGATTCTATCAGATCCTCAAAATATAAAGTGGTCATTGTTGGTGATTTTAATAGTAAATCCCCAGAATGGTTCTCGAATACACTTGATCGTAGAGGTAATTCAGTGTGTGAGATGATTGCTAGTATAGGTCTAACAGTATTCAATATCGGAGACAAATTTACCTTTAGGAGAGGAGCTAGTGGTAGTATTATTGATATTACCTTTGGAACACCAAATTTTTGTAATGAGAAAATGAATTGGAAAGAGCTGGAAGATCTTACGTTAAGTGACCATCAGTATATTTCGTTTAATATAGATAACCATCCAAATTTAGATCAGGTTCAGGTAGACCTTCCAAGATGGAATGTCAGAAAACGTAATGATGAGAAACTGCTTCAATATATCACACGGGCTAAGGAAAGAAATATGAGAAATCAAACCGAAATTACAAATGTAGAGAATGCAGCTGAAATACTGACGAGAACACTCACAAGAGCTTGTAATGTTGCAATGCCAAAAATACAAGGATACAACAACAAACGACCCGTCTACTGGTGGAATAATGAAATACGTGAGCTGAGAGCGAAATGCCTCGCAGCACGCCGAGCATCGACGTAATCATGATAATGAAATCTTATAATGAAATGAGTACAAGAAATCACGTAAAACTCTAAGAAAGGCCATAAAAGAGAGTAAGAGATGTTGGACGGAGCTATGCAATGAAATAGATTCGGACCCTTGGGGAAAGCCATACCGAATTGCGATGAAAAAGCTGGGTGGAACCAAACCTATACCTGGTATTAAAGAACCAATGTGGGCAACAAGAATTGTGGAAACATTATTTCCATATGATGAAGATGGGCTGACTAGTGCACCAAGGCTACATGTCGACAATTTCATCCCAATAAACGTAGATGAGGTTAAACGTGCAGGCAATAAACTGAGTATTGGAAAGAGCCCAGGACCAGACGGTATACCAAACGAACTCATAAAACTGGTATGTGACATATGGCCTGAATCCTTAGTTAAAGTCTTCAACTTATGTCTAGAGACCGGGATTTTCCCCGCTAAATGGAAGATACAAAAATTAGTTTTATTACGAAAGGTAAATAAACCATTGAGCGAACCTAGTTCATATAGACCACTGTGCATGCTGGACTCACTGGGAAAACTCTTAGAATGTGTACTATTAAAACGCCTAGAAGATTGTATAGATGACCTTGGAGGTTTGTCTCCTATGCAACATGGTTTCCGTAAAGGGAAAAGTACAGTAGATGCCATTAGTAAAGTTTACAATAAAGCGATACAAGCCAAAACAACAGGAGAATACTGCGCAATAATAACACTCGATGTGAAAAATGCATTTAACACAGTAAAGTGGAAAGTAGTACTAGACGCATTCAAAAACAGGGGAGTAGACAACTATCTCTACAACATAGTATCAGACTATCTGGACAATAGAATACTATTATACGAGACGGAAAATGGTATACACGAATACCAAATAACAGCCGGAGTACCTCAAGGATCCGTACTAGGACCATTCCTCTGGAATGTGATGTACGATGGCTTATTGAACTTCGACCTACCAGAAGGAGCAAAATAATAGGTTATGCGGATGACATCGCTCTCGTCATAAACCAACAAACTGCCGAATTGATCGAGATACTTGCAAATGATAGCTTATGTCGTTGTAACAGATGGTTATGGAGAAACGACTGCAGCTGGCAGTGCCAAAAACGGAGCTTTTACTAGTGACTGATCGAAGAGTCCCGCAGATTAGACTTCAAGCTAGTGAAATATCCTTAAAACGCAACTTATGCTATTTAGGTGTACAATTGGATGACAATCTCAGCTTCAAACAACACGTGCTAAACATTCGTAACAAAGCCATGCGAACAGCAACCTCACTGGCCAGAATAATGCCCAACTGTGGCGGCCCAAAACCGCAAATAAGGAAATTAATAAATAGCGTAGTGCACTCCCAACTTCTATATGCTGCCCCTACATTTACCAGAGCATTGCAGTTAAAGTATAACATAAAGGAATTACAGAAACCACAGAGAGTTAGTGCTCTCCGCATCACATCAGCGTACCGTACAGTATCCACAAGTGCGGCTTTAGTGCTTGCAGGTCTACCTCCCATAGACCTATTAATACTGGAAAGAGAGGAAATATATATCCAAACAAGACACATATATAGGAACAATACTAGTCCAGCAGAGCGGACGAAAAAATGTCTGAAATGAGGAAAGGCGCTAGGGATAATATAATAAGCAAATGGTAAGAACGTTGGAACCAAGAAGAGAATGGAAGATGGACATATAACCTGATTCCAAATATAAGAGTCTGGATCGAAAGAAAACATGGAAACGCAAGTGATGACCAACCACGGCAGTTTTAATAAATATCTACATAGATTTAAATTGAAGGACATAAGCAGTTGTGACGCATGCGGAGCAGCAGAGGAAGATGCAAGGCATATACTTTTTGAATGTGAAAAATGGCTGGAACAGAGAGAAACTTTGCAAAATAACCTAGGTGTGACCTTAACAACCGAAAATATTGTGAACATAATGTTACATTCTGCAAATCAATGGAAATAGGATAATGAAGGAAAGGTGCTCAGCAGTTCCGAACCTCCTTACATAGAATGTAAGGAAGACGTAGGAATGATACTGAAATTAAACTACCCGCCCTGATGAAATGCTGACGTAGTCCCAGGGTGGAGTTGGTGGAGTTATCGTAGGGCCACTAGTTGATAGCACGCTATCACTACGTCCAACAAAAAAAAAAAGATAGATAGATAGATGTCATTTCCATTATCGTTTAACCTTCGCTTTACCAAAGGTTTTTTATATACATGGTTTACCAATACCCACCCGGTGGTACAGTGAGACTTAATTTCATTTAAATCGAAACAAAATTAAAAAACTTATTAAACTAGTATAAACGAAGAGGTCACCAGGCCGTAATTTTTTCGCTGTATTCGAGGATTGCGTTTCATTCGCATTGGTTAATGGTTATCGTCGTCTAACTGTACAGCGTTACGGTTTCTCGAAGTTTTTCACAATCGTGTTGTTTATAATTTATAACCTAAAATTTGTTTTGCATATTTATTTTTTCCTGTTTTATATGTAAACATACTTTTAAAATTCTGCATAATACGGTTAAATAATAAGAAATTTATGTGTACCTTAGGGTGGCCCTTAATAAACGAAAGTTGGATTTTGGCCATTCTCACCCCCCAAGTTTGTTGAAAATTAGTAAAAAAATCATCCTGAAAAATTTTTAGGTAAATCGGTTGGGGTTAAGACGTGCCGCAAGCCCTCTGAAGTTTTGAGATGCATTTACAAGGGGAAAAAAGGCATTTTTTTCAGTTTTTGTAAAAATTTTGCCATTAAAAAATTACTTTTGTAATTTAATTTCAAAGAATCGAAATGTGTACGTAATTGTCGTTCTGCCAGGCCATTAACGTGTCTCAGGCAACTAGAACAAGAAATGTAGGAACAAAATTAACATATTTTGATAAATATTAAAATAAAAGCTCATTTTTACTTAAAATATGCCCATATATACTTGTATATGAGTTTTTGTCTTCGTAGGATACCGTTAACCTATTCTTCGGTATGAATAAAAAAATAACGGCAGTTTCAAAACTCCAATTTCAAATTTTTAAAAATTTTGTTAAACAAATTTCAGAATTTTTTGATCATCTCATTGGGATTTATTAAGAATATAATAGGGAATTAAATCGTGAAAAAATTATGAAAATATCTCTTATAGTTTTTCCGTACCTGTGATTTAAATTTTGAAATTTTCGAGAAAAACCATTTATTTGGCAATTTTTAGGCGCATGAGCTCTATTTCCTTACTCTTGTGAATTTTAAGCAAAACTTATTTCGAATATTATAGTCCAGATAATTCTAAATATATTCTGAAACTTTTACTGAAATCGGAAAATGCTAACCCTTAAATCGTGAAGGTCAAAGGTCAAATTTTTCAATATTTGGAATTTCTCTTGGAAAGATTTCGAAATCTTGTATATTTTTGGGCCGATTTTGATGAAATTGAACAAAAATATAACACAAAGCCTAGTATTTACAAAAACAGCAGAATTTTTAATAACTTTAACATTTTTTGACCGATTTCTGTTTTTTATGTTTCATTAGAAAGACAATTACGTACATATTTCGAATCTTTTAAATTAAATTGCAAAAGTAATTTTTTAATGGCAAAATTTGTACAAAAACTGAAAAAAATGCATTTTTTCCCCTTGTAAATGCATCTCAAAACTTCAGAGGGCTTGCGGCACGTCTTATCCCCAACCGATTTACCTAAAATTTTTTCAGGATGATTTTTTTACTAATGTTCACCAAACTGGAGGGTGAGAATGGCCAAAATCCAACTTTCGTTTATTAAGGGCCACCCTAGTGTACCTACGATAATTGATTAACTATTATTATTATTATTTTTTTTTTTCATTTTCATTTATTTGTTGTATCTTCATTATTTAATGAACTAACAATAAGTGCTACAAATCATATATCTAATAATTATTATTTAATAAGTCCAGCCAGTGCCGGACGAAAAATTTTGTATTCATGGTTGTTTTGGTTAAATTGACATTCTTCCTTCTAGATTAGGTCTGTTGTGTCCCTCCTTCTTAATCGAGTGTGGCCACGGTTAACTACTATGTTGCGTGCCAATGGGTTTGGCTGAACTTCAAGTTTTTTAAATATTTTTGTACATTTTTCGAGATTTCAGTTTTTACAATGGGCACGTTAAGATCTATGTGTATATTCGCGTTTTTTATATACCAGGGGACAACTGTGAGCATTCTTAGAAACTTGTTTTGGCGTCTTTGGATATTTTCTACATTTGACGCTGAGGCCGTGCCCCATTACTGTATGCCATAACACCATATCGGTTTTATGATCATGCTATGAAGTAGAAGTTTACAATCTAAACTAAGCGTAGAGTTTCTGCCAATAAGCCAATTAATTTGAATTGAATTGATTTCAATTTCAATTGAGTCAACTTTGCATCTATATGACTTTTCCATGTAAGGCGACGATCGAGATGTATTCCGAGGTATTTCACTTCCGATTGTTGAATTATTGTTTGGTTATTGATGTGAATAGGGGGCATGATTCTCTACGCAATGTAAATGTTATGTGTGTACATTTACATCTAATTCAAATATGTGATTTTGTAAGTAACGAGACGCTTCTTGAGGGTTTTCATGAATGCTTAGAATAGCAGTATCATCAGCAAATGTTGATGTATGAGTGTGATTGTTAGTTGGCATATCAGACGAATATATCAAATATAAAAAAAGTCCCATGCTACTGCCTTGGGGGACTCCAGCTTCAATGGGTTGTGCAGTACTTAAAAAGTTTCCCTCTTTAACCTTAAATGTTCGACCAGTTAAATAGCTTTCCAACAGCTTATGTGTGTTTGCGGGTAAATTTTGACTCAATTTGTATATTAATCCAGCATACTATACCTTATCAAACGCTTGAGAGATGTCGATGAAGAGTGCGGAACAGTATTTCTTTTCTTCAAACGCTTTTCTCACCTTATTTCCAAGTCTATGGGTTTGTTCGATAGTATTGTGTTTTCTTCTAATCTCGAATCTCAAAACGTAGGGGTACGGCTGCTCCAAAATGGGGTGCAACAGGTGGCAACTCAATTGCTTCGTTTGATGTGTTCGGTGTAAATACTTTTTGTAAATGATTAACAAACAGATTCCCTTTTTCAGTATCATTTCTTGCCCAACCGCCACTTGAATTTCGCAAGGGGGACTTACATATAACGGGTCTTTTAAGACTTTTTGTTGCTCGCCAGTAATCCGATTGCGGGGTTGCGTCCAGGCTTTCTAAATATTTATTCAATTTTATACAATCTTTAAGCTTCGATTTTAGTTGGGGGATCTGTGCAATTGCCACTCTCTTCGAAATCTTCTTTTTTCATTTAAGAGCCGTTCGACATCTGCAGAATTAATTCTATTATATCTGAATTGTCGGGGGTTTGGGCAGCATGTTGAGCAGCCAATTTGAGATTTTTATCGAAATTGATAAGAGAGTGATCGATGTTTTCTGGTGTTCTCAGCGGTATGTTTTCCGAGCAATGTGTACTGAGGTATTTTTTATATTTGAGCCAATTTATTCTTGTGCCTGCCATCGCTAAATTACCAGTCGGGGATACAATTTCTAGGGGCTCGATAAAGTAATAATAGTGGGTGAGTGATCTGAAGATAGTTCCAGCGAGGATTCAATTTGAATCATTTCTCTAGGGATATTTTTCATCACGCTAAAATCAATAACATCCGGTATTTTTCGTGGGTCAGTAGGCCAGTAAGTAGGTTGGCCGCTCGAAAGCACATGCAAACCCATTTTAGAAATTGAGTCGAACAAAACACGACCTTTAGGGGTAATCAGTCGTGATCCCCAGAATGTGTGCTTAGCATTATAATCGCCAGCAGCCAGGAAACGGGGGCCTAGTGATTTAAAAAATCTATTATATTGACTTTCTGTAATTGAGAATCTAGGGGTTCAGTATATCGATGAAATCACTAAGTTTCGATGATAATCTTCAAGACAGATTGTAGTAGCTTGAAGATAATCTTCGCAAAAATCACACATTAAGTAGTGTTTTATTCGAGCTTTTATTAAAATTGCCGAGCCTCCGCATGCTCTACCTCTGGGATCTTTGGTGTCATATATTACATATCCATTTATTCGAAATGATCTTCTGGACGTCAAATGAGTTTCAGAAACCAGCATTACATCAATTTGTTGGTTTCTTAAAAAATATTCGAGTTCGTTTTTGTGTTGGCGTATGCCGTTTGCATTCCAAAAACATATTCTTAGGCAGTTCATGGTCTGTTAAGCACAGCCTGCAATAACATTGATTGCATCTTAAGCATTTCTTGCATCATGTTACTCATTGAGTTTGTAAAGTTATTTACCGATTGCACAAGAGTTTCTATTGTAGATTCTAGTCGGGTAAAATTGAAAATTGGCGTTTGTTCTCTTACCTCTGGGTTCACATTTTCGTTTTGGAGTTGACGGACTTGCGTCTGAGTTTGGTTGTTTCTAAGTACATTTGCATATGTTACTTTGTTGTCATATGTCTGTTGCAACGGGGGGTAGTTAAAATTGATGTTATTTAATGGCTGAGCGGGGAAAATCTTTGGTTTGCTGCGTGGTTACCTCCGGATCATCTTTGGATTTGTTACATTGGGATGTGTTATGCAACTCCCCGCAAATAACACATACTGGTGGCAATTTGCAATATGCCTTGGTATGTCCATATTCTTGGCAATTCATACATTGGACGGGGCCAAATCGTTTGTGTGGTTCTTCTACCGTAATTTTACGATGCAATAAGTACATCAGGTTATATATGGAATGTGTTTCATTTTTTTCAGGTTTATGTCACCTGGTTCAAGTTCAACACGGAAGAGTGGTTGGGTTTTTTTTTTGGCGATTTCTAATATTTATCACATTCTTTGTCCTAAAGCCTTTATCTTCTAAGCTTTGCTTTATTTCGAGTGGTTTAACATTACAGTCAATACCCTTTATTACAACTTGTAGACCCTTACTTTCTTTCAGCTGATAAGTGTAAAAACTTTTCTTTTGAGTTTCAAAATATGTTACAACCTTTCTATAATCATTTTCGCTATTGACCTGTATTTTAGTTTCGTGAATCGTGCGTTTCTTGATTGGGATAACGTAAAAAGAGTTCTCTCCTATTAATGAGATCACGCTCTGAACCAGTGAATTCGAATTATTTTCTCTTTAGTAAATGGGGGGTGGTTTTGTAGAGTGGATTTTATTTACTGGTTCGTCTGTTTCACATTCCAGAATAGAAAAACGATTTTCATTGTTTAGTCTATCAGGTTCACTATCCTTATATAATTTAGCCAAGGGTGCCGCTTTCGAAGACTTGGGACTTCGTGCCCGTTTCAATACTGTTTCCATTCAAACCTGTATTTGGGATTTATTATCTTTATTTAATGGTTGACCAATCTTGGGTATAGCGCCGCTTAATGGGTTAATATTATATGTAGTCAGTGTGTTGGATTTCGTATCTGAAGCTGATATAGCCAGCATACTTTCAGTCATAAGTAAAAGATTGTTATTTTCTGGAACAGCTGTTGAATTTTCTTTTGTTTGACAATTATTTGTTGTTGTCGAACGAAGGATTAAAGTTACATATTACAAATACTTAATTCTGCAAAAAAACTTCAATGCCAAAAATCATGTCGAAATTAGCCTGTAATCTCAGAATCACCCATATACATATGGGGCAATGTTAGTTCTATTGGATAGTAATTCGGACACCATTTTTCAACAAGATCGGTCAAGAACTCTCTGAGTTATAGGAGGTCAAAATTTGACATTTTGGCCAAACAGGTGTTTTTTCGAAAAAAAAAAATTAAAAAAATTTAATAAAATATTTTTTATTTTTTTTTTTTAAATCAAAAATATTTTTGACTTTTTTTTTAAGAAAGCTTAGGTCTTTTCATAAGCGACCTATATGGTCGCTTAGTGGGATGCGAGTGGGATATCTATCAAAAAAAATATTTTGTAACTCAAGATTTAAAATTTTTGAATTTTTTTGCAAAATCAAAAACTTTGTTGACTTTTTTTAAAAAAATGGACCCATTTTTTAATTTTTTTTTTTGCTCAGAAGAAAGCTTATGTGTTTTCCTTTAACACCCTTTTTGTCGCTTAGTGGGATGCGAGTGGGATATCTATAAAAAAAATGTTTTGTAACTCAAGACATACAATTTTTTACTTTTTTTTGAAAAATCAAAAACCTTTTTGACTTTTTTTTCCAAAATGGACTCTTTTTTATTAATTTTTTTTCTCAAAAGAAAGCTTAGGTCTTTTCCTTTAAAACCTTTTTGGTCGCTTAGTGGGATGCGAGTGGGATATCTATCAAAATAAATGTTTTGTAACTCAAGACAAAGGTTTTTAAATTTGCACTATTTTTTCATATTTGTGTGTAAACCTTAAAAATTAAACTTACGCAGAGAAACTAGACACATTAGCTTTTCCGATGGTATGTAACATACCCAACTAAAATTTCATAGCCTCGATACTGTAATACCCATAATATGTTAACCTCAGGAATAAAAATCACTTTTTTTGTCAATCCTTTCTTGGCGTTATTAGATTCATCTACTGATTTCGCTGTTGGCTTCTTTTTTGGCTTTGGAAAGAAATCGCATTGAGTAGATGCAGAAAACTTTTTTAATTTGAGTCTTCCATCGACAAGCGGTATGAAAGCATGGTATTGAGCAGTGCCATCGATTGTTACCGCAGCATCGAATCTGCTCTTTAGTGTTTTCAATGTTTCCTCATGATCCTCTTTGCTACTAAAAACTATTTTAGTTTCTTTACAATAATTCTTTGCCCAATGGAATAAAGCAGTCGCATCTAAGATGCGATCTTGATGAGAGCACTGGAGGCTATACTTCGCTGCATTTCTTTTGAGGTTTGCTCCAATACCATCACATGCTCCTTTACCATGAGCAGTATGATGAAAATGCCACTCAGCTGGCATTCCAAAATCTTTTTCATGAGCTGTAAGATTTGCGAAGCTACTTTTGTTTTTAAAATGTTGACGAGCTCCGTCCGAAACGTAGTATACCTTTTCTACTGTAAATTTTGATTTTAGATAATTTAGTATTATCTTCTGGTACTCATAAACTGCAACGGTGTCATGTTTTAAATCGTCGGATATGATTGCCATACTTTTGTGTTCCAGGTTTTCTTCTTTCATGTAGTAAATAACTACTGTGAATATAGTTGCTTGGTCGTTATTGAAGTGGAATGCTTGTATGGAATCCTGAAGAACATATTTATAGTTCTCTGCGAAATCAAATGAAATAATGAATTCACCAGACTTCAAATGTGTTTTCAAGTCCTTAAAGAATGACCACTGCTCTTTGACTAAAAAGTCATGGGTTCTCAAATTTAGCAATCCTCTACACAGTTCTTCCACAAAATCATCCACATTTAAAATTATGGTTTTCAGTGTGCATCTTTCAGTCTGAAGCCAAGATTCAAATTTTAACTCCTCAATACATTCTCGATCAAAAGAGTTGATTAAATTTTCTTTGATGGATGTGGTTTCCGGGCAATTCGAACATTCACCTAAGTGGCAAGAAGTTGTAGCATTAGGGCACATAGTCAATTTAAGGCAATCGCGGTAATGGTGTAAATCTTCTGATGAATCATCTTTTAAGTAATTTAAGTTGATTTCCTTCAACATCAATTTAACATTTTCATGGTAAATACAAACACATACTGTGTGAGTTCCGCTGCTTCCTGCCAAAACGCAATGTTTTGGCCTCAGTTGTGTAAATTTTGTGAATCCAATTTTGACATCCTCGTATTCAGATTTAAATGTTGCGAATAATTCATTCAGGTTACAGAGAACCATTCTCTTCTGCATTTGAACTTTCTTGCCATCGATTCGTACATACATCCAGTCTTTCATGCCTGCCATCAGGCGACTCATATCATCTCGCTGATATAACTGAGTTATTAGAGATTTAGTATCGCACTCCAAAGTTTTTCCCTTCTTTTTGTTTGGGAGTGTGAGAATCCCATGCTCAGCAACCAATTGTTTATCAATTCTTGCTTTTCGTTGAGACGTTCCAAACTCAGTCATTGTTTTTGCAGAACTCCATGTTCTTGGAGCAAGCGTGAGAAGTTGAATTCTTTCAGCTTCACTCTGTGACGTTTTGTATTTCTCTTTTATTTGTTCAAGAACTTCTACTGCATCCTTATGGTATTGGTTTCGACACTCATTCGTTGAATTTGAAAAGTTAGAATAACCATCATCATCAACAGTTCTGTCTTCATTCTCGGAATTACTTTTGTCTTCATCTGGAATAACTTCAACGCAAGGCTCATTACTATTCAAATTCGGAAATTCGTTCAACTTTCCGAGCTCTTTCCTGCATGATCCACAAATTTTCAATCGTTTTGACAGCGTAGGGAATTTTTTTAATAAGCCGTCGGAAATATTTCGCATATCTGATGATCTGTGCTTCATTTTGTTAAAGGGATTAAAACAAAAAGACGAATAAATTTCATTTTCAACCTTAGCCTTTTTAGAAGTCGTAGACATTTTGAATTTTGTAAGTATTTATGTAAATAACACACGTCTTAACTTTAACGCTGTTTCTAAAAAACTGATATGTCTTCAGAATGACAATAAATAGTTTTTTAGGATCATATAGGTAGTACGTTTTAATGAATGAGTCTAAAATCTTTTATTAGGGTCAAGAAGGGCTTACATACTAAAGTACCTAGTTTAACCAAATGTTACAAATAATAATAAAAATAAACCACCATATAAATAACCTACCTGTCAACTTCTACCTCTCCACCCACTTCTTAAAGTCAAATGTCATAAAATAATAAATAAACTGGTACTTCGGAGAAGGGCCATAAAATATTTCCACTTGATTCCAAAAATTTGTTTCTGGGGCACCTGATATTTTAACAATGAAAATCACGTGTGCTGAAAACTACCTCTAGGATTGACTAAAAAAGCCGCAAGATACAAAACTCAGACAAATTTTGGGGGTGGAAAATTAATAGCGGTCGGCCTCATATTGCACCCCTCCAGTGGCTATTATCGGTCAGTTGTTGTGGTTTTTATTTTTAAGGTTTTAGAAACACTTACACACAAATATGAAAAAAAACAATTTAAAAACATTTGTCTTGAGTTACAAAACATTTATTTTGATAGATATCCCACTCGCATCCCACTAAGCGACCAAAAAGGTTTTAAAGGAAAAGACCTAAGCATTCTTTTGAGAAAAAAAAATTAATAAAAAAAGAGTCCATTTTGGAAAAAAAAAAGTCAAAAAGGTTTTTGATTTTTCAAAAAAAAGTAAAAAATTGTATGTCTTGAGTTACAAAACATTTTTTTTATAGATATCCCACTCGCATCCCACTAAGCGACAAAAAGGGTGTTAAAGGAAAACACATAAACTTTCTTCTGAGCAAAAAAAAAATTAAAAAATGGGTCCATTTTTTTTAAAAAAAGTCAACAAAGTTTTTGATTTTGCAAAAGGAAAAGACCTAAGCTTTCTTAAAAAAAAATAAAAAAAATAAATAAAAGGGCCCATTTTGAAAAAAAAGTCAAAAATATTTTTGATTTAAAAAAAAAACATCAAAAATATTTTATTAAATTTTTTTAATTTTTTTTTTCCAAAGATTGCATAAATAGCTATCTAAACTATTTGGGACACATTTTGCTAAGAACAATAGGTAATATGTTATATGGATAAAAAAAAACACCTGTTTGGCCAAAATGTCAAATTTTGACCTCCTATAACTCAGAGAGTTCTTGACCGATCTTGTTGAAAAATGGTGTCCGAATTACTATCCGATAGAACTAACATTGGTGCAAATTTCATCGCGATCGGAAGACATCGATTTCAAAAGTTGGTTCACTTGACGTGAAATGCCCCATATATATTTAGCATGAAACATCGGAAATTACCAAATTATTTAATTAGCAAATAAAGAATTTTGCATTTAAAATCCGGTCGCACTTAAACTTTAATATCTGCTTAAAGAAAAATGCGATTTCATAATGTTCAACCATAAATTTTATATTATTTATTAACAGATATGAATATGCAAAAAACTAGTAATAAAAATTCTAGCTTTTGACTTGATGGTACCCATTAACTTTTGCACAACTTTTCGGTCCACCTGTGCTGCATATTTATTCCAAGCAGATTACATTTTTTATTGTCGATAATAGCGCTTCCATTCTTCTTTAATTTAGCTTTGTTGACAATAGCCCAATATTTTTCATATGTTTTGGTATTACATAGACAGCTTTGGAATAGTGACAGGAGGTCAAATCGGGCCAAAACTTTAATGAAAAATGGTGTTGTCTAATAAAGGGTAGCAAACGTTTTTAAAGACATTCTTTGATGGAAATATCCGAAGTCATAGTTGTAGAGGTTACAAACGGAGCACTCTTACGACCGCAACTGAAAATACCTTGCCACAACATTACCTTCTTCTTAAATTTATCCATTTTTGTATATTTATATTTTTGATTGACACTCCCGCAGGGTTGGGGGTAGTGCATTAAATATTTAGTGCACTAAGGTTTCCACTAAATCCCACTATAGTGACAACATTGTGATTTTCCACTATTTTTCATCACTATAGTCGTAGTGAAAAATATTTTAACTACCACTAAAAAAATTAGTGGTAGTGAAAATTTTTCCACTAATTTATAAACAGGTGTAATTTATATTTATTTTCCGAAAGAATCGTTAAAATAACAAATTAACTCGGAGTAAAAATAAAACACGTCCAGTTTCAATCACGAACAATTTAACAATTTTTTTCAATTTGAATCAATAAATTTCATCACTTTTAAAGATGTCCAAGGGAACTTTTTTGTCCGATCAAGAAAAGATTCCAATTAAATTTTTTCACGACCAAGGATGTTCCAATAGAGAAATTGGACGTAAAATCGATCGTTCGGAAAGTGTGATGCGAAATTTCTTCAAGAAAGGTCAAAATTATGGAGTTCGCAGACCTACAAAGGGAAATACAAAACTAACAAGAAGACAACATTATCTAATAAAACAAGAAGCAACCCGCAACAAATTGAATTCCACACAAATAAAGAATAAATTGAATCTTCCAGTGACTTCCAAACACGTTGCACACATTTTACGAAACGATGAAAACATAAAATGGAAAAAGCCGAAATGTAAACCAATGCTAAAAAGCTCCATAAAGAAAATCGTCTAAAATTCGCAAGAAAATATATGAAATGGACAGATGAGTGCAAAAAAAGTAATTTTCTCAGACGAAAAAAAAAATAATTTAGACGATCCTGACTCATACTCATGATTTTGGCACGATTTGAGATCAAACGATGTTCGGATGTCAAAACGTAATTTCGGTGGTGGCAGTGTTATGGTTTGGGCAGCGTTTTCTGCAGTTGGCAAGTCGAAAATATGTTTTGTTCCGACAAAAATGAATAGTGCGATTTATAATGAACTGTTGGAAGATGCTCTTCTTTCATTTATGGATGAAAAAATGGATGAAGATTGTATATTCCAACAAGATAATGCTGCAATCCAGGTTTCTAAGCAATCTAAATCTTGGTTTAATGAACATAACATTGCTCTGTTGGACTGGCCGGCTTGTAGTCCGGACTTAAACCCAATGGAGAACTTGTGGGGATACATGGCCGTAAAGTTTATGCAAATAATGCCCAGAATGAAAGCATAATGACTGTGACAGAGCTGAAACAAAGAATTAAACAAGTCTGGTAGGAAATTGATTCCGATCTGCTTAAAAAATTAGTGGAATCAATGCCAGACCGTATTTTTGAAACAATCCATAACAAAGGATCATCCACACATTATTAATAATGCTACAGTGGACCATAAATTAAAGTGCGTTTGTAGGAAAATACCCTTAAAAGCTGTTAATCTCGAAAATTAAGTAAAAAAATAAAGTACAAATGAATTTTTTTTGTAAACAATATTTTAAGTAAAGTCTTAACTAATTTAATAAAAAAATTTGTAGCCCCCTAAATATGTTCTTGTTTAATTATTAAAATTTTTTTTAAAAAAAGTATTGTGCGTTTATAGGAATATGCACCAGTGTATTATTATTGATTTTATAAAGTTTTTTGCTTCTCCTGTAAAAAAAATAAAAGTGTAATTACGTCCGTTTGCATTTAAGGTGACGATATGTGGATTCGATTTACAGAACACATAAATATGTGAATTCATTTAAAGGAGCAATTAAAAAAAATGCATTTGATAAATTTAAAAATGCAACTTTTATAAGGTTTTGTAAATCAATAACAACTTTTGGATAATGGTTTATTTATATTTGAAAGAGGACGTTTTCTTAAGTAAATGGTTTTTTGTATGAAGAAAAGTGTTGGTGTTAAATATAAAAATATATTGGCTAAACAATTTTGTTGTTTAGCCAATTTAACATTTTTGAAGATTATTTGAAACAATTTAAGGACATTTCAGATGCATGTGCATCATGAATGGATTTTTTTAATTATGTAGTCTGTATTATCTAATAATTATCTTTCAAATGCATCTTAAATCAATAAAACCTAACGTCAGCTTCATAAGATACGAATTTATAATTATACACATTTATACTCATTATACTCAATTTTTTTAATTTTTCCAAAAATTAAAATTGCAAGTTCTTCGAAATTAAAATAAATAAAAATGGAAATGTCCGAATATGATCAAAATAGGAAGGTGAATTTGTTTGTGGTTTCTTATGGAATTGATGATATATAACAATGTATAATGACACTACTGAACAGTAAAAAAGGGCTTCGCTTGCAAAACATATATTTTATTTTAATACGACTTTGGTACGCTGATCAAAAATATATGTGAACAGTTTTAAAACCGCAATAACGTGGAATTTTAATGTCAAGTGTTAAAAACTGAACATGATTTTAAAATCTGCGGAAGGTAAACAATTAATTGAGTACAATTTGTTATAAGCAATTGAAAAATTCTTATTTTTCAATACGATTTTTAAATTTTTGGCACGAGGAGCTCTTATCAAAAAATTGTATTTGTGCAGTAGTGTCATTGGGATAAAATTAAGAATAACAACCTTATTAGCTTAAAAAAGGTGTAATTTATATTTACCTTAATGGATCATTATTAGGATACACCAGAGCAACTCTGTCACCGGGCTTTAAAGTCACTTGTTCAGGACCTTTACTGAATATTTTCGTCGACAAAGCATATGCAATCTTTTGAGCTCTAGATAAAAGTTTGCCATATGTTAATGTAGTCGTTATCTTTCCATTGGGATCAACAACGGTAGCCATAGGAGACTTAAAGGAGTTTATGCCAAAGCGTTGGACTGCTGCCTCTAGAGAACGAGGCAAACTTGCTGACACTGATAACTGTTCGCCTTGGACAGAACTCATTGTACTACCTTCTGGTTTTGGGGCATTTGGATCTTTAGGATTTGCGGCTATTTCAAGTTCGATGTCATTGTCTTCATAAAATTCAGGAAGTGGCCGTCGTTTGGGTCGTTTAAGTGTGTTGAGCAATTGTTGAATTTTAGCTGAAACTTTCCATTTCCCATTGCCGTCTTCATTGACATCAGTTTGAGATATATTGACATATCGAGTTACCCGATCCGCAGCTCGACGAGTATTGTTAAACTGTGTTATATCTGGAGCAGCATCTGTAACAAAGAAATTAACGATATTTATAATTGTTTTATATCCTACAAGTATTGCTTTTGACTAGGTTTTAAGATTTTTCGGACTTTTCAACATTATTTAAATGTATACCATCTAAATAACTAGTTTTATTTCTAATATTATTGTTTTATTAAAAACTTTAATGGTCTTAATCTTTACATATCGAGCTTACTGCTTTTATTTATACATTCATTCGATTCAATGAAACTCCTTTTCACTTCTGTATTAATCAATAAGATGTTAATGTACATATACAGTAGAAGACAAAATCGTTCACCAAAAGTCCATAAAATTTTGTATTACAGAAGAATTTTATTATTCACTATTTATATGAAAAATATTAATTAATTTTAAAAGAGGATCAATTTACTAGCATAAACAATACACAAAAACTAAATTAAATACAATATACTACTTTAAAAACAAAAGTCGGTGTGAACAGTTTTGTCCCTTGTTTCAAAAACAGAGTAATTGTAAAATTGTTATTTTGTATGACCGCCACGTGACTTTGATTTGACAAACTATTTACAAGATTTTCGGAAATGTTTGGGCTTATATTTCGCCCAAATTTCCATTTCAAATGGTGTTATGGCATACAGCTATGGGGCACGGCCTCAGCGTCAAATGTAGAAAAGATCCAAAGACGTCAAAACAAGTTTTTAAGAATGATCATAGTTGCCCCATGGTATATCAAAAACGCGAATATACACAAAGATCTAAACGTGCCCCTTGTAAAAACTGAGATCACGAAGAATGCAGAAAAATATTTAAAAAAGCTTTAAATTCACCCAAACCCATTGGCCCGCAACATATTAGTTAACCGTGGCCACACTCGATTAAGAAGGAGGGACACAGACCTAATCAAAAGACTAGAAGGAAGAATGTCAATTTAATAAAAGCTAAATGAATAAACAATTTTTCGTCCGGCTCTGGATGGACTAATTAAATTATAATTATTAGATATACGATTTGAAATACTTGTTGTTAGTTCATTAAGTAATGAAGATTCAATAAATAAAAAATGAAATAAAAAAAATTGTCCTAATATTCGCGATAGGGTTTAAATGAGTGGACTGGGAAGGCAATTCGAGCAGTTTGATTTCGTTATCAACAAACCATTTTTTTTTTTTGGTATTTTCGCTGTGTTCTTAGGATCATTGTCCTGCATAATTATTTCTTGTTGACTATGTTCAACACCGAAAATATCCAGACTCGGGAGATAAAAGTTCTCCAATATGGTAATATAGTCTGTGGCACTTATACTACACTTATACTGATACGCAGTACAGTGTTGCTAATTTTGAGATAGCGGCCAAGTCTTTTGTTTTGCCGCCAATTTTTAATTTTAAATACTCATATTAAAGCTAACACCTGAGAACCTCAGAAGCCAAAAATTCAGGTCTCTATGTAAACATTTAAACAGGGTGATTCAATATGCACCTTTTTATTATCTGACTGAAAAGTAGGATTTTGTAATAAATTTTGAAAATTCAATCACTTATAACTTTTTATTTACAAAAGGAGTTTTTATGAAATAAACGGTTTTCGTTAAAATCGTTTCATAGCTTTAATATCAATGCAGATGTATGTATGTTTCCACCAATTTTGAAATCGCTTTTATAATATTTTTAAAGATGTGTTAAATTTTACATAAATTTAAGGTTTGATGGAATAGAACCTTAGGGAATTCCTAATATTTCGTAAAGAAACCTAGTACCATTTTAAAGTACGTACTCTCTCCTTTATTCACATACCCATTTCGTTTTGTGTTTTTTTGCTCTTTTTGAGCTTGATAAATTTTTTTGACTTAAGTCTGATGTTTGTACTCTATACCACCATACATGTTGTATAGTATAAATGCATCCTTGTAAACAAAGTACAAAAGCAATTTTGAAGATATTTCGACAGAATTTGATACATACAATTTTTTTGGACCAAGGACGAAGCCTATTGAAACTGGCTGAAATCGGTCCATTATTTTACCTAGCCTACCTAATTAGGGTTCTATAGCTGAAAGAAAAAGTCGACTTTTCGACTTTTTCCGTTTTTTAAAAAGTCGACTCCTCGAACTTTCGACTTTTGGTAGTTTATGAAAAGTCGACTTTTCGAACTTTCGACTTTTTAGTTAATCGACTTTTTTCGACTATTTTCGACTTTCCGACTATTTTCGACTTTTTCGACTATTTTCAACTTTTTACCATTTTTTGTAAAAAAATACATGGTTTCTACATTTATTGATGCGCCTTTTGTAATATTTAGCAATAAAAATAAAATTTATCAGGCGATAATAGTTAGAATAATGTTGTAAGAATTTTGTGTGGAAAAAAAGCTTTATTTTATAAACATTTATTTATTTATTATTTACATATACTAGCATACACTACAAAAAATGCAAGTGCAATATTTTGTTTAACAATCTAAAAAGTCGACTTTTATCGACTATTCGACTTTTATCGACTATTTTCGACTTTTATCGACTATTTTCGAATATTCGACTTTTGAGATAACATAATCGATTTTTCGACTTTTTTCCGACCAAAAAGTCGATTTCGACTTTTCGACTTTTTTCAGGAAATAGTCGATTGTTCGAACAATCGACTTATAGAACCCTAATACAAATGCCTCCCGAAATTGGACTTTATCCGTCATAAATGTAAATATAGGTATCTACACAGAAAAAAAATTCATAATTGGAATGAATTTTGTAATAAATATTATTAATCGAACTTGACTTTTTTTTCCCAAACTTATTTCATTCAAAATAAGAACATGTTCATAAATATTATAAAATTTTACATGACGGAAATTTTTGCTTTTTTTACTTAATTTTTTTAATAAATTGCATTATAATTGTATTATATAATGAATTAGTGCAAGAATATTTGCATAATAGCCATATATTGGCCAATATTTTAAGATAAAAAGGAGAATATCTGAAATTTAAAAATTATCATTAAACATAATAAAACATTCATAAATATAAAAGCATTTCATCCTCTTAAATCAATTTAATCATTTTCGCGCTTTTTATATCATTTTGCATCTGAAAATCATAAAAAAACTAAAAATTTTCCATGAAAAATTTCAAACATTTTTGAACAACATAAAAATAAAAATGAAATTGAAATTATATTTTTCCAGCCTTCTAGATTTTATTTCAAAACATAAAATATTAAAAAAATCATACTATTTAAGAAATTATTTATAAATGTTATGAATTGAAATCAATGAATTCGAATCATAATATTTATGTTGAAACTTTTTTCTGTGTACACAAAATTCCGAAAATCATTCATGAAAATAAATTATTGAAATTTTAAAGAAAAATGATTTTGCTCATTTTCTTAGTTTAGGTTATTATATCGTCGGGCATGACCGACCATACTTTCATACTTGTTATTATTATAACTCCTTACTACTATTATTCAATTTTATTGGAAAATAAAATATTTCTAATAATAAACTTTTCTAAAAAATTCAACATTTTATTTAAATTTTTTTTAATTATTCGACAAAAAGATACAATACAATAAATACTCAATTTTTTGTAATATATTTTATATGCAAATTGCAAAAAAAATTGCTTACTTAAATTATGGCTAATAATTCTTAAGAAAATAACTATAAATTTTCTAGACATCGTAACTACGTTCCGCCACAACAAAATATACAAACTAAGTCACCTATCAAACAAAAAAAAACCGCATTAAAGAATTCCGCCTGTGTCAAAAGTTATACAGTTTTTGCCGCCTATTTTAAATTTGCCACACTGTGCGCCGAAGTACACTTAGCTCATTGCCACGAAAACATCCCCAAACTATGATTGATCCAACCCCCAAATTTCATAGTTTGACATATGTTGAGATCTTGTACCTCAACGCGTTTAACAACCCATGTCCATGTGTGTCCATCTGACACCACCCGATTAATTTTAGTTTCATCAGACAAATTAACTTGTTTTCAATCGTCAATGGTGAAGTTTCCATACGATTTAGAGAACTTTAATCGAGCCTTATAAAGTTAAACACCTAAAGTTAAAACCTGGTTTTAATGTTAAAACCTTAATTAGCTAATTCTGCGTTCACACTGTTAGTTTTTATATATCTGGTTTTAACATTTATTGGAGAAACTGTATAACAGCTGTTTTTTTTATCAGCTGTTTTCAACATTTTGATGTTGGTAGCTCTGTTTTTTTTGTCACGGACGTTGACCCTATTGGCCTCTCTAAGCACTTAATTAGTTTCCACCGCAGTATCTGTGACTCCAGAAATGATTAAGATTATTTTGTTTTTTTTATCTTATTAGCCAGAATTGTACTTCAAAATTTAAGTACGATTCATACTCATTTGTACTTAGAAAAAGTATAAACGGGATTGATAAAAAAAATCAAGCGGAAATTTTCTTAAAACTGGAACGAAATTCTTGAATTAAGTAAGAAAATCTTGTTTTAAGTACAAGTGAGAAGTTAAATTAGTTAATTCTTAAACTTCAAATTAAGAATAAGATAACTAGAAATAGGAAAAAAATGATATTGATTCATACTAGAAAAAGAGCGGTATAAAATTTACTCTCTGAGCTGTTCTCAAAGTAATTTTCTACTCGCGCTGTCGCACAGTGGGAGAAAACCCTAATTTAGTGGAATTAAATTCGTATCTTCTAAACGCTTGGCCAAATTAATTTCATTTATATGGAAATATTGCAGGCAAGGGGGTAAGCTAATAAAGTAATGCAAAGTGGGTACTGTTACTTAAGTAGAATGAGCGGGAGAGGCTGCTAAACTACACTACCTCGGAAGAAATTCTATACTATTTTTAATTGTATGAAATTGTTTTAATATATCTTTCAAAAAATTTAAATTTTATAAGTAATTTTTTTTATAGCAAGTAACTATTTAAATCTATAGATTTTGGACATTTACCCTATTGTCGGCATAGGTCGAAATATTCATATGAAATTAAACTTTTTTTAATTTTATAAATAAGTTTATTTTTAAAAACGAATAACAATTACACTGTGCAACAACCAAAATCGGAATGGAGAAAATCGGGAAATATTAGGACCCGCTGTTATCAAAAAACTGGAGTCTGATGAATCACTAGGAAGTAATGGATCCAACAAAAGATGCATAACATCTTTCGATAACGGTTCCACTTTTGAATAACTTACAGAAGAAGTTCTGGACAATGTGGATATAACACAGCGTTAAAACAAATATATTAATATTGACATAAAACGCTTTGCAAATGTTATATTTTTATACCCTTCAGCTTCGTGAGAAGGGTATATATACAGTCAGCGTCAAAAGAAAGTGTACAACTTGTTTTTACATTTAAAACGTTTTATTTACATATTAAAAAACATTTTTTTCGCCAGTTCTAGTATATTTAACAAAACACTTAATTGTTCTCTTGCAATATATAAACAAAAAACTAAACTATTTCAACTGCAACAAAAACAGTAACAACAAAACCAAAAATACTCCATTGTTAACGCGTCAGAAAAAAGTGTACACATTTAGAATTGCAATAAGATTTTTCTAGCTACATAAAAAAATATATTGTTATTCTTTATTTTTGCCTAGATTATAATTTTTTGTGGATCTTGCTGCTAGTCTCATGAGATTTTAAGATAGTAGCTTTTCTTGTTTGATCGCGAGAACTTTAAAACCAAAATGGGAAAACAAACTGCAATTGAAACAAGAAATTAAGTCATAAAATTTAAAAATGAAGGCAAATCGTCACGTGAAATCTCCTCTATAATAGGAAGAAGCCATAATACTGTAAACAAATTATAGACAAACAAAAAAACAAAACGCCTTAACAACCTTGAAATACGATCGATTGTGAGAGCAGTGAAGAAAGTATTCACAGTAAGTGCAGTAAAATTATGCGAAGAATTAACAGATTCGTCTGGAGTGAGAGTTAGTAACAGTACGGTTCGCCGATCGCTACACCCAAATGCTCTATATGGTGGAGTTCCGAGAGAATAACCCCACATTTCCAAACGAAATAAAGAGCGACTTCGAGAATTCGCAAACAGGTATAAAAACCAAGAAAATTGTTTTGGAATAATGTGCTGTTTACGGACGAAAGCAAGTTTGAGATTTTCGGGAGTAAAAAAAAGAGTAAAATTTGGAGAAGCAAAAATCAAGAGTTCGACCAAAAAATGTACTATCCACCGTAAAGCATGGTGGTGGTTAGGTGATGGTGTGGGGGTGTATGGCGGCAAGTGGCATGGGAAAACTCATATTTATTGATGTTTGATGGACAAAACCGATTACCTAAACATTCTTATAGAAAATATGGAACCCATCATTAGAAAATAAAATCTAGACCGAACCTGGATCTTCCAACAGGACAACTATCCGAAACATACTTCTTAACTTGTTAAAGAATGGTTGTTGTATCATACACCGAAACAACTGGAACAACCCCCACAGTCACCGAACATTAATCCCATTGAACATCTGTGGTAGCATTTGGACAGACAGATCAGAAAATGAAATATTACCAGCAATGACTCTCTACACGAAATCCTGCAGGAAGAGTGGTTCAACATTCCAACATCGGTGACATCAAAATTGGTAGAAACAATGCCAAGGAGGCTTGAAACTGTTTTAAAACCCAAAAGATGTCAAATAAAATACTAAACACGTTTTTTCTTCTAATTCCCCTAAACTGTACACTTTCTTTTGACGCGTTAAAAATGGAGTATTTTTGGTTTTGTTGTTACTGTTTTTGTTGCAGTTGAACTAGTTTAGTTTTTTGTTTATATATTGCAAGAGAACAATTAAATGTTTTGTTAAATATACTAGAACTGGAGAACAAATAGTTTTTTAATATGTAAATAAAATGTTTTAAATGTAAAAACAAGTTGTACACTTTCTTTAGACGCTGACTGTAAGTTTGTCATTCCGTTTGTAATTTCTACATTTTTCATTTCCGACCCTATAAAGTATATATATTCTGGATCCTTATAGATAGCGGAGTCGATTAAGCCATGTCCGTCTGTCTGTCTGTCTGTCTATTGAAATCAATTTTCTGAAGGCCCCAGATATCTCCGGGATCCAAATCTTCAACAATTCTGTCAGACATACTTTCGAGAATTTTGCTATTTAAAATCAGCAAAATCCGTCCATAAATAACGGAGATATGAGCAAAAATCCGAGACAACCTCTGAAAATTTCATCAAAAAACACAATGTATTGCATGCTTTGACAAAAAAGCAACAAAATGTATGGTTGGATATGCAAGCTTTGCGTATTTTGTTTTTTTTTGTGTTTTGTTTCTTTTGGCGTTGTTGTTGTTTTTATACAACTAAACGTTTGTTTGGTTGTGTGTTGGTTTTTTGACAAAAAAACAACAAAACGTATGTTTGGATGTGCAAGCTTTGCGTATTTTGTTTTTTTTTGTGTTTTGTTTCTTTTGGCGTTGTTGTTGTTTTTTTTTTTATACAACTACACTTTTGTTTGGTTGTGTGTTGGTTTTTTTGACAAAAAATCAACAAATCGTATGTATTTTGTTTTTCTTTTCTTTTGTGTTTTGTTTCTTTTGGCGTTGTTGTTGTTTTTTATACAATTAAACGTATGTTTGGATGTGTGTTGGTTTCATTGCCTTGCGTATTTTGTTTTTTCTTTTGGTGTTCTGTTTCGTTTGGCGTTGTTGTTGTTTTTTGTGTTCTTGATAAAATTAGGATGCTGTACGCTGAAAGTGGGCAATGTACATACATACCTACATATATACTAATTATAAAAAATAATAATGCATCCACAACAAAGGTGAAGGGTATATAAGATTCGGCATAGCCGAATATAGCACTCTTACTTGTTTTTAAATAATACAGTTACTCTATTTATAAAACATAATACAGCAAGTCAATCGAAAACTTTGGATAAGTTTCTTTTTACATGTTTTCTTTTACTATATTATCTATATATAGATAATATAGTTGGTTCACTTGACGTGAAATGCCCCATATATATAAAAGAGTAACGTTACTGACTGACTGATTCATCATCCCACAGCCCAAACGGCTGAAGCTAGAATCACGAAATAAGAAGGGATTTTTGGAAATACGAACGTTTAGGGGGTAAAAAAGCCGAATATAGCTCTCTTACTTGTTAATCTAAATAAAGCACTACCATATTTAAAAGGACTCATAATTTTATGACAAATTTGGTATATTGGCATTTGTTTTTAGCAACTTCTAAGTAGTTAGAATTACATAAATTTCATTTTTCTATAATGTAATTACCAATAGCACTTCTTATATACAATCTTAAAAAAATAAGGAACAATTTAGTACGAGATTTTACATTTTACGTAGATGATTCCATCTACATAAAAAAAAGTAAAAATAAAACTTAAAGAAAACCTTGTACTATCCTGCTTAATAACAACTTTGAAAACAATTCTTCATAAAAAAAATTTCTGAAACATTTTTTACATTGTTGTCAATACCATACCACTGAAGTTATTAATAAATGTTAAATAGTTTTAAGTACAGCAACAACTATAGATTGAAACTACATAACAATAAATCAAATATGTCAAAGTTTTTTTTTATTTATTTTGCGCCACTAAATTGTTGATTTCTCCTACAGTGTGTCGGTTAGTTACATGAATAAACAAGCAATTTGCATCAGTCTGTTTTGTACGTTCCGTGTTGTTCTGTATTGTTTTCGGTCTTTTGTGTTGTATGAAAAAAATATGAGCGAGGCAGAAGTGGTTCCGGACAAAGAAGACACCCTCCTGCTTCTCAGGTAAGACCCCTTTCACACTAGGCAATTTAGTTGCGCAATTCTCTTGCCCAACAACAAAATAGCATTAAAAATTTTCGTCTCTTTAACCCGACATTACCTCTGGCATCGACAAACACAAGAGACTTGCGCAACTAAATTGCCTAGTGTGAAAGGGGTCTAACATACAATAGCTTGCAATATATGAAAGGTGAAAACATTAAGGAAGCAATACCTCCTCTTGGTCTTCGAATCGAATTTAGGAAGAAGCTTTTAAGTGGAAATAATTCAGGTAAGCATTTCGTGATTTTTGCAAATATAATTTAACATATCTTAATCTATAGTTTGGCATGACGACACAATTTCTGTCCAATCCAAAGTTGATAACTGGATAATTGAAGAAAATGACTTCCGTGGCAAACGAGTTTTAAGTAAGGTAATACTATAGATAAATTGTATATGTATTTCTTTTTTATCTCATATTGCAAGTATTATTATATATTAAATTAGCTTACATAAATAAATTAGCTTACATCAAGTACGAATTCGAGCTTAAATCAATCCTATTTTTGGATTATATCAAGTGCGAATTCGAGCTTAAATCTAGTTCAGAATTCTTGAAACAAGCTCATTTTGGGATTAATTCAATCTCGGACATTCTTAAATCAATCCGATTTTTGGATTATATCAAGTATGAATTCGTGCTTAAATCAAGTTTAGAATTCTTGAAACAAGCTCATTTTAAGATTAATTCAATCTCGGCCGTACTTAGGGAGAGCTAAAATTAAGATATTTGGACTTGATGAATAAGTACTTGAATCAAGTATTTTGTACTCGGTTTAAGAAAATCCGTACTTACCCTACTATTGACACCTCTCCGGATTGATTTAAGTACGGATTACTCAATTTTTTTATGAGTGTAGAAACTTTGTATTTTTCGCAATTAATCGGTACGAAACGCAATTTTTTTATATCTTCTAGGGTGTTTTTCCTTTAAAACATAATTTATAGCTTTACACATTATAAAGTAACTGAAAAGTTATTGAAGTGCTTTATTTTCAGTTTTTTTTTGTAATAAAGAAATATTCACTTAATTTCTTCCATGTAATATCAGAATTTAACATAATTTTTCACAACATCTATTAGGGGACAATACTGTTCACATGTAACTTTGTTCAGCTATGATTTAAAAAACGTATAAAAGTTTCATTAGTTTCAGAGTGAGATACCAGATAATAGTAAATAGAGTGCTTAACATTTTACAAAAGGAAAATGTTATCGGACCTGTTGTTATGTACAAGAAATAATCTGTAAACTAAAATTTCATGTAATCGTGAACATTTTTGTCTTCTACTGTATAAGTCTTCTTTTTGTCTTCTACAGTAGAAGACAAAACTGTGGTCGTATTTGAGAAAATTTAGATAGCTCCAAAAATAGAAAGTGCGTTTCATTTACTATCACTCTGTCAGATCGAAATTTTGATATAGTTTCTCATTTAAAAGTAATTTTAATGTAGAAACTAGTTAACTCCATGCATTTTTTGACAAAAACAAGGTAACACCATAGTTTCTTAAAAACATAAAAATTATAACTTTAAAACGACGTTGTTTCAAAAACTAAGAGAGAAAGAGCTAAATAGAACAAATTCGGGCAGTGATGTTAACCGTACGGTAATTACCGTATTGTACGGTAATTTAGACCTCCGTACGGTAGGCAGGTAATTTCTACATTTGTACGGTAATTTTAAAAAAATTTGAATTTTTAAAAATTATATCCTAAACGTTATATTTCCATAATGTGTCTACATATAATGTACATATTTCTCATTAAAATAATCATAAAACTTTGAGGATGATGATTACCAATTACCACTAGACAAAATATATCTACGCGGTAAAATAATCGCAAGTCTTTCAAGTATGAATATTTCAACATACAAATTAGTATTAAAAACTGATCGTAATAAATCCCCAATTGTTTTGCATTTCCCAGAAGCTGTTGAAATGGATGAATTTAAATAAATAGATACGGAATTTATATTATAAGGCAAATAAATGATGTTGATAAAAATGGCATTCTGCTGTTTTACAAACATGGTCCTATATTCAAAACCCACTATCTTTGATATTCACGAAAATTACTTTTTGATAGTAAAATGTTCAGTAAAACAGCCCTCATCTATGGTGTGAATTCCTTACAACCTATTGTCTTTTGCTGTTTTATTTGCATTTTTGTTATTTCTCTATGTTATACAATTATTTTTTTCCGAATGCAAAAGCCTCTATCTTTTCAAATAATTTTCAAATATTTTTTTGGAATAATTTCTTCTTGCAATTCATGTTTTCCTACTAATTTTTGAATGCTGAACATGAATTTTACATTTTTCAATCATTTAAAAAAATGAATTACCATGAAAATATTTTACCATTTTGTTTTTGGAAAATATAATTTCCATGGCATAACAATTAATGGTTAAAGTTGGAGTTTGCTTAAAAAGTGTCTACTTTTAAAGTTTTTTTTATCTTATGTTGTATTATTAGCCGTTATCTTAAATAAATCACGTTAAAAACTGACAGATGGCATAAATGAAATCAAAATAATTTAATTCTATTAAAATGCAAAATCCTCTATCTTTTCATTTTAATATACACATTGAATATTTTGAGAAGAAAAACCCTCTAGCATACCGAATTTTAATAACTCAAGTAATACGCGACAAAAAACATTTTTTTTGGCTTTCCTGAAAAGTTGTTTTTTAAGATAGAGAGTTTTGAATATAGACCCTCGATATATTGAATTATAAAAATAAACCTGTTTCAATAAGAAAATATTATTATTTTTGTACTAAACTTTGGATACGGTAATTTTACTTAAAAAACGGTAATTTTTTTAGGGCTGTACGGTAATCGAAATTAAAAAGTTAACATCACTGAATTCGGGTCACAAGCTCTTTGCGTCAAAATTTTGAACCTAAAAAAGAAAAAACGGCAAATTATTGAGTGACAATCAGTTGTATGGAAAAAAATTTTTGTTAAAATTTTGAAGAGTGCCGGGTGGAATATTGTGACACTAGGCCTAAAAGTTAAGTGCTGAAAATTTTAAGCCAATCGGACAACGATTTCTGGACGCGCATCGAGGTCAGAGTTCAGATATATGCTAAATTTTACTATTTATATGGAATAAATAGGTGAAACTCGTTAACTTTCTGCATTGTTTTCTAGAAATATGTAGATTTATTTATATTAATGAATATTACATTAAAAAAGATTTTGTAAATTAACCCTGTATCTCCTTTGTGTCAAAATGACCTTTTTCAGTTTTTGTAAAAATTTTGCTACTAAATAACTACTTTTGCAATTGAATGCAAAAGAGTCGAAATGTGTACTTAAGTATCGTTGTAATGAGATATAAATGACAAAATTTGGTTAAAAAATGATAAAGTTATTACAAATTCGCCAGACCATTAACATGTCTCAGGCCACATGAACAAGAAATTTAAGAAAAAAAAAATTAACATATTTCGAGAAAAATTAATGTAAAAGCTAATTTTTATTTAAAACTAGTTGACCGCACCGGCTTCGCCCGGTAGCATTTATTAATATTAGTTCGTCAAGTTTCTCCAACCCTGCCTGTTCTTATTTATTTGCAAATAAAATATCTAAATTTGTACTGCATTACAGTTGACTGTACTCAAAAAAGCCGGTGTTAGCCGCAATTTTTTTATTTTTTTTTTTCTTTACAAACCATCTCCTGAAAATTTCGAATCGAAAAAAAAACAAGTAAGAGTGCTATATTCGGCTGTGCCGAATCTTAAATACCCTTCACCAAATTATACTTCAAAATTTTAAATATTTTTAGGTAAACAAAATTTAATTTTTTTTCCAGTTGTTTTTTGAATTTTTTGGAAAAAAAAAATTTTTCGATTGTTATTTTAATTTTTTTTTTTTTTAAATTAAAATTTTTTTTTTTAAATTTTAAATTTTTTTTTTTTTAAATTTTAAAAAATTTTTTTTTGTTTTTTAATTTTTCTTTTTTTTAAAAAAAAAAAAATCTGGTTCAAAATTTTTTTTCCCGATTTTGACCCATTATAGGTCCAACTTTCTATGGTCTTATATACGTCGTTGCAAATGTCTTTGAAATATCTATCATTAGATATCCATATTGTCTATATTAATGTCTTAGTAATCCAGATATAGGTAAAAAAATAGGTCAAAAATCGAGGTTGTCTTGGTTTTTTCCTCATATCTCAGCCATTTGTGGACCGATTTTGCTGATTTTAAATAGCAAAATTCTCGAAAGCATGTCTGACAGAATTATTGAAGATTTGGATCCCGAAGATATCTGGGGTCTTCAGAAAACTGATTTCAACAGACAGACAGACAGACAGACAGACGGACAGACAGACAGACAGACAGACAGACAGACAGACAGACAGACAGACAGACAGACAGACAGACGGACATGGCTTAATCGACTCCGCTATCTATAAGGATCCAGAATATATATACTTTATAGGGTCGGAAATGAAAAATGTAGAAATTACAAACGGAATGACAAACTTATATATACCCTTCTCACGAAGGTGAAGGGTATAAAAATCAGCCAAATCGCTCCAGCCGTTCTCACGTGATGACATTACATACATGGACCATTTCATTTTTATATATATAGATATATCAGTATTTACTTGTGTATGAGTTTTTGTCTTCGTAGGATACCGTTAACCTATTCGCAGGTATGGTCAAAAAAAATATTTTTTTAACGGCTGTTGCGAATCTCCATTTTCAAAATTTTAAAAATTTTGTTAAACAAATTTCAGAATTTTTAGATCATCACATTGGGATTTATTGAGATCATAATAGGGAATAAAAATATGAAAAAATTATGTCAATACCTCTTACAGTTTTTCCGTACCTGCGATTTAAATTTTGCGATTTTCAAGAAAAACGAATTTTTTGACCATATATTGGCGAATGAGCCCAATTTCCTTATTATAGTCCGGGTAATTTTTCAATATTTGGAACTTCTAATGAAAGTATAGCGAAATGTTTATTATTTTTGGGCAGATTTTGGTGAAACTTAAGAAAAATATAACATGAAGTGTAGTATTTATATCAACAGCACAAAAATGGAAATTGACCTTAATGGCACTTGGGGTTAAAATGACACTCAACTTTTAAAATCACGAAAAACACAGCCATTTTGACCCCAAGTGCTCTTAAAGGTTAAAATCCATTTTTGCACTGTTGTTGTAAATGTTAGATCCCAATGCATATTTACCTCAAGTTTCATTAAAATCGGCTCAAAATATATAACATTTCGCTATTGAAATATTATTTCGCTATTAATATTAGGTATGGCCAAAAATATTTTTTTTTGGCCATACCTGTCTAAGAAGACAAAAACTCATAGACAAGTAAATACGGATATATTTTAAATAAAAATTAGCTTTTATTTTAATTTTTCTTCCAATATGATAAGTAGGGGGCGGATTTTCAGGCATTTATTATTCGAATATATGCGCCTAAAAGATGCCCTAAAAAATTAAAAATATACCCTAAAAAATAAAAAAATATGCACTTATTTTTTTCAAAAATATTTATTAAAACAAAAAATAAAATAAAAATCAGTTCATTGTAAACATAAAAAACATATTTGTATTTTATCATTAAAGTAAAGCTATTAAAAGTTAAATATTACTATTATTTTTGTACTTGAAAAGGTATATACTACGTAGAAATCTATTCGATCAATTTTAAGACAGGCTATTATTTATGTAAACAAACATATTTTTGACTAAGTTGTCAAACGTAAATGATTGCCTATTTTGTCTCAAAAAGTGTTTATACATAGAAAATGACCGCTCCACATCAACAGATGTTATAGGAGCATACTTAAATGACTGTAATTCGTCAGCAGAATATTGATCTTCAACATCATTCGAATTTAAATTAATTGTATTTGTAATATTTTTCATTTTCTCGTATCCTCTATTTTTTTTAATCACCGCTTGCAACTTTAATTTTATTTTATCGGCAATGGGACCTTCCGCGGCTTCGACTCTTTCAATTGCACTATTAACTAAACATATTTGAGTGTTCAAAGAACCAAATCCCTCTAATTTAGTAATAGTTTCACTAAGAAATCCATAATTCGAACAAATAAACGACAATTTAATTTTAATATTTTTTGATGTTAACACTTGTTTAACTTTTCTAATTGCTTTAGAGTCTCGTTCATCCAACTCATCCACAGCATTTTTAAAATCATCAAAATATTTATCGTAATATTTTACAGCATCCAACCAAGATCCCCATCTCGTAATAACCGGTTGAGGAGGAAGAGGTAACTGAGGATAATTTTCCTTTAACATTGTTACACGCGTAGGAGCCTTTAAATATATTTGTTTTCCATTTGAAACCAACGAGTCAATTTTATCGAAATTATTTCGTACTTCCTCAGCTACTCGATGTAATGCATGGGCTAGACAGGTGACATGTATAATCTTTGGATAAAAAATTTTAATGGATTTCGCCGATTTTACCATATATGGAGCAGCATCAGATAAAAATAAAAGTATTTGGTTTTTATTAAAATTCTCTCCTAATAATTTTACGGACTCATGAAAAGTACGAGCAATTGTTTCGTGGTTTACTCTTTTCAATTCCACAATATTTATCAAAAATTTTCGTTTGCTCGCTTCAACTTCATGATCCAAAACGCCAACAATTACATTAACAACAAATCGACCTACAATATCCGTGGTTTCATCCATACTAATCCATACAAACTTATTTTTTAAATAGGATCGTATTTCACTTAGTTGAGTATTGTATACTCTTTCCACGTAATTTTTTCGGAGGGTAGATTCAGATGGAATGGTCTCATTTGTGTAGGTTTTTAAGAAATTCACTAAAATTGGATTTTCCAACTTCTTTAATGGAATATCTGCAGATACGAAGGCTTTACATAGATCCAAGTTAAAATTTGTTGTTCGTGAAGATATTGTTAACAGCGATTGTGATGTTTTCTCTACACATTTCCATTCTAATTCTTTATGTTTTTTGCTACTCAAGTGCTGTTCAACAAGGAACTTTTTATCGAAATTGATAGCTTTATTGCAAATTTTGCAAAAAAGTATTTTACCATCTGTTTTAAATACTCCTTTGAAATCCAATACATATTTCTTTAAAAATGAAGTCTTTGGTGTTCTTACTTTTGGCATTTTACCTAAAACAAAATAGTGAAATAAAATTTGTATTTTTCTTATATTTGTTGCAATATTCTTACCAAATTTTAAATGAAAAACTTTACTATTAGAATATGAATTAAATTTTTTTGTAGAACAAATATTGCAAATATTTTAGTCGTTTTTTCACTTTTTAAATTGTGTTTGATCATATGGTGTGGAGTTCGAAGCAGGTACAAAATTGTCGACGTCGCTGTATTTATTTAATTTAGCAACAGTGTTGGTAACTTTTTCATCAAATACCACTGAGAGAGTTATAAAAAATCGCTGGAATACTCTTTTAACTGTGATATATATTTCAAAACCAACGGCGGAATACACAAGAATGTAAATTTTTGTTTTTGATTTATTTTTGTTTTGGCCAAAAATAACATTTCATAAAAAAGTTGTAAAATATGCAAATAAATATGCATTTTTAAGTAAAATATAATAAAACATGCATTATCAGTAAAATATGCAAAAATATGCATTAACAAATCGATGCCATTTTACAGCAAAATGTGTGATTCGGATAAATAAATAGTCTACATAGTATTTGGACGTTCGAGAAAAAACATGCATTTGCATATAAATCCGCCCCCTAATGATAAGCAATAAAAATTTTATTGTATACCACAAAGATACAAAAAGCAGCAAAATTTATAAAATATTTAACGGTTTACAGTAAGGAACTGTAAATTCTCCTATTCTTTTTAATTTATATATATTGGATCTGATGAACCAAGTTGATAAGATTATCTCATTTGCAGATGATATTATTATTTATCATGCCGATGATAAAATCAAAAATATAAATTCAAATCTTCAAAAATATTACAACTCAGTTGAACAATACGCAATTAATTGGAACTACAACATAAGAACACATAGGAAACAGTTTGTAATCAAATCCAATAATTCTAATTGTGACATTCCCACCAAAGAAGTTGTAAAATATTTAGGAATATATTTAGACAAATTCTTATATTTTAATCTCATGTTAATGAAATGCTTACAAAATCAAGAAAAGCCTTTTTCATATATAGACCACTATTTCATTCCAAATTTATTAAAATTAGAATCAAAATAATAATGTACCAATCACTGATAATACCAGTGATAACATACGGTTGCCCCATTTGATTCAATATATCGCCATAATATATGGAAAAGATCAGGATTTTTGAGAGAAAATGTTTAAGAGCATGTACATCATTATATAGATCGCATGAAAGCAATTATATAAAATACATATCAAACAAAAAATTTTATAATAAGGCTAATGTAATAAGAATAGAAAATTTTATAATCAATGTATAGAAAATAGTTTAATTATGGGTTTAATATAGACGTGCCAATATAAAAGCAGTGAACTGCAACTTACTTCATTTAAATATCAAATATGATACAAGTTTATCATCAAAAGATTTAAGTTTGCTGAAAAAATCTAAAACCCAAAAATTTTGGTGGCTATGGGAATAAACTTTATACAATTTTCCCCGTTTTTATCGCTTGACACTATACTTTTATAACTTTTTATAAATATACGCGATGTTTTTCAAAAACAAGTTTTTCATTGCAAAAAAAAATATCTCATTATATATTTTTCATTTATAGTAAGAACCCCATTTCAAATTTGTTAAAACCAATTATTATATTAGTAATACTAGATAGCCCGAATATGGGACGTTGTATATATTAAAAATTATTATTGTTAACTAGTGTTTATTTTAGTGTAAATATCCTTGTTTTCTATTCAATAAACGATTCAAAAAAAAAATTAATTTTTCTCGAAATATGTTAATTTTTTTTTCCTAAATTTCTTGTTCAAGTTGCCTGAGACACGTTAATGGTCTGGCGAATTTGTAATAATTTTAAAATTTTTAACCAAATTTTATTATTTATATCTCATTACAACGATAATTACGTACATATTTCGATTATTTTGCATTCAATTGCAAAAGTATTTATTTAGTAGCAAAATATTTGCAAAAACTGAAATATTTGCATTTTTTTCGAATTTTGGCGATAATACAGTTTTTGGGTCATTTTGACCCAAAGGAGATACAGGGTTAATTTCCAAAATTTCTTTTAATGTAATATTCATTAATATAAATAAATCTACATATTTGTGGAAAACAATGCAGAAAGTTAACGAGTTTCACCCATTTATTTCATATAAATAGTAAAATTTTGCATATATCTGAACTTTAACCTCGATGCGCGTCCAGAAATCGTTGTCCGATTTGGCTCAAATTTTCAGCACTTAACTTTTAGGCCTAGTGTCACAATATTCCACCCGGCACACTTTGAAATCTAAAAAAACAAATCGGCTGTCACTCTAATGCATTGGTACGCATTCATATTGTTGAGATTACGAACATTTTCGTGAATTTACACGTACAGTAAGCAAAACACACAGCAAGAGCGTAAAAAATACAAATAACTCATTTAGTTTCAAACAATAGAGCGTAATAATACAAATATTTTATTCTGTTGCTTGATGTTGTTGCGGATTTTTTATTTTTAACCCATACATGCATACAAACTACAATTTCTCTTTTTGCGCTTCCCTGCTCTAATGCATAGACCGGCGCACAGTGGCTCATTATCGTTTTTCATCGGCCAAAAGTCTGTAACTTTTGCACCGATAGAGATATTTTAGAATTTTTTTTGGATGGACAGATAACTTCATGGATTTCTCTCCAGTTTTAATTTCATTAAAATCTGTTCAGCAGCTGTTAAGCAATTTACGGTTAAAGTTACATTTTTAATTTTTTGTAGCAGTTAGTATGAAAAAGCGGATTTTTTTATTTTATGTATCAGCTTTACTTATAAAAAAGTTGTAAGCAGATAAAAACAAGTAAGGAAGTTGTTCGGTAAAGCTCGACCATATAATACCCTACACTAGAATTTATTTTCGGAAGAGGGCATTATATGGGAGCTATTACTAATTATGGACCGATCGCCATGAAATTATGTCGTGTGATTTATGTCTATATGGAAGTTATTTCTGTTGAATTTTGTGTTTATACCAACAAGAAATTTATGCTCGTTAAAGGGATTTTCGGAAGAGGGCATTATATGGGAGTTATGACTAATTATGTACCGATCATCATAAAATTAGGTGACATTAATACAGTTTATATAAAATTTATTTAGAGCAAAATTTGTGTAGATACCTATATAAATTAACCATTTACGATCGATAAAGTATAATTTCGGGAGAACATTTGTATGGGTGCTAAGTGAAAGAATGGACCGATTTCAGTAACTTTCAATAGGCTTTGTCCTCAGACCAAAAAAAATGTATGTACCAAATTTTATCGGAATATCTTTAAAATTGCGACTTGTACTTGTTCATCACACTGTGATTGAAATTGGACGTGTTTTATTTTTACTCCGAGTTAATTTGTTATTTCAATGATTCTTTCGGAAAATAAATATAAATTACACCTGTTTATAAATTACGCGAAGGGACGCTTTTATTTTAATAATATTATTAAATAAAAAAAATCAAAACAAGAACTAAAGGACAAATAAGTGAAAATTCTTTTTTTTTTTAACCTTTTTTGTGCATTGACTATTAAATAAAGATCAAGAGTGTTAACGAAAGTAATTACAAATACTCTTTAATGAGTATCTTTAACGAAAACAGTGAGCGAAGGTTAAGTGTAAACGGCAGAAATGCATACGTTACAGTTAATGCAGATGAAAAAAATACAAACAAAACAAACAGAAGAATAGATGACAGCTTGTTTTTAACCGCCAAGCCTGTTAACCGTGCTCGTTCTTGTTCCCCCGCATTGTCAACAACTAATGATTGTCAAACAAAAGAAAACACAGCAGCTGTTAATCTGGAGTTGCCAAAAAATACAAATACTTTATTTACGCCTGAAAGTATGCTAGCAATATCAGCTTCAGAAACGAAATCCACCACACCGACTAAAATTAAAATTAACCCATTAAGCGGCGCTATACCCAAGATTAGTCAACCATTAAATAAAGATAATAAATCCCAAATACAGGTTGGAATGGACCGGTATGTTACAGTATTAAAACGGGCACGAAGTCCCAAGTCTTCGAAAGCGGCACCCTTGGCTAAATTATATAAGGATAGTGAACCTGCTAGACTAAACAATGAAAATCGTTTTTCTATTCTGGAATGTTAAACAGATGAACCAGTAAATAAAATTAACTCTACAAAACCACCCCCTATTTACTTGAGAGAAAATAATTCAAGAGTTCTCTCATTAATAGGAGAGAACTCTTTTTACGTTATCCCAATCAAGAAAGGCACGATTCATGAAACTAAAATACAGGTCAGTAGTGAAAACGATTATAGAAAGGTTGTAACAGATTTTGAAACTCAAAAGAAAAGTTTTTACACTTATCAGTGAAAGGAAGTAATGGTCTACAAGTTGTAATAAAGGGTATTGACTGTAATGTTGAACCACTCGAAATAAAGCAAAGCTTAGAAGATAAAGGCTGTAGGACAAAGAATGTGATAAATATTAGAAAACGCGAAAAAAAACCCCAACCACTCTTCCGTGTTGAACTTGAACCCGGTGACATAAACCTGAAAAAAAATGAAACACATCCCATATATAACCTGAAGTACTTATTGCATCGTAAAATTACGGTAGAAGAACCACACAAACGATTTGGCACCGTCCAATGTATGAATTGCCAAGAATATGGACATACCAATGCATATTGCAAATTGCCACCAGTTGTGTTATTTGTGGAGAGTTGCATAACACATCCCAATGTAATAAATCCAAGGATGATCCTAAAATGAAAAAATGCAGCAATTGCGGAGGTAACCACACAGCGAACTACAGGGGTTGTCCTGTCTACTCAATTGTTAAAAAATCACAAAGCCATAAACCGAAGATTTTCCCCGCTCAGCCATTAAATAACATAAATTTTAACTAACCACCCCCCCCCCCCCCCCGTTGCAACAGACATATGATAACAAAGAAACATATGCAAATGTACTAAGAAACAACCAAACTCAGACGCAAGTCCGTCAACCACAAAACCAAAATATGAACCCAGAGGTAAGAGAGCAAACGCCAAATTTCAATTTTACCAGACTAGAATCTACAATAGAAACTCTTGTGCAATCGGTAAATAACTTTACAAACTCAATGAGTAACATGATGCAAGAAATGCTTAAGATGCAATCAATGCAGTGTTGCCACTTCATGTGTAATTACACATATTGTGTGTAATTTTAACTTGGATGTGTAGCCCATGTGTAATTGAGTGAATGTGTAATTCATGTGTAATTTTAAATTCCAATTATATCCAAAATATATTGTCAATGTATGTCTTTTATCTACATTTTGGATTTTAATTGAATGAATGAATTATGGATTGTTCAGATTTTAAAACCGACTGAAATAAATATGTACTTTATATGAGGGAAAGTAGCTACATATATCCTCTATTTTAGTTGATAAATAAAAAATCCAGTATCTCTAAATGTATTCATATTTATTATATTGTACTCGTTTGTTACTCAGTATAATGGAATTATTGTATGAGGATATGACTCAAGTTTTAACAAAATTAACATTAAGGTTTGCAGAAAAATATGATAAGTAATTTGGAGATTGCTATGTTTGGTTTTCCAAGTGGACATTTCGCCGTTAGTGATAGTTTTGTTTGCGTAATATTGGTAATAGAAACTAAATTTTAGTTTATATTAAAGACTTTTAATTCCAACATAAAAAAATATAAAACAACATATATTATTCAATAACTTATACATTTTTACAAGTTATTACAAATTTTTATTGGAAAAAACTTAATTTTCAATTATAATTTTAAATTGTTTATAGAATAAGGGTAAAGGTATTTACAGATAACGGTATAAACTATTATATCGGTAACGGTAATTGCAGTTATTTCGGGGTAACTTTAGCCAATCTTAAGAGAAAACAAGTAAGAGTGCTATATTCGGATATGCCGAATCTTATATACCCTTCACCTTTGTTGTGGATGCATTATTATTTTTTATAATAATTAGTATATATGTATGTATATTGCCCACTCCAGTACAGCATCCTAAATATATCAAGAACACTTTTAAAAATTGTAGAAGTCACAAACGAAACAAAACAAAAAAAAACAAAAACAAAACACGCAAAGCAATGAAACCAACACACATGTCTTTTTTTGATGAAATTTTCAGAGGTTGTCTCAGATTTTTGCTCATATCTCCGTTATTTATGGACGGATTTTAAATAGCAAACTTCTCGAAAGCATGTCTGACAGAATTATTCAAGATTTGGATCCCGAATATATCTGGGGTCTTCACAAAATTGATTTCAACAGACAGACGGACATGGCTTAATCGACTCCGCTATCTATAAGGATCCAGAATATTCACGAAGGTGAAGGGTATAAAAACAAGAACGTAGGAATTTGTGTGAGAAGAATTTATTTACAAATTGTTACTAGTTATTTTTTATACCCGTAAGAACTGTTTTGTGTTTATGCTATTGTCTGTCTGGTTTCTGGTGTGTGTTTTAAATAACAAACAATAAAATTGACTTACGATTTACTATTTTGGAAGCTTTATTTCAAATTTATAACTACAAATTTTAAAAATATAAACGTTACAAGATTTTACTGGTAAAGTATTTACTGGGAAGGAAAATGATCAGAGCTATAATTTTTAAACAAATAGTAAAAAATATTTATCTTTGAAACGGAAAACAAAACTGATTTCAAAGCACTTAAATTAGGAATAAATTCAAATTCGAAAGCAAACAGAGTGCTATTTTTTAAATATTGTTAAATTTTAATAGAAATGTAACAATTTCCAATGGAACAATCTCCGAATGAACATTGATTAATATTTGTTAAAAGAGTATTTGGAATTGATATATTTGACCGATCTCAAGAATTCATTAAATTAGAAAAGTTCACTAAAAAACAGAGACCTTGCTTTAATATCCCTCTTCCAATATCCAATTCCTGGATAAATTAAAATCACCGCAAGTGAAAATTGTCCATTAACAATAAAGTGATCGTATTTGGTCCAAACATCCCAGAGTCCACTATGACAAACCTTTTATATTTATGACAATTTTAGACAATTTCTCCTATTGAAATCACGAACATTTATTTACATGTGTAATTTTTTCTCGTATGTGTAATTTAGCTATGAGACATGTGTAGTTTTTAATTTTCTTGGTGGCAACACTGAATCAATGTTATTGCAGGCTGTGCTTAACAGACCATGAACTGCCTAAGAATTTGTTTTTGGAACGCAAACGGCATTCGCCAACATAAAAACGAAACCGAGTATTTTCTTAAAAGTCATGAAGTTTATATAATGTTAGTTTCGGAAACCCATTTGACGTCTAGAAGTTTATTTAAGATAAATGGATATGTTTTTTATGGCACAAATGATCCAAGAGATAGAGCATGTGGAGGCTGTGGAATTTTAATTAAAACCCGTATCAAACACCATTCAATGTGTGATATTTGTGAAAATTATCTTCAAGCTACGATAATCTGTTTGGATGATTGCTACAGAAACCTATTAATTTCGTCGATATATTCACCTCCAAGGTTTTCGATTACTGAAAACAAATATGAACATTTTTACGAATCACTAGGACCCCGATTCCTGGCAGCTGGCGATTATAATGCTAAGCATACTCACTGGGGAGCAAGACTTGTAACCCCGAAAGGTCGCGCTTTGTTTAATACAATTTCTAAATTGAATTTGAATGTGCTGTCGAGCGGAGAACCAACATACTGGCCTACTGACCCAAGAAAAATACCCGATGTCATTGATTTTGCAGTTACAAAAAATTTACCAATGGAACTAATGCAGGTTAAATCTTCATTAGAATTATCCTCGGATCACTCACCCACCTTCGTTACTCTATTGAACCCCCTAGAAATAGTATCCTCGACTGGTCACTCTGCAATATCAAGCACGAAAATAAATTGGTTGAAATATAGAAAATATATTAGCACACACAGTACAGAAAATATATCGCTAAGAACACCAGAAGATATCGATATCTCACTCAAAAATTTTGAACAAAACTTAAAACTTGCTGTTGAACACGCCACTTAAAAACCCCAACAAACAAGATACAATAGACTCTATTCTGCAGACATTGAACAGTCATTAGCTGAAAGTGGCAACTCTACAGATCCCCTCAACTTAAAACGGAGCTTAGAAAATGTCGCAAACGCCTCAGTATGCTTCTTCACAAACGCAAAACTGACTCAATTAATAAATATCTGGAGAACCTAGATGCCACCCAGTACTCAAATTACTCTCTATGGCGAGCTTCAAAAAAAATTAAAAATACCTGGGAGAGAAACGATACTGAAAAAGGAAACCTGTTTGTTAGTCATCTAAAGAATGTATTTTCCCCAATCGAGTCAAACGACATAATAGAGTTACCACCTACTTTACCCCATATTACTGCAGCTGAACCACTTCGTTTTGAGATTTCAGAGATTGACAAGGCTATTGTTGATTTAAACTCCAAAAAATCACCTGGTATTGATAAAATCAGTAACAAGATGCTCCTCGAGCTACCCCAAATTGCATTAAGAATAATCCTATTTATTTTTAATGCTATGTTACGCCTTGAATATTATCCACCAGAATGGAAAAGATCAGAGTAAAGTAGAATCATATAGACCCATTAGCCTATTGTCAAATATATCAAAGCTATTCGAAAAACTGTTAATGCACAAAAAAATATTGTTCTGCTCTATTCATCGATGTTTCGCAAGCCATCGACAAAGTATGGCATGAAGGATTATCGATAAAAATAAAACAATATTTACCAGTGAACACACACAAGCTTCTAGAAAGTTATTTAAGTCATCGAAAGTTCGTTCTTAAAGAGGGAGACTTTATAAGTTCACCACAGCCTATTGAAGCAGGCGTACCCCAATGAAGTATACTGAGTCCCTTCCTATATTTGATATATACTTGTGATATTCCTACAAACAGTCGAACCCACATATCAACTTTTGCTATATATGTGTCATCAGCTAGTCATCAGTGTCATCATGGCTAGTATATATCAGTGTCATCATGGCTAGTATATATACTAGCCATTCATGAAACCCCCCAAGAAGCATCTGTACTTTTACAAGACCATATACTCGACATAGAAAGGTGATTAAAACAATGGAGAATAAAAGTAAACGAGCAAAAATGTATACATCTCACTTTCACATTGCGTAGAGAATCGTGTCCTCCAATCCTAATAAATAATCATATAATACCTCAACAAGCTGAAGTTAAATATCTAGGTCTGCATCTAGACCGACGTCTTACCTGGAAAAAGCATATAGATAAGAAATTTACTCAAATGAAGTTAAAATTACTACAAATTTACTGGCTAATTAGTAAAAACTCGAGATTGAGTTTAGATTGCAAACTTTTGCTCTACAGCTCAATAATAAAACCCATATGGTGCTATGGAATTCAATTATGGAACACGGCCTCAGCTTCTAATATTGAAAAAATTCAAAGATTCCAAAATAAAATATTACGAATGATAACAGCAGCGCCTTGGTATGTAAGAAATATTAACATTCATAAGGACCTAGGTGTCTCCCTGGTGTAAAATGAAATAAAAAAACAAGCGGAGTCATATTTGAAAAAGTTAGAAGTTCACCCAAACCCACTTGCACGAACATTAATGAGAAGTAATGGCTACATCCGACTAAGAAGAAGGAATCCAAAAGACGTGGATCTATAAATTAAACATAATTTTTCGTCCAACTGTGGTGGACGTAAATAAAAATTAATATTTAGATTTAAGATTTGAACAAATTATTGATAGTTCACATTATTTTTGTGAAGATACAATAAATAAAATATTAAAAAAAAACTTGTACTTTGCGCCAGTCATATGAACAGGTAAAATAGAGAAAAATTTGAGAGTGATTTCATTCAAATGAAAAAAGTGTTCAACAAACAGGTCAACAAGTATATATGGGCTTAAAGAGGACACTTTGGCATTTCTCCTGGTAGTAACATTTGTTTAACCCCTTTTGACCCTAAGCACTTATATTCATGTTGGGGGTAGTGCACTAATTGTTGATTGAAATCAGCATTGCACTATCACTCACTAAAATTGCAAAAAATTTAGTTTGCACTATTTTTTATCAGCTTTAGTGATAATGCATATTTCTTAACTAGCACTAAAAAAAATAGTGATAGTGATAATTTTTTAACTATCACTAAACGAAGATTTAGTGCAAAAATCTGCACTACAATTAATTAGTGCAAAATTTTAACCTGCAATCAAAAAAAGGCTGCATTAAACATACTATCACTAAATTTTCAAAAATGAAAATGTTGAATCCAAATTCGAAAAATAAAAATTTTAAATATTTTTTGTTATTTTTAATGAAATATTAGTCTTAAGTTTTAAATTAGTGTACAGGAGTAAACTTAAACCATTTTGAACTTAAAAATTTAGTGCACAATTTGAAGTTGCACTCAAATTAGTGCATACAAAAAAGTTGCAATAAACTAATGATTGCATTTTTGTAAATCAACTAATTTAATTTTGAGTGCAAAATTTTTTAACTCACTATCACTAATGTTTAGTGAGGCTGCTAATTTTCAACTCAGCACTAAATATGAACAAACTGATTGCACTAATTTTGCACTATCACTAAGTATTAGTGCAAACTGCAAAATTAGTGCACTACCCCCATCTATGCTTTTATTCCACTGAAATTCAAATTTGACTAAATTATAGTACCTGTGAAAAAATTTAGTAACACAGCAGGTGTAAACGGTACAGTAACAAATCATACCAGTTCTTAAAGACTATCATTAAAAATTTTTTGTTATTTTTAATGAAATATTAGTCTTAAGTTTTAAATTAGTGTACAGGAGTAAACTTAAACCATTTTGAACTTAAAAATTTAGTGCACAATTTGAAGTTGCACTCAAATTAGTGCATACAAAAAAGTTGCAATAAACTAATGATTGCATTTTTGTAAATCAACTAATTTAATTTTGAGTGCAAAATTTTTTAACTCACTATCACTAATGTTTAGTGAGGCTGCTAATTTTCAACTCAGCACTAAATATGAACAAACTGATTGCACTAATTTTGCACTATCACTAAGTATTAGTGCAAACTGCAAAATTAGTGCACTACCCCCATCTATGCTTTTATTCCACTGAAATTCAAATTTGACTAAATTATAGTACCTGTGAAAAAATTTAGTAACACAGCAGGTGTAAACGGTACAGTAACAAATCATACCAGTTCTTAAAGACTATCCCCCATATGCATAAACAATACTTAAATTAATAAAAGGTTTATCAATCAAAATTTCCATACGAAATTTGTTTTATAAACCTTTGATAAATTTATAAACTGTTTATGCATATGGGGGTATTATCTTACCAACATAACAAAAAAAATCATGCAATTATCGATAATAGTTTGCGAGTAATGATAATTTACTTCAGATCAAATTTTGAAACCATCAAAATCTTTCTAAAATATCTCTATCGGTTCAAAAGTTACAGAGTTTTGGCCGATGAAAATCGATAATGAGCCACTGCGCGCCGGTCTATGCTCTAATGTATACATATAAGAATAAAAGGAAAAAATATTTTTTGAAAAAACTAGGTAACTCCGTGCTGAGCCAAATAGTTAAGGTTTTTTTCACAAATGATTACTAAAGTTGCCTTAATTTCGTAAAATATATAAATAAATTTAAAAAAAAAGTTATTTCTCATGTTAAAAATAGAGCTAAATAAAAGTTTTCATGAACATTAAAATACATAATATCGAAGACGTCTTAATATAAGTTAGAAAAGGCGTATCCCGACTTATTGTTATTCTACAGGAGAAACCGGGAAAAACTTTACATATGTATCTATATATATAAAAATAGATGTTTGTATGTGAGAATGTATGTATGTATATATGTATGTTCCGGATGAACTCAAAAACGGCTGGACCGATTTCAGGAAACTTTCAGATTAGCCTGGCGGGTAACACTGTAAAGTCAGATTTATCATTTTTTGTCTATGGGCGGAGCATAATCAAATAGTTACATTATACCGCTAATGCCATATATATATATATATATAAAAATCTGCTTGACCGATTTTGATGAAATTTTCAGGGAATCTTCATAATAGCCCAGCGGGTAACACTGTATAGTAAGATTTTTTGTATAAAAATCAAATTTTTACATAATACCGCCAATGCCCTATTTATATATATAAAAATGGATGTGTGTATGTATGTTCCGTATTAAAGGCCTGCACAAGACAACATTTTGTAGAAAAATGTCTTACTTCAAAAGTTGATGCTTTGTTTTGCTGTGTCGACGCGCACATCATGTTGTTCAATGTCATCGCGCCGCAAAAATCATGTTGTACCATGTCATCGCGCCGCGAAAACCGTGTTGTGCCATGTCATGTATATAACTATTGATGATGCTGTTGTTATGTGTGGTAGCTTGAGTTGAATTGATGTTAACAAGTGTCGCATTGTTAGGCAGAATAAAATTGCATAACAGAATGAAATTGTACACAACTGCTGAACTGTGAAAATCTGAGAACTATTATTATTTAGCATTATATTTTTTTTTAAATATTTAGAACAAATAATATAAGGATTTTTAAAAAATATAAATAATAAAGTGTAACACAGGAAAAAGAAATTCATAATTGGAATGAATTTTTTAATAAATATTATTAATCGAATATGAATTTTTTCCAAACTTTTTTCATTCAGAATAAGAACATGTTCATAAATATTATAAAATTGTACATGAAGGAAATTTTTGCTGTTTTTACACAAATTTGTTGCTATTTTATAATAAATTGCATTATGTAGTTCAAATATTTTTGTATAATATCCCAATATTGGTCAATATTTCTACATGTATCGAAAAGTCTGAAACGTAAATAATATAATTAAATTTAAAAAATGCAGTCAATTTAGCCCATATTTTCTCATTGTATAGCTGAAAATCATAAAAAAATTAAATATTTTCCATGAAAAATTTAAAAAATTTTTGAATGACATAAAAATATACTAGAAAATTTAAATAATTTTGTTCAAGCATCCTAGATTTTATTTGAAAACAAAAAATAGGAAAAAATTTCTGTGAAGTTACGCAATAAATGCCCTACACTTTATCTTCAAATCGTTGGGCAGTTGCATTTGTTCCATTGGAACATTTTCGTAGATTTATATTTCAGTAGCAATTATGTATTTATATTTTAGTAGCAATTATTCACAGACACTTCATTAAATTTAAACACGTTTTTACAACGAGTATAATAAACACCTTTGTCTTTAATATCATTAAATATATTATAAACTTCACCGTTAAGTATTTATACATTAATTTAATTTTCTTTAATTAAACACCGTCTAATAGGCCAATTGGCTTTGTTCATGGAGTTTTATTTTGCAATGTAATTATTAAATGTCCCGTTAATAATATTCGAGCGGTTGTACCTAAGTCAGGTAGTATTTAAAATACATATGTATGTATGTGAAAAACATTACATTTTTAATTCCATGAAAATTATTGGCATTTTATGGCTTATATTCCACGTATTCCTTTTTAAGTAATAATATAACAGGTAATATTACTAAATATTGTAAAATTTTCCAAAACAACATTGAAAAATCCATTGGTGTACTTTCGTATTTTTATTTTGACCTACTATATAATATAAATATAAATTTCAGTTGTATTTTTATAGTCAATTTTTTCTTATTGCACACAATAAATACTACAAATGAATTGAAATCATCTCATACAAAAAATGCCTCATACATGATTTAAATGACTTGAAATTATTTTCCATGTCATCCATGCATCTGTTAATTTTTTTAATGTTGTGTGTGTTATGATGTTGTTAAAATGATGCTGCATTTGTTTTTGGTTTTGATATACATTGCCTTTGCGTGTTGCTGTTAAGTAGGTAAAAGAACATAACATGACAAAAGCATCATGTGTAGGGGCGCTTGTAGTCAAAATCTATGATTTTTATTATTTCATCTTATTTACTCAAAATTTTATTTATTTTTAAACAACTTTTTGTTTCAGAAGAGTTTTGTTTAAATTTAACGGTTTTTGGAGACTTTTTTTTGACATTTAAATTTTTTTTGACAGCCTGTATTTAATGATAATACAGTGCTTTTGGTCAAAAGATAAACGGAAGACATTTTCGATTTTTGGTTTTTCTTATTTTGTGTGTGTTAGTTTATGCTGAAAAAACATTAGTTTTCCAAAATTTTCCAAAATTTTCTCTCGAATATTGGGTATAAAAAGGCGGCCATTGGCTAAAATCGTTCCTTTTTGCATACCGCTGCCTACAAGTTTTTCTTAAAATACGTCGTTACTCTGCCGAAAAAAAATAAGTTTTTTTAAACTGAAATTGTAAGTAATTTTTTTTTAAAACTTTGAACAAAATTCAAAAAAAATCAGTGTTAAATTGATTTAAAATATCTTTGTTTTTATTATTAACGTTTGTTTTTTTTTAAATTTTGTTTTTATTAAAGAAATTTTGCTGTAATTCAATTTGAAAAAGAGCGTTTTTGGATTTAATATCCACCATTTACCTACAACAATCTAATAAAGAAATGTAAGTTTTGTTTTCTAAAATAAAACTAATAAAAAAAATCAAATAAGAAATTTAAATATTTCTTTTCTTGATATTTCTTTTTTATATACAGTAACGTAAATTTGAACAATTTCTAATAAAAATTAGGCAGATTACGTTTTTGTTACACTCCCGGCAGCAGCAAAAAGTGATCAAAAATCGTTTGTTTCATATCAAAAAGGTAATAAATACAAAATAAAAAAGAAACAAAAATCAAAATATCTTTACAGCACACACACACCTACATCAGAAAAGAAAAATCACCAGGCACAAAAACGTTGCCTGGGAAGGCTTCGTCCAAATTCGTGCCTTCGTCACTTTCACGGAAAGCCTCGTCTCCTCCGTGAAAAGTGTACAAATCAAGGAAAAAGTGAGGAAAAGTGTGAAAAGTGCGGGGAAAATGTCAGGTTTTTAAAATCCCAATTGAAATTTTAAAACAATTATCGATTTATTGAACTAAAATATTAAAATCTGTGCGAAAATTTAAAAAATGTTTTAATTTTCATAAAAAAATATAAAATCAAAAACATTTAATTTCTAGAAAAAAGTAAAAAAAATCACAAAACCTAAAAGGAAAAAAAACCAAACAACAAGAACAAGTGGAAAAAAAATTAGACAAAAGAAACAATGATTTAATCAAAAATAAATTTATTTAAAATTTTCTTTTATTAATATATATATATACAATTTATAATTTCATTTAAAAATTTAAAAATTATTTTTTTTTGCTTAAATTCACTTTTTATTCCATTTTTTTTTTTGTTTTTCAAATGTGTAAATAGTTCACTTATTTTTTTTATTCACTCGCGTTGTAAAAATCAAAACAAACTAAAATGTAATGCAAAAATCAATATGATAGTGGTGAAAAGTTAACAATAAAAATGTAAAAATCTTTTAAAACAAGTGTCAAAAAGAACCAAAAATATTTGTAAACATTATTAAAAGTCAACACAGAATAATTATTTGAGTAAAAATGTTAATAACATAAAATGTTACAGAAACATAAACTCAGCAATTTCTAAAAATTCCATATATACAGCTACAGGAAGCAGCCGAAAGATCTTTCGACGTGGGATCCTGTTAATGTAAGTCAAAACCTTTATTTATTTTTATCTTATTTTAATTTTTTTATACAAACAAAAATATTAACATAAACATTAGAGTGACAGCCGATTTTTTTTTTTAGATTTCAAAGAGTGCCGGGTGGAATATTGTGACACTAGGCCTAAATGTTAAGTGCTGAAAATTTGAGCCAAATCGGGCAACGATTTCTGGACGCGCATCGAGGTCACAGTTCAGATATATGCAAAATTATACTATTTATATGGGATAAATAGGTGAAACTCATTAAATTTCTGCATTGTTTTCTAGAAATGTATAGATTTATTTATATTAATGAATATTACATTAAAAAATTTTTTTTGGAAGTTAACCCTGCATCTCCTTTGTGTCAAAATGACCCAAAAACTGTATTATCGCCAAAATTCGGAAAAAATGCAAATTTTTCAGATATTTTAAAAATTTTGCTACTAAATAAATACTTTTGCAATTGAATGCAAAAGAATCGAAATGTGTACGTAATTATCGTTGTAATGAGATATAAGTGACAAAATTTGGTTAAAAAATGTTAAAGTTATTACAAATTCGCCAGACCATTAACGTGTTTCAGGCCACTTGAACAAAAAATTTAGGAAAAAAAATTAATATATTTCGAGAAAAATTAAAATAAATGCTAATTTTTACTTAAAATATGTCCATATTTACTTGTATATAAGTTTTTGTCTTCGTAGGATACCGTTAACCTATTCGCAGGTATGGCCAAAAAAAATTATTTTTTTTAACGGCTGTTTCAAAACTCTATTTTCAAATTTTTAAAAATTTTGTTAAACAAATTTCAGATTTTTTCGATCATCACATTGGGGTTTATTGAGATTAAAATAGGGAATAAAAATATGAAAAAATTATGTCAATACCTCTTACAGTTTTTCCGTACCTGCGATTGAAATTTTGCGTTTTTCAAGAAAAACTAATTTTTTGTCCATATTTAGGCGAATGAGTCCAATTTCCTTACTGTTATAAATTTTAAGTAAAACCTATTCATAATATTATAGTCCTTGTAATTTTAAATATGTTCTGAAAGTTTTACTGAAATCGGAAAACGATAACCTTTGAATCGTGAAGGTCAAAGGTCAAATTTTTCAATATTTGGAATTTCTAATGAAAAGATAGCGAAATGTTACATATTTTTGGGCCGATTTTCATGAAACTTGCGGAAAATATAACATAAAGTCCAGAATTTAAAATAACAGCACAAAAATGGAAATTAACCCTTAGCAGCACTTGGGGTCCAAATTATTCTCAACTTTTAAAATCAAGAAAAACACAACAATTTTGACCCCAAGTCCTCTTAAAGGTTAAAATTCATTTTTGCACTGTTGTTGTAAATGCTAGACCCCAATATATATTTTCCTAAAGTTTCATGAAAATCGGCCCAAAAATATGTAACATTTCGCTATCTTTTCATTAGAAATTCCAAATATTGAAAAATTTGACCTTTGACCTTCACGATTCAAAGGTTATCGTTTTCCGATTTCAGTAAAACTTTCAGAACATATTTAAAATTACAAGGACTATAATATTATGAATAGGTTTTACTTAAAATTTATAACAGTAAGGAAATTGGACTCATTCGCCTAAATATGGACAAAAAATTAGTTTTTCTTGAAAAACGCAAAATTTCAATCGCAGGTACGGAAAAACTGTAAGAGGTATTGACATAATTTTTTCATATTTTTATTTCCTATTTTGATCTCAATAAACCCCAATGTGATGATCGAAAAAATCTGAAATTTGTTTAACAAAATGTTTAAAAATTTGAAAATGGAGTTTTGAAACAGCCGTTAAAAAAAATATTTTTTTTTGGCCATACCTGCGAATAGGTTAACGGTATCCTACGAAGACAAAAACTTATATACAAGTAAATATGGACATATTTTAAGTAAAAATGAGCTTTTATTTTAATTTTTCTCGAAATATCTAAATTTTTTTTCTAAATTTTTTGTTCAATTGGCCTGAAACACGGTAATGGTCTGGCGAATTTGTAATAACTTTAACATTTTTTAACCAAATTTTGTCACTTATATCTCATTACAACGATAATTACGTAAACATTTCGATTCTTTTGCATTCAATTGCAAAAGTATTTATTTAGTAGCAAAATTTTTAAAATATCTGAAAAATTTGCATTTTTTCCGAATTTTGGCGATAATACAGTTTTTGGGTCATTTTGACACAAAGGAGATGCAGGGTTAACTTCCAAAACAAATTTTTGAATGTAATATTCATTAATATAAATAAATCTACCTATTTCTAGAAAACAATGCAGAAAGTTAACGAGTTTCACCTATTTATTCCATATTAACAGTAAAATTTTGCATATATCTGAACTTTGACCTCGATGCGCGTCCAGAAATCGTTGCCCGATTTGGCTCAAATTTTCAGCACTTAACATTTAGGCCTAGTGTCACAATATTCCACCCGGCACTCTTCAAAATTTTAACAAAATTTTTTTTCCATACAACTGATTGTCACTCTAATAAACATATAACACTCACTGATTCTTACAGCAAAATATGTCTGTTAAATATTGTTAACATGAGTAAAACTGCTAAAATGAGCAGACATCAGTGTATGTAATGTTTTATGTTTTGTTCAAATTCAATTAAATATTCGAATTTTAAATTTAAAATCCTTCAAAATAAGGGGTAATTTAATTATATTTATTAATAAAATAATGAAATTATTTAAATAAAACAATTTAATTATTTTATTAAGTTGAAAATAACTAACTGGAAAAAAAAAAGAAATCCATAAACAAAATTTCATGTAATAACATGTAATATTGAGTTTTAACATTTTATTTTGTCCAATATAATACATGAATATTTAATTAAATAATTAACCGGTAATTTTTGAAAACTCACCATAGCCTATTGGTATGAGTCATAATCTACCACTCATTAAGCCCAGGTTCAAATCCCGGTGAAGCCAAATATTTTTGATTTTTTTTTATTTATTTTTTTTAAACCCGAGTTCAAATCCCGGTAGAACCAGAATTTTTTTTGCTATTTTTTTTGCATGAAAAACATTTTTTTTATAAATTTATATTGATTTTTGCAATAATATTTAAAACACGCGATAATTTTTTTTCTTTAATTTTTAATATGTTCAATATTAGTTGATTTTATTTGCTTATTTTAACAATATGTTTAAGGATACATTTTTGTTAATAAATATCATGAATTTAAAAATGCAGTTCTAAGCTGTTTTTAATTGGTTCCTGGTGAACTGATCTGGTTAGGGTAAATATCATTGGGATCATACTAAATATTTGACGCTTTTCCTTGTATGATCATGGTTGGGAGGGGAATAATACTGTGTTACCATCAACACACAGTGCAGTTCAATATGTTTAATGTTCGTTTCCGTTTTCTTTTATATTTGTCTCTCTTTGTTATCTGTTACTGTTCCTTTTCTAAAGAAATTTAGCACGCACAAAAATAATTTTGTGCATGTCAACGCTTACTCTACTTAAAGTAGCAACGAATCCTCCCGATTGCCGACGAGATAGAAGCCGGAAACTAGTTGCGTGCTAGCTACTTTAGTAGACGTAGAACAACATCCAACACCAGTGTAAAAACACATTTCAGTTACATGCTACACAATAATTATATGGCGCCCAACGTGGGGCCCACACAGTTCTATCAAATCTCAAAATAACATCTTTTGAATTTATTAAATTCATGTTTTTGTGTGGTCCTCCTTATTTATGTAAATTTTCTACTCTTTTTATATGTTCTTTCTCAAACTATTTTCTAAAATTTAAATTTTTATAGTTTGATTATCGAATTGTCTGGAATTTACATGTATTCTCTTTTTATGCTGTTAACCGACATTAATGTTAATCATACGTTCTCTATATTTGTTGTCGAATATGTAGTGTCATCGACTTAGTACATAATTTCCTGGAATTGCTGATTTCTGGAGCTCGATCTAGAAACTGACCGGAAATTTAAGTATTAAGATTGATAATATTCCCTTTTGTGTTTGTATGGTGTGGAAATGACTACTTGAAAAAAATTCAAGCTAGTACCTGCCATTCTCTGTTTTTCCCTTATTCTTTTTCTTCTCTTTAATTTCTTGGATACGAATTTTAATCATTATTGAACATTTTTTTTATTACCATCCGACAGTTTAACCAGGAATCAAACAATTCATGATTGTTATATATTTTTTTAAGCATTTAATAATTTTTTTTTATTTTAATTAAATTAAATATTTCTTAACACACTTGCTTGGCTCTGAATTTTTTTTAAAAAAAAAAAAAAAAGGCCATTGCGGTGTTAATTTTTTTTATATAATCTCCTATTACAAATTGGCGATTGTTTCAACACTCATTGTTGATATTTTTTTTTTAGTTTAAAATTTTTATTTCAATATATTTTATTACCATGTCTCAAACTCAAAGCACCAGTGGTGTTCTTCCCAATTGTGTCTCATGTAAGGATGTCATTTTGGAATCTGGATCTATGTATATCCCTCCTTGTGGTCATCCCTTACATTCATCCTGTTTTGGTAAAATTCCATTAAACAAACAAATTTGTCCAGTTTGCAATGGCAAACTAAAGGCAACCAAACCAACGAAACCGACAACCATCGTTAATGTCAATGTACCACCACCACCAATTGTGACTCGTGCCCAGTCTCAAAGAGCTTTGGAATTTGACAATAATCGGTCAAATACCGTTCCACCTACACCAGTAAATGTCCCACCGACAGATCAAAACGTTTCCTTTATGTCTATTAGCTCTCCCCTAGGTCAACTTGACCAATTACAGTCAATTGTTTCAGCTACGGTTAACGCGCAACAAGCCGCCATGCTGACAACACTCACCCAACATTTAACGAAATTAATCGAATCCAATATAGAAGCTGGATTCCAACGACTAAATTTGAGTTCTCAATACATAGGTAATACCCCTACACGAACGCAACCTTCAGTATCAGGACAAAATCCGCAAGTTTTAACATTGCCATCTGTAGAGCAACAAACCTTAGAACAGTTGTTAGGTTTACCAACAAGTAGAAATTCCTCTGTTCAAAATACTACAGTTAGTAATGCGTCGACAGCTAACATGTCGCTGAGTTCGGACAAGGTAGGGCATATCATCCATAACTGGAAAATACGATTTACCGGAGATTCAAAAGGTATGCCAGTCGAAAATTTTATTTATAGGGTCGAGGCATTGACGAAACAGACTTTGGGTGGAAATTTTGACATCCTTTGCGACCACATTTCGACTCTTTTTGAGTCCAAAGCTTCAGATTGGTTCTGGCGCTATCACAAAGCTTCTCGTAGAATCGTGTGGTCAGAACTTTGTACTGCTCTTCGCGAACAGTATAATGATTCCCGCACGGACGTTGATTTCCGCGAAATGATTCGCGACAGAAAACAAAAACCAGGAGAGGGTTTCGATTTGTTTTATGAGGCCATAATAGATATTTCTGATCGCCTTACGATTCCTCTCCCAGAAAGGGTTCTAGTGGAAATTCTACGCCGTAATCTATTACCGGAAATCCAACATGAATTGTTGAATTTGGAAATCGATTCAATTTCCCAACTCCGCGACATATGTCGAAAACGTGAATTTTTCATGCAGGATGTAGGGAAGAGACATGGTCTTTCAAAACCGTTAGTTCCACGTAGACAAGTGAATGAATTGTACGAACATGATTCTGAATCATGTGACGAAGAAATTTCTGCAATTTCTCTTGTCTGCTGGAATTGTCAGAAATCGGGTCATCGTTTTCAAGATTGCCTTGATGAAAGACGTGTGTTTTGCTATGGTTGCGGAACAGCAAATGCCTATAAGCCAACGTGCACGACCTGTAACGGTTCAAAAAACTTGCGGGCCAGTGCACAGAAAAGTGCACGCAAACAGACCCGGTCAACTTACACCAATACCGACTAGAACCAAAAACATCACCAATTATGACATACCCAAGTTTAGATAACGATTTATCTAAACCAATAAACCACCCTGACTTACAAAATATAGAGGATCATGAATGTGAATCTAATACACCTGATGTGACCATTTACAAATCCATTTCCGAACCCAATACTATAATACCTGTTACGAACTCGAAAGTTCATCCACCAACGTATTTCAAACCTTTTCACGTTCGTTTGGCCGAATACAATGCCATTAGAAAAAGAATTTTTAGTGAATCTTCTCCAAGCTTAAGACAATTAAGATCTTCCAAGCGTCTGAAAACATTTTGGGGAAAAATTAACCATACGCGTCGTAAACTCCTAAGTTCCATATATGACAAACCAAACGACATTCGTCCATATGCTGAAGTTCAGCTATTTAACACAACATTAATGGGTTTATTGGATACCGGAGCTTCGATTAGTTGCCTAGGTGCTAAAGCTGCGACAGAATTTCTTGATTCTGGTCGCGAATTTAGAAAAATACGATCCGTCGTTAAAACAGCCGACGGAAAATCCCAAAATGTTGCAGGTTTTGTTACCACCAACATAACTTTTAGAGGTAGAACAGAATCCATTATTTTATATATTGTGCCAACGTTAGCCCAAAACCTATATCTAGGTGTAGATTTTTGGCATAGTTTTGATTTGTTGCCACCAGATATAGTTTCCGAATTGAGTTCGACTTCATTATCAATAGATTCGTCTAAAATTTCGGACCAGAGATCCTTGTCTGAAATACAGAAACACCAACTCCAAATCGTGATTAACTCGTTTCCATCGTTTTCCAAAGAGGGTTTAGGTAGGACCAGTGTTATTTCGCACGTCATCGACGTTGGTTCTGCCACCCCGATAAAACAACGTCATTTTCCGGTATCTCCAGCAATGGAGAAACTGATATACACCGAACTCGACCGGATGTTGGAAAACGATGTAATCGAGGAATCTGACAGCTCGTGGTCTTCTCCCATAGTTCTCGTCCGAAAACCAGGGAAGGTTAGGTTATGTTTAGATAGCCGCAAGGTAAATTCGGTAACCATTAAGGATGCTTATCCTTTGCCTAATATCGACGGCATCCTCAGTCGTTTGCCTAAGGCGGAGTATATCACAAGTTTGGATTTGAAGGACGCGTTCTGGCAAATCCCGTTGGATAAATCGTCGAAAGATAAGACAGCATTTACGGTTCCTGGCCGCCCCTTGTACTATTACAAGGTCATGCCTTTTGGGCTATGCAATGCGCCCCAGACGATGTCGAGGCTAATGGACAAGGTGGTACCAGTGAATTTGCGAACCGAAGTGTTTGTCTATCTGGACGATTTGTTGATCGTGTCAGACACGTTTGTCAGACATTTAGAGGTCTTACGGGAAATTTCAAAACAATTTCGTTCTGCAGGACTGACAATAAATGTAGAAAAGTCTAAATTTTGCGTACAGGAAGTCCGCTATCTTGGCCATTTAGTGGGTAATGGGGTGATTCAGACAGACCCGGAGAAAATATCGGCTATTGTTGAATTCCCGACACCGAGGTCTGTAAAACAACTCAGACGATTTTTAGGGATGTCCGGTTGGTACCGGAAGTTCATCAAGAATTACGCTGCGGTTACTTCACCTTTAACCGATTTGTTAAGGACAAGTAGGAAGTTTGTATGGAGCGAAGAGGCTCAAAGATCTTTTGATGAATTGAAGCACATCTTGACAATTGCGCCAGTGTTGCATAGTCCAGATTTCACACAGCCGTTTTTCATACACTGTGATGCTAGCCACACTGGAATAGGAAGTGTATTGGTACAAAAGAATGCGGAGGGTGAAGAGTTTCCGATAGCATATATGTCTAAGAAGCTCAACCAAGCCCAACGTAACTACTCTGTTACCGAACAGGAATGTTTAGCAGCAATGCTAAGCATTAAAAAGTTTAGAGCATATGTGGAAGGGCAGGAGTTCACAGTGATCACTGACCATGCATCACTAAAGTGGCTCATGTCCCAAACAGATCTCAATTCGCGATTGGCAAGATGGGCTTTAAAGCTTCAAGGATTTAGATTTAAAATTGAACATCGGAAAGGTAGCCAAAACGTAGTTCCTGATGCACTTTCGCGTACTAACACTGAAGATTTGTCTGAAATAAACTGCTTAAGTTTGTCCGCTTTAGATGACTCTGGGGTCTTCGTGGATTTACAATCCGAAAAATTCAAGAGTACTAACTATATTCAACTTTTGGACAGAGTTAGGGAAACTATTGTCAAAACTCCAGACCTAAAAATTGTTGACGGATACCTGTACAGACGTACTGAACACTGTTCTGGGGAACAACTGCAGGACGATCTTGCGTGGAAATTGTGGATACCTAAGGATATGGTAAGGGAAGTTTTAGAAAAGGCACATGACAGTCATTTATCATCTCACGGGGGAATCAATAAAACGTTAGAACGGATTCGTAGGTTCTATTTCTGGCCAAATTTAGTTAACGATGTAAGATCTTACATTAACTCTTGCGACGTTTGTAAGGGAACTAAACACCCGAATTTCGTTATGCGTCCACCTATGGGTAAAACCTCTGAAACGTATAGATTCTTCCAGAAACTCTACGTTGACTTTCTTGGTCCCTATCCTCGGTCTAAAACCGGTAACATCGGAATCTTTATCGTATTAGATAATTTTTCCAAATTTTGTTTTTTGAAAGCTGTGAAGAAGTTTACAGCAGACGTCGTGGTAAAATATATGGAAGAGGAACTATTCCACACATTTGGTACGCCTGAGATTATCGTTTCCGACAACGGTTCACAGTTTAAGTCTGCTCAATTTAACAAACTTTTAACTAATTACGCGATAAATCACGTTTATACAGCGGTACACTCGCCCCAAGCAAATGCATCAGAACGCGTCAATCGTTCAGTGCTATCAGCAATCAGGGCATATATTAAACACGATCAAAGTAATTGGGATGAGTATCTCAGCAGCATTAGTTGTTCGCTACGGTCAGCAGTGCATGCTTCTATAGGTACATCACCTTATTACATGGCGTTCGGACAGCATATGATTACCAACGGTAACACTTATGCACTTCTTCGAAAACTTGAAATGCTTGATGATAGGGAAGTTAAATTTAACCGCGAAGATTCGTTTAACGTCATACGTGATAGAGCCGCTAAGAATATGAGTCGTCAACAGGAGCGTAATGAAAGATCTTACAATTTGCGATCGCGGGAGGTAAACTACGATGTAGGACAAGAAGTTTTCCGAAGAAACTTTAGTCAAAGTAACTTCGAAAAGGGTTACAATGCCAAACTATCACCACCGTTTCTTAAAGCACGCATTAAGGCGAAAACCGGAAATTGCTATTACGAATTGGAAGATCTAAATGGTCGATCTCTAGGTGTATACCACGCAAAGGACATACGTCAATAACCTTATTTTTCTTTTGTTTAACTATTCTTGTTTGATTCTAATTACTACAAGCGGTATCAGCTTTGTGCTGCTTTTAGCTCCCAAATCTGATTTTGGTTGGGGGGTTATGTAGGGGCGCTTGTAGTCAAAATCTATAATTTTTATTATTTCTTCTTATTTACTCAAAATTTTATTTATTTTTAAACAACTTTTTGTTTCAGAAGAGTTTTGTTTAAATTTAACGGTTTTTGGAGACTTTTTTTTGACATTTAAATTTTTTTTGACAGCCTGTATTTAATGATAATACAGTGCTTTTGGTCAAAAGATAAACGGAAGACATTTTCGATTTTTGGTTTTTCTTATTTTGTGTGTGTTAGTTTATGCTGAAAAAACATTAGTTTTCCAAAATTTTCCAAAATTTTCTCTCGAATATTGGGTATAAAAAGGCGGCCATTGGCTAAAATCGTTCCTTTTTGCATACCGCTGCCTACAAGTTTTTCTTAAAATACGTCGTTACTCTGCCGAAAAAAAATAAGTTTTTTTAAACTGAAATTGTAAGTAATTTTTTTTTAAAACTTTGAACAAAATTCAAAAAAAATCAGTGTTAAATTGATTTAAAATATCTTTGTTTTTATTATTAACGTTTGTTTTTTTTTAAATTTTGTTTTTATTAAAGAAATTTTGCTGTAATTCAATTTGAAAAAGAGCGTTTTTGGATTTAATATCCACCATTTACCTACAACAATCTAATAAAGAAATGTAAGTTTTGTTTTCTAAAATAAAACTAATAAAAAAAATCAAATAAGAAATTTAAATATTTCTTTTCTTGATATTTCTTTTTTATATACAGTAACGTAAATTTGAACAATTTCTAATAAAAATTAGGCAGATTACGTTTTTGTTACACTCCCGGCAGCAGCAAAAAGTGATCAAAAATCGTTTGTTTCATATCAAAAAGGTAATAAATACAAAATAAAAAAGAAACAAAAATCAAAATATCTTTACAACACACACACCAGGCACAAAAACGTTGCCTGGGAAGGCTTCGTCCAAATTCGTGCCTTCGTCACTTTCACGGAAAGCCTCGTCTCCTCCGTGAAAAGTGTACAAATCAAGGAAAAAGTGAGGAAAAGTGTGAAAAGTGCGGGGAAAATGTCAGGTTTTTAAAATCCCAATTGAAATTTTAAAACAATTATCGATTTATTGAACTAAAATATTAAAATCTGTGCGAAAATTTAAAAAATGTTTTAATTTTCATAAAAAAATATAAAATCAAAAACATTTAATTTCTAGAAAAAAGTAAAAAAAATCACAAAACCTAAAAGGAAAAAAAACCAAACAACAAGAACAAGTGGAAAAAAAAATTAGACAAAAGAAACAATGATTTAATCAAAAATAAATTTATTTAAAATTTTCTTTTATTTATATATACAATTTATAATTTCTTTTAAAAATTTAAAAATTAATATTTTTTGCTTAAATTCACTTTTTATTCCTTTTTTTTTTTTTGTTTTTCAAATGTGTAAATAGTTCACTTATTTTTTTTATTCACTCGCGTTGTAAAAATCAAAACAAACTAAAATGTAATGCAAAAATCAATATGATAGTGGTGAAAAGTTAACAATAAAAATGTAAAAATCTTTTAAAACAAGTGTCAAAAAGAACCAAAAATATTTGTAAACATTATTAAAAGTCAACACAGAATAATTATTTGAGTAAAAATGTTAATAACATAAAATGTTACAGAAACATAAACTCAGCAATTTCTAAAAATTCCATATATACTGCTACAGGAAGCAGCCGAAAGATCTTTCGACGTGGGATCCTGTTAATGTAAGTCAAAACCTTTATTTATTTTTATCTTATTTTAATTTTTTTATACAAACAAAAATATTAACATAAACATATAACACTCACTGATTCTTACAGCAAAATATGTCTGTTAAATATTGTTAACATGAGTAAAACTGCTAAAATGAGCAGACATCAGTGTATGTAATGTTTTATGTTTTGTTCAAATTCAATTAAATATTCGAATTTTAAATTTAAAATCCTTCAAAATAAGGGGTAATTTAATTATATTTATTAATAAAATAATGAAATTATTTAAATAAAACAATTTAATTATTTTATTAAGTTGAAAATAACTAACTGGAAAAAAAAAGAAATCCATAAACAAAATTTCATGTAATAACATGTAATATTGAGTTTTAACATTTTATTTTGTCCAATATTACATGAATATTTAATTAAATAATTAACCGGTAATTTTTGAAAACTCACCATAGCCTATTGGTATGAGTCATAATCTACCACTCATTAAGCCCAGGTTCAAATCCCGGTGAAGCCAAATATTTTTTATTTTTTTTTATTTATTTTTTTTAAACCCGAGTTCAAATCCCGGTAGAACCAGAATTTTTTTTGCTATTTTTTTTTATTTTTTTTTGCATGAAAAACATTTTTTTTATAAATTTATATTAATTTTTGCAATAATATTTAAACACGCGATAATTTTTTTTCTTTAATTTTTAATATGTTCAATATTAGTTGATTTTATTTGCTTATTTTAACAATATGTTTAAGGATACATTTTTGTTAATAAATATCATGAATTTAAAAATGCAGTTCTAAGCTGTTTTTAATTGGTTCCTGGTGAACTGATCTGGTTAGGGTAAATATCATTGGGATCATACTAAATATTTGACGCTTTTCCTTGTATGATCATGGTTGGGAGGGGAATAATACTGTGTTACCATCAACACACAGTGCAGTTCAATATGTTTAATGTTCGTTTCCGTTTTCTTTTATATTTGTCTCTCTTTGTTATCTGTTACTGTTCCTTTTCTAAAGAAATTTAGCACGCACAAAAATAATTTTGTGCATGTCAACGCTTACTCTACTTAAAGTAGCAACGAATCCTCCCGATTGCCGACGAGATAGAAGCCGGAAACTAGTTGCGTGCTAGCTACTTTAGTAGACGTAGAACAACATCCAACACCAGTGTAAAAACACATTTCAGTTACATGCTACACATGTGGCAATTGTCTTCATGTTAAACAATGCAGCTTGTGCAGGTCTTTATTCCGTATAGACTCAAAAATGGCTGGACCGATTTTGATGAAATTTTCCTGGAATCTTCAGAAAAGCCTTTTGGGTAACAGTGTAAAGTCAGATTTTTGATTTTCTGTCAGTGATAAACAATTTTGTTTACTCTTGCATATTAGGTGCACGAATAAGAAATTTCCATACTGAATTTTTGAGCTCATTGGAACCAGCCGAAATGCCACTACATGTATTAACATTGAAGGTTGGTTCACGACTTTGTCCGAAACTGTACATTAAAATCGAGATCGAGATGCAATATATAACAGATATTTTCTAAAGGCCAGCAACGCGGACCGGGTTCAGCTACAAATACTTGAATTTTTTCATCAACTGAATTTTAAGTGCGTTAGAGCCAAATAAAAGGACCTCTAAGGGTATGCAATCTATTATTAATGTTTCTAGTTTCTCAAAAATGTTTGGAAAAATCGGTAAAACATATATGGACAAATATATGTGGAAATACGTTGACCCACCTCAGCGAACATCTGCTGTTAATAACATGATATGACCGAAACTAATGGAACTAAAAATACGAAATTTAGTCCGAATATTTTATAATAATAAAAATATAATGATATAAATATGAGAAAATATGTTTATTTAAAAAAAAAAATTTTGGTCAAGTTGTAGAAAAATCTTATGAGTTCGTGGTGAATATGTATGAATTGATACAGTCGAATAAAACACACTTGTGTGTTAAAGCTGTCCTCATGCATACATATTTGTGGAAATAATTGACAATTACATGGAATTTAGCAAACAATTCCTTAATTACTTGGCCACCACTGTATATTTTGTAAGCAATTTTTCAAGGTTGGCTATAATTTTCAAAGTTGACTATAATTAGCTAATGCCGCACAGTGGTATGAGAATAAATTATAATTCAAAATTTTAAATATTTTAAGATGAACAAAATTTAATTTATTTCCAGTGGTTTTTTTAATTTTTTGTCTTTGAAATATCTATCATTAGATATCCATATTGTCTATATTAATGTCTTAGTAATCCAGATATAGGTAAAAAATCGAGGTTGTCTTGGTTTTTTCCTCAAATAGCAAAATAGCAAAATTCTCGAAAGCATGTCTGACAGAATTATTGAAGATTTGGATCCCGACAGACAGACAGACAGACAGACAGAATATATACTTTATAGGGTCGGAAATGAAAAATGTAGAAATTACAAACGGAATGACAAACTTATATATACCCTTCTCGCGAAGGAGAATCCTAACCTATCTTGAGCATTTTTTTTTTCCGAAATATAATGCTGCCAAAAATCATCTTTCATATTCCATCTTTCACATTGGCAAAACTGTTTACAAATACTTATATCAAATCTGCAAGTATTTTCCTCTTGTTCCTTCAGAAATAAAATGATCTATTTCTTTTGCAAGTGCAAATCTACATTATAATTTGGTTTCGATATAGTTATTTGTGTTTTTTACATTTATTAATAATATCTTTTAGCCTTTGAGCAATCGAAATATTTTCATCTGAGATGAAATCAATTTTCTTTTGAAGAGGATTTAAATTGAGTTTTTTTTACATAACTTACAAAAAGAGGTGAAGAATTGATTTTCCAGAGCCCCACTCAAGGAATGCCAAAAATACCGCTTTCCTTTATTAACTATGTTTTCGCAGGCGTTGAGCTTAACAACTTTGCAGAAATTCACTTTGCGATATTCGGGCATGTAGAATGTCAAAATACATGAAAATGGCACACAAAAATTACAATTTCCCCTATTTATTTATGAAAAACGGGATTTCGAAAATCCCGGGATTAAAAATTAAAAAATCCAGGCGTTTAAGAAATCCCGAAAACCCCGGGATTTTCGGGCATCTCTAAGTACGACCTACCCTAAAACAGATTTTAAAAAGAATTCAAATTAACTATTATTCAAACACTATTACGATAAGAAAGCGATATCATATTCGATGAGTTTCAACTTCAAGATGATACGTTTGGGACACTTTTTGGATAGTAATTGTTGGCAGGGTTAAGTGTATTTTTATACCCTCCATCACCATAAGTGGTGAATGAGGGTATATATAAGTTTGTCATTCCGTGTGTAACATTGAGAAATATTCATCTGAGACCCAATAAAGTATATATATTATTGATCCTTATGAAATTCTAAGTCGATTGAGCTATGTCCGTCTGTCTGTCTGTCTGTCGAAAATAGACATCGAAAATTGGTAAACTTGCAAGAAAAATGTTTATTGTTCTCCTAAGCAGTTTGGTATGGATCAGCAAAATCGGTTCAGTGAAACCAGAGTTATGAACCAAAATGTGTGACAACCTAAAAAAACAAGTAAGAGTGCTATATTCGGCTATGCCGAATCGTAAATACCCTTCACCTTTGTTGTGGATGCATTATTATTTTTTATAATTAGTATATATGTATGTACATTGCCCACTTTCAGCGTACAGCTTCCTAAATTTATCAAGAACACTTTTAAAAATTGTAGAAGTTACAAACGAAACAAAACACCAAAAAACAATTGCTTCGAAAGAGTTGTTCGACATCTTTTGATATTGGTAATATCTGTCAGACCTTTTACTGATCCAGGTTTTCTTTAAATGTTCAAGTCATCCTTTTACTGATTAACGGATTTTTAAACAGTGTGACGATGAACCTTCAGGTCTTTTGCTATTATGGACTTTCAAACAAATAGCAGAAGATCTGAAAGTTCATCGTCACACTGTTTCGTTACTTTTTTCGCCGCTACACACTTTAACCACCTTTCACTAGAACTTTAAAAACTCAACTGAATATCTATACGTCCCTTCCTGCGTTAGTTTGTTTTCTTATTTTCTGATAAAGTCTCGCTATTTTACATTTTTAAATGCAGAAGTTTAAATGAAAAAGTGTTAAAGACTTCGTCGCTCATCTGGTCGTCAATATAGTTCGAAAGACGTCAAAATGCATGCAATTGTCGATAATTTTGTCTTCACAACAGCTTTACTGACGGGTCATAGACGAAATTTTCGTCGACATTTTACATTTTTCAGGACATTTTATAATTTGTCGCCTATACAAAGCAATTGAGGACAAGTATAAAACAAAGTCGCATATGTTGTCGTGTTTTAAGCTCCATTGTTGATTAGCTAACGACAATTTCATGAACTTGTCTTGAATAAAATAATATTGAGGACAAAGTGAACGACAAGTGCATGTATTTTGTCCTGTATCGAGCCACATACACGACAAGATGTTAACTTTTTAATTTCGATTACCGTACAGCCCTAAAAAAATTACCGTTTTTTTAGGTAAAATTACCGTATCCAAAGTTTAGTACAAAAATAATAATATTTTCTTATTGAAACAGGTTTATTTTTAAAATTCAATATATCGAGGGCCTATATTCAAAACTCTCTATCTTAAAAAACAACTTTTCAGGAATGCCAAAAAACTGTTTTTTGTCGCGTATTACTTGAGTTATTAAAATTCGGTATGCTAGAGGGTTTTTCTTCGCAAAATATTCAATGTGTATATAAAAATGAAAAGATAGAGGATTTTTCATTTTAATAGAATTATTTTATTGATTTCATTATTATTTTGATTTCATTTATGCCATCTGTCAGTTTTTAACGTGATTTATTTAAGATAACGGCTAATAATACAACATAAGATAAAAAAAAAACTGTAAAAGTAGACACTTTTTAAGCAAACTCCAACTTTAAGCATTTATTTTTATGCCATGGAAATTATATTTTCCAAAAACAAAATGGTAAATTATTTTCATGGTAATTAATTTTTTTTAAATGATTGAAAAATGTAAAATTCATGTTCAGCATTCAAAAATTAGTAGGAAAACATGAATTGCAAGAAGAAATTATTCCAAAAAAATATTTGAAAATTATTTGAAAAGATAGAGGCTTTTGCATTCGGAAAAAAATAATTGTATATCATAGAGAAATAACAAAAATGCAAATAAAACAGCAAAAGACAATAGGTTGTAAGAAATTCACACCATAGATGAGGGCTGTTTTACTGAACATTTTACTATCAAAAAGTAATTTTCGTGAATATCAAAGATAGTGGGTTTTGAATATAGGACCATGTTTGTAAAACAGCAGAATGCCATTTTTATCAACATCATTTATTTGCCTTATAATATAAATTCCGTATCTATTAATTTAAATTCATCCATTTCAACAGCTTCTGGGAAACGCAAAACTAAAGGAATTATAGAAATATTGGTATCGAACAATTGGGGATTTATTACGATCAGTTTTTAATACTAATTTGTATGTTGAAATATTCATACTTGAAAGACTTGCGATTACTTTACCGCGTAGATATATTTTGTCTAGTGGTAGTTGGTTATCATCATCCTCAAAGTTTTATGATTATTTTAATGAGAAATATGTACATTATATGTAGACACATTATGGAAATATAAGGTTTAGGATATAATTTTTAAAAATTTAAACTTTTTAAAATTACCGTACAAATGTAGAAATTACCTGCCTACCATACGGAGGTCTAAATTACCGTACAATACGGTAATTACCGTACGGTTAACATCACTGCGACAAGATGAGCGACAATGTCTTCATCTGATCGTCAGTAAAACGGTTGTGAGGACAAAATTAACGACAATTGCATGCACTTTGACGTCTTTGAAACTATATTGACGACCAGAAGGGCGACGAAGTATTTAACATTTCCTGATCGCAATGCGTTAAAGAACTCAGAGCAAACGAACGAGCGAAATAATTGAGGACAAATTTTATAAAAAAAAATACACCTGTTGTATGATGGATGATGATACTTATGTACTGGCAGACATATTACATCTTCCGGGTCAAGATTTTAATGTAGCTGATGGACGGTAATGTTCAAAAAAAACCAACAAAATCCCCCATATAATTTTAGTTACTTACAATTTTTATTTGTATAAATAAATATATTTAGCAATAATAAAATGAAAATATCTATTTCTATAAAAAAACAAGTAAGAAAGTATGGTCGGTCAAGCCCGACCATATAATACCCTACACCAAGTAAATGAGTAAAAATATTTTTCTTTTAAAATATCAATAATTTATATATTTGAGTGATTTTCGGAAGTGGGCCTTATATGGGAGCTATGACCAATTATGGACCGATCACCATAAAATTAGGTCGTGTGATTTATGTCTATATTAAAGTTAACTATGTTGAATTTTGTGTGTATACCAACATTATTAAGCGATTTATGCACGTTAAAGTGATTTTCGGAAGCGGGTCTATATGGGAGCTATGACTAATTATGGACCGATCGTAACAAAATTTGGTGACATGAATTTTGCATATATAAAACTTTTTTGGAGCGAAATTTGTGTAGATACATAGATAAATTAAACATTTATGACCGATAAAGTCCAATTTCGAGGGGACATTTGTATGGGGGCTAGGTGAAATAATGGACCGATTTCAGCCAGTTTCAATAGGCTTGGTCCTTGGGCCGAAAAAGTAATATGTACCAAATTTTATCGAAATATCTTCAAAATTGCGACCTGTACTCTGCGCACAAGGTTTACATGGACAGCCAGCCGGCCAGCCAACCAGACGGAAGGACGGACATCGTTTAATCGACTCAGAAAATGATTCTAAGTCGATCGGTATACTTTAAGGTGGGTGTTAGACTAATATTTTTGGGCGTTACAAACATCTGCACAAACGCATAATACCCTCCCCACTATGGTGGTGTAGGGTATAAATATGGTGACAAAGTGGGAATATTGTCGCTTATACTGTCGTCAATGACAATATGGAAGATACAGTCGATAACTGTCATCAACGACGACATGAGAGAAAAGTCGTGTATATAGTCGTCGATGACAACTTTAACCACTCCTATTGTCACCATTGTCACTCATATGATCGGCAGCGACAATGTGCATGATAATGTCGCTCACATTTTCGTGTACTATTTGAGTGCCCTTTGTTCGAAAAAGTCGTCAACGATTTGTATGGGCTGTCGCCTAGGATTTAACATTGTCGTGTACGCATCGTCGACGTTGTCTTGAAGACATGGCCAACTGGGTATACTACTACATTTTGCACTTGTATAAGTGTAAGAGCGAAAAAACAAGAAATGATAAATAGTTGTACTCTCATCTTCACTAAAAGACAGGCATGGAAAAGTGAACATGTTAACTAACCTATTTGTTTAGCAATTATCGTGTATTAAAAAATAATAATTTACAAGAAACTTCTAAAAACCCATTTAAGCATCTAAAGGTGAGAGAAAAAACATTTAAAATAGTTAATAATTCTAAAAACTACTTAATATGTAGTGTAGATGTTAAAAAAAGGTACAACAATAATATAAATTATCCACCTCTGCTTTAACATTTATTCATAAACATGAATGAAATAAACAAGACTGCGCCTTCGCTCTATTAAAAAAATTCTCTTAAGCTCAGTGACGTCAACATTGACCTAAACTGCTTGTATTATATGAAAATTGTATGTGATTTATAATGGAAAAGTCAATAATTATGTTTAAAAGTTATTTATGTTTAATAAAATAAAATGTAGTTTAGGTTTTATGTTATTATACATATTTTACTTTATTAATTTTCAATATTTTTGCTATATTTTAGTTCACGATTTTGATTTTTTATTATTATCTTATATATAAATAGGCCACACGTTTTTTTGTGGTACACTTTTAAGTATGTTACTGTCCACCAATATTGATGAAACATATATGGTTTAAAATTTCGAATTTCGGCCACCGGGCGATCCTAGTTATTATTATTATTGCAATTTTTGACTGCACACCACATTTTAATTTTTAATAATTTTTTTTAATAATTTTTTTTATTTATTTTTCACTATTTGTTTTGAAATTTCATATAAAAAGTAAGTATTTTACATTCAAAACATAAGAAAACAATCATTGCTGACGTCACGAAAAAAGAGTACACTAAAATAACGGAATTGTCGATGGCGCAATCTTGTTTATTTTATTCATGATCAGTGTTGCCACAACCTCAAAATATTTGTAACCAAGTTTGTTTAAAAAAATAACCAAAATGCTAAAAAAGTAACCAAAAAAAAAAATTATTGGAAACGTCATGTTTCTAACTTTTTTTTAAAAAAAAACATGAACACAGTATGAAATTTTATTTTTTTCTTAATACGCAGGTTTTTATACTTCAAGAGGTGAATAACATTTCATTAGCTCATAGGGCTACACAAATTTTTGACAAATTATTTTATTTTATGTTTATTTAATTTGTAAATCCTAAATAAAATGCAAACATATTTACGGCCATTTTCACAATGTACGATTATTTCATTGTTAACGTAAAATTAACTAACTACCGATTTACGTTTCACCATCATTTGATTACTTAACGAAAGCAATGTGTAGAAATATTTGTTTACGAAAAGTAATGTAATGAAAGATTGAAACATAAAAATTTTCTAAAAATTTGTGTTTTATTAGTTGTATAATAAAATAAAAAACTCAAAAATATTAAGGTAACTAACTGTAAAATTTCAAGTATACATATTGCGCATTTATAGGAAGAAACAAACTGAACAACAATTAAAAATGAACATTTGTTTGGTTTGTATTTTTTACTGAAGTGCATTATCTGGATCACGCCTGCAAAATTTCTTTACATTTTTAAAAATTACAAATATTACAAAAATATAAATGTTGCTTTTCCATGTAATTTTTTATATTTCTTACAATTAAGATGCTAACCGGCGAAGCAACTTTGTTGTTAAATAGTGTCAGTTAAGAATTAATCGTACATTGTGAAATTCAGATTAGCATATCTTGCGGTTAAAGTTCACGTTAACTTATAATCGTACATTGGGAAAATGGCCGTTAAACAGACTGGAAATCGTATAAATTCTTGGTATGTATTTTGAATTTTCTAGACAGTTATCAGAATTTATCAGAGTCAAAAGATATTTGATTTCGCACAGCACAATTATAAAATGTTCTCACCATAGGAAAATTATAATTTACCATAGTACTTTGCTACCGTTTGGTACATGCACTTAGAATATTATGAAAATTAGTTCTTAATCACAAAATATTCTGCAAAATTTTTCCTCATGACAAAAGTTTTTTTTTTTTTTTAGAATTTTCGGAATACATTTTAATGAGGATAAAGCTAAAAGAGTCAAATTTCAACATTCTGGACGGATCAGACAAATATCCACTAGCATTATTATACTCAAAAGAAACATAGATATAAGTAGACCAGTTGCATGTTAAAAAAATTCACATCTCAGCTGCATTACTCAAAATTTAAAAAAACCGCGATATTTCGAAAACGAGAGTTGACTGGAAAAAAACAAGTTTAACATAGTACTGAGGGTTCATCAACGCGTACAAAACGCTGTTGAAATTTTCGGCACTAAAATGTCTGTTCCGCTGTGTAAATTAAACCAATATTGAGAACTCATTTACACAGAAAAAAGAAATTCATAATTGGAATTGGCCCCGTTCAATGTATGAATTGCCAAGAATATGGACACACCAAGGCATATTGCAAATTGCCACCAGTATGTGTCATTTGCGGGGAGTTGCATAACACATCCCAATGTAACAAATCTAAAGATGATCCTAAAATAATTGCGGAGGTAACCACACAGCAAACTACAGGGGTTGTCCTGTCTACTCAATTGTTAAAAAATCACAAAGCCAGAAATCAAAGATTTTCCCCGCTCAGCCATTAAATAACATCAATTTGAACTACCCCCCGTTGCAACAGACATATGACAACAAAGTAACTTATGCAAATGTACTTAGAAACAACCAAACTCAGCCGCAAGTCCGTCAACTCCGAAACGAAAATATGAACCCAGAGGTAAGAGAGCAAACGCCAATTTTCAATTTTACCCTAGAATCTACAATAGAAACTCTTGTGCAATCGGTAAATAACTTTACAAACTCAATGAGTAACATGATGCAAGAAATGCTTAAGATGCAATCAATGTTATTGCAGGCAGTGCTTAATAGACCATGAACTGCTTAAGAATATGTTTTTGGAATGCAAACGGCATACGCCAACACAAAAACGAACTCGAATATTTTTTAAGAAACCAACAAATTGATGTAATGCTGGTTTCTGAAACTCATTTGACGTCCAGAAGTTCCTTTCGAATAAATGGATATGTAATATATGACACCAAAGATCCCAGAGGTAGAGCATGCGGAGGCTCGGCAATTTTAATAAAAGCTCGAATAAAACACTACTTAATGTGTGATTTTTGCGAAGATTATCTTCAAGCTACTACAATCTGTCTTGAAGATTTTCATCGAAACTTAGTGATTTCATCGATATACTCACCCCCAAGATTCTCAATTACAGAAAGTCAATATAATAGATTTTTTAAATCACTAGGCCCCCGTTTCCTGGCTGCTGGCGATTATAATGCTAAGCACACATTCTGGGGATCACGACTGATTACCCCTAAAGGTCGTGTTTTGTTCGACTCAATTTCTAAAATGGGTTTGCATGTGCTTTCGAGCGGCCAACCTACTTACTGGCCTACTGACCTGGAACTATCTTCAGATCACTCACCCACTATTATTACTTTATTGAGCCCCCTAGAAATTGTATCCCCGACTGGTAATTTAGCGATGGAAGGCACAAGAATAAATTGGCTCAAATATAAAAAATACCTCAGTACACATTGCTCGGAAAACATACCGCTAAGAACACCAGAAAACATAGATCACTCTCTTATCAATTTCGATAAAAATCTCAGAATGGCTGCTCAACATGCTACCCAAACCCCCCGACAACTCAGATATAATAGAATTAATTCTGCAGATGTCGAACGGCTCTTAAATGAAAAAAGAAGATTTCGAAGAGAGTGGCAATTGCACAGATCCCCCAACTAAAATCGAAGCTTAAAGATTGTATAAAAAGAATTAAAAAGCTCTTGGAATTTCGAAAAATGGAATCATTGAATAAATATTTAGAAAGCCTGGACATAACCCCGCAATCGGATCACTATCCTTATATAATTTGGCCAAGGGTGCCGCTTTCGAGGACTTGGGACTTCGTGCCCGTTTTAATACTGTAATATACCGGTCCATTCCAACCTGTATTTGGGATTTATTTTCATTATTTAATTGTTGACTAATCTTGGGTACAGCGCCGCTTAATGGGTTAATTTTATTTGTAGTTAGTGTGGTGGATTTCGTATCTGAAGCTGATATAGCTAGCATACTTTCAGGCATAGATAAAATATTTTTATTTTCTGATTGAGTTGAATTTTCTTTTGTTTGACAATCATTAGTTGTTGTCAATGCGGGGGAACAAGAACGAGCGCGGTTAACAGGTTTGGCGGTTAAAAACAAGTTGTCATCTATTCTTCTGTTTGTTTTGTTTATATTTTTTTCGTCTACATTAACTGTAACGTATGCATTTCTGCCGTTTACACTTAACCTTCGCTCACTGTTTTCGTTGAAGAGACTCATTTAAGAGTATTTGTAATTACTTTCGTTAACACTCTTGATCTTTATTTAATAGTCAATGCACAAAAAAGGTTCAAAAAAAGAAAAAAAAAAATGTAAAGAATTTTTTTTTTACTTATTTGTCTTTTAGTTGTTGTTTTGATTTTTTTATTTAATAATATTATTAAAAAAAGCGTCCTTTCGCGTAAATAATAAACAGGTGATATTTATATTTATTTTCCGATAGATACATTAAAATAACGAGTTAACTCGGAGTAAAAATAAACACGTCCGAACTGAACTGTGAATGGAAAATGGAATCGGATTACTCATTATGGCGAGCAACAAAAAATCTTAAAAGACCCGTTATATGTAAGTCCCCCTTGCGAAATTCAAGTGGTGGTTGGGCAAGAAATGATACTGAAAAAGGGAATCTGTTTGTTAATCATTTAAAAAAAGTATTTACACCGAACACATCAAACGAAGCAATTGAGTTGCCACCTGTTGCACCCTATTTTGGAGCAGCCGTACCCCTACGTTTTGAGATTCGAGAGATCGAAAATGCTATTGCTGATTTAAATCCCAAGAAAGCGCCTGGTATGGACAAGATCAGCAACAAGATGCTTATGGAGCTACCCCGGATAGCAATAAAAATAATTCTTTTTATTTTTAATGCTATATTACGACTTGAATATTATCCTCCAGAATGGAAGGTTTCACTGGTTACCATGATACCCAAGCCGGGAAAAGATCACACAAAAGTAGAATCATACAGACCCATCAGCCTATTGTCTAATATATCAAAGCTATTTCAGAAGATACTTATGAACAAGTTGTACCCGATGTTAACTGAAAACAATTGTATTCCGAATCATCAATTTGGATTTAGAAGAAAACACAGTACTATCGAACAAACCCATAGACTTGTAAATATGGTGAGAAAAGCGTTTGAAGAAAAGAAATACTGTTCTGCACTCTTCATCGACATCTCTCAAGCGTTTGATAAGGTATGGCATGCTGGATTAATATACAAATTGAGTCAAAATTTACCGGCAAACACACATAAGCTGTTGGAAAGCTATTTAACTGGTCGAACATTTAAGGTTAAAGAGGGAAACTTTTTAAGTACTGCACAACCCATTAAAGCTGGAGTCCCCCAAGGCAGTATCCTGGGACCTTTCTTATATTTGATGTATTCGTCTGATATGCCAACTAACAATCGCACTCATACATCAACATTTGCTGATGATACTGCTATTCTAAGCATTCATGAAAACCCTCGAGAAGCGTCTCGTTACTTACAAAACCACATATTTGAATTACAAAAATGGTTAAAACAATGGAAAATTAAAGTCAACGAGCAAAAATCTACACACATTACATTTACATTGCGTAGAGAATCATGCCCCCCTATTCATATCAATAACCAAACAATAATTCAACAATCGGAAGTGAAATACCTCGGAATACATCTCGATCGTCGCCTTACATGGAAAAGTCATATAGATGCAAAGTTGACTCAAATGAAATTGAAATGAATTCAAATTAATTGGCTTATTGGCAGAAACTCCACGCTTAGTTTAAATTGTAAACTTCTACTTTATAACAAGATCATAAAACCGATATGGTGTTATGGCATACAGTTATGGGGCACGGCCTCAGCGTCAAATGTAGAAAAGATCCAAAGACGCCAAAACGAGTTTCTAAGAATGATCACAGTTGCCCCCTGGTATATCAAAAACGCGAATATACACAAAGATCTAAACGTGCCCATTGTAAAAACTGAAATCTCGAAAAACGTACAAAAATATTTAAAAAAACTTGAAGTTCACCCAAACCCGCTGGCCCGCAACATATTAGATAACCGTGGCCACACTCGATTAACCTTCGCTTTACCAATACCCACCCGGGTGACCACATCGTTTTTATTGGTTTAATATTTTTTTTAATTTTGTTTCGATTTAAATGAAATTTATACTCACTGATCAAATTTTAGAGTTCTATAGAATTTAATAGAAAGATTTTAAACTTTTTATAAGGTTTTTTCAATTTTTTAAAATTTCGTTCGTCGCATATATTTATAGAAGTGTAGTGTCACCCGGGTGGGTATTGGTAAACCATGTACATAAAAAACCTTTGGTAAAGCGAAGGTTAAGAAGGAGGGACCACAGCAGACCTAATCTAGAAGGAAGAATGTCAATTTAACCAAAACAACCATGAACACAAAATTTTTTCGTCCGGCACTGGCTGGACTAATTAAATAATAATATTAGATATAAGATTTGAACCACTTATTGTTAGTTCATTAAATAATGAAGATACAATAAATAAATGATGAAAAAAAAAAAATAATTGGAATGAATTTTGTAATAAATATTATTAATCGAACTTGATTTTTTTTTCCCAAACTTTTTTCATTCAGAATAAGAACATGTTCATAAATATTATTAATTTGTACATGACGGAAATTTTTGCTTTTTTTGCATAAATTTAATAATATTTTATAATAAATTGAATTATAATTGCATTATCTAATGAATTAATTCAAAACTATTTGCATAATAGCCATATACTAGCCAATATTTTAAGATGAATCAACAATATCTGAAAATTAAAAATATCATTAAACATAATAAAATATAAATAAACATAAAGCATATCATCCCCTTAAAAAAATTTAATCATTTTCGCGCATATTGGCTCATTTTGTAGCTGAAAATCATAAAAATAAATAAAAAATTTTCCAAGAAAAATTTCAAACATTTTTCAACAACATAAAAATATAAATGAAATTGAAATTATATTTTTCAAGCCTTCTAGATTTAATTTGAAAACATAAAATATGAACAAAATCTTAATATTTAAGAAATTATTTATAAATGTTATGAATTGAAATCAATGAAATCAAATCATAATATTTATGTTGAAACTTTTTTCTGTGTACATCCCTAAAACGTAAATATCTTTTAAAATAATTATTCGTTCTCAAAAATTTTTATATATTTTAAATTTTTTTGGTCGTTAGGATCGTATATTTTAATATTGAAAAATCCGACTATAACAAAATGTTTGAAAAAAGTAACCAAAATGAAAAATAAATACACATCTACACATCATGATAATAAATAACCAAAACGGCAACGCTGTTCATGATTCATAAACATTCATGTGCTAAACCAAGAAAAGAGCGACAACACAACCTTCTTCAATAACAATTCATAAGAGACTGAATTGTGTTTTCTATGCGTGTGAGTAGTCTGTGTAAATTTAGTAACGCCCACAATGCACTGTGCATAGGAGTTGCCGATCCCGGGATTAGAGAATCATAGGTAGGGAGGGTGACACAAGAAAACAGGGCGTGCAACATCTGGCCCTTGGACATCAGTTTATTTATCATTTTTAGTTTCAGTATGGGTGATGTAGTGTAAATAGTTAGGTGCTTTTGGTTATAGGGTTCAATGTTTTGTAGGCACGTATTTTTTTGTTTACGGTTGTGAATGAAGGATTGCAAAGACTCACCCCGGTTGCCGACGAGCTAGACCTTATCCCCTACGTGCCGATAGCAATCTTAAAATTCGTTAGACAGCAGGAGGGCCGTAACAAGACGACTCTGTTAAATTCGGCTTTTCCACAAATAAATGACATTTTTGGAACATTTACATTAATTCTGCAACAATATAAGGAGTATACATCCTCTTCATCTAAACCTAATTGAAGATGGTTGTGGCTGACTTTCCCAGATAGTATATGAGGGGAGGAAAGCCATTTAACTATAAACAGTCTCTTTTTCCAGTCGTTAAAGATTTTTGGAAAGAAATATCACTGATTATTTAAAGTCACTTTATGACCCAATAAAAGATCATATGTTAAGTATTATTTTTCAAAATATTTTTGGAAAAATAATACTTAATATCCATTACTTTAACTTTCTAATTAATTCTTGTTATCTTTGTAATTAAAATTAACTAAAGATAAAATGTTTGTGTTCGCTAATTTTAAATATACTAAAAAAAATAATTATCTTGGTATAATCTATTGAACAAGGGTGATGTACATTTTTAAATAAATCCGATTTTTGGATTAATTCAAGTACGAAATCGTGCTTAAATCAAGTTTAGAATTCTTGAAACAAGAGAGCTAAAATTAAGATTTTTGGGCTTGATGAATCCGTACTTGAATCAAGTTTTTTGTACTCGGTATAAGAAAATCCGTACTTACCGTACTATTGACACAGCTCCGGATTGATTTAAGAACGGATTACTCAATTTTTTTTTAATGAGTGTATGTACTCGTATACTAATTAATTTGTATTTACTTAATTTAAATGTGTACTTACAAGACTTTGGAGGGTCCATGTTGTCCAAGTAGTCACAATTATCTTTCCGAAATCCGGACATTGAAGTTTCCATACATGTTACATCCGATGTGGGCTACAATGAATAAAAATATAATTAAATTATAAAAAATTAAATTTTTGGAACGTGAGCCTTCACACTTTGTTCAGATTTGGCACCCATAAACCCTATGGAGCCATTTTGACATTTAAATTTTTATAAATTCAACAAAGTTTGTAAATTTGTGTTAATTTGTAAAGCTGTGGTCCAATTTGGATTTTGGAACCATATGAAAAGTTATTATGTCATTTTTAAATTATATAAATACATAGGAATATTTTAAAATCAAAGTGTATTGATAATACTAATGCAATTTTCTGATGCAGTTTTGACAAAATTCTATGCGTTTGATATTTACTTTTTATACCCTTCACCATGAGTGGCAAGGGTATATATAAGTTTGTCATTCCGTTTGTAATTTCTACATTTTTCATTTGCGACCCCATAAAGTATATATATTCAGGATCGTTATAGATAGCGGAGTCGATATAGCCATATCCGTCTGTCCGTCTGTGTGTTGAAATCAACTTTCCAAATCCCCTAAATAACTTACAAACATGATTGATACATCAAAATCACCGGAATTCTTCCAGCTCGGTTGCTATTTAAAATCGAGAAAATTGGTCCAACAATAAATGGCCGAGATATAAGCAAAAAACCCAAAAACCCATGTATTTTGTTAGTGTTTCATGAAATCATGTACATATATAATAGCATAATAAAAAGAAAACAAAAGTTTAGTTGTGTGTATATATGTATATTAGAGTGACAATCAGTTGTATGGAAAAAATTTTTTGTTAAAATTTTGAAGAGTGCCGGGTGGAATATTGTGACACTATGCCTAAAAGTTAAGTGCTGAAAATTTGAGCCAAATCGGTCAACGATTTCTGGACGCGCATCGAGGTCAAAGTTCAGATATATGCAAAATTATACTATTTATATGGAATAAATAGGTGAAACTCGTTAAATTTCTGCATTGCTTTCTAGAAATGTATAGATTTATTTATATTAATGAATATTACATTAAAAAATTTTTTTTGGAAGTTAACCCTGCATCTCCTTTGGGTCAAAATGACCCAAAAACTGTATTATTGCCAAAATTGAGGAAAAATGCAAATTTTTCAGATATTTTAAAAATTTTGCTACTAAATAAATACTTTTGCAATTGAATGCAAAATAATCGAAATGTGTACGTAATTATCGTTGTAATGAGATATAAATGACAAAATTTGGTTAAAAAATTTTAAAGTTATTACAAATTCGCCAGACCATTAACGTGTTTCAGGCCACTTGAACAAAAAATTTAGGAAAAAAATTAACATATTTCGAGAAAAATTAAAATAAAAGCTAATTTTTATTTAAAATATGTCCGTATTTACTTGTGTATGAGTTTTTGTCTTCGTAGGATACCGTTAACCTATTCGCAGGTATGGCCAAAAAAAAATATTTTTTTTAACGGCTGTTTCAAATCTCCATTTTCAAATTTTTAAAAATTTTGTTAAACAAATTTCAGAATTTTTTGATCATCACATAGGGATTTATTGAGATCAAAATAGGGAATAAAAATATGAAAAAATTATGTCAATACCTCTTCCAGTTTTTCCGTACCTGCGATTTAAATTTTGCGATTTTCAAGAAAAACTATTTTTTTGTCCATATTTAGGCGAATGAGCCCAATTTCCTTAATGTTATAAATTATAATTAAAACCTATTCATAATATTATAGTCCCTGTAATTTTAAATATGGTCTGAAAGTTTTACTAAAATCGGAAAACGATAACCTTAAATCGTGAAGGTCAAAGGTCAAATTTTTCAATATTTTGAATTTCTAAAGAAAAGATGGCGAAATGTTATATATTTTTGGGCCGATTTTAATGAGACTTGAGGAAAGTATAACTTAAAGTCCAGAATTTAAAATAACGGCACAAAAATGGAATTTAACTCTTAGCAGCACTTGGGGTCCAAATTACCCTCAACATTTAAAATCACGAAAAACACAGCCATTTTGACCCCAAGTGCTCTTAAAGGACTAAATCCATTTTTGCACTGTTGTTGTAAATGTTAGACCCCAATGTATATTTTGCTCAAGTTTCATTAGAATCGGCCCAAAAATATATAACATTTCGCTATCTTTTCTTTAGAAATTCCAAATATTGAAAAATTTGACCTTTGACCTTCACGATTTAAGGTTATCGTTTTCCGATTTTAGTAAAACTTTCAGACCATATTTAAAATTACAAGGACTATAATATTATGAATAGGTTTTAGTTAAAGTTTATAACATTAAGGAAATTGGGCTCATTCGCCTAAATACGGACAAAAAGTTTGTTTTTCTTGAAAATCGCAAAATTTAAATCGCAGGTACGGAAAAACTGGAAGAGGTATTGACATAATTTTTTCATATTTTTATTCCCTATTTTGATCTCAATAAATCCCAATGTGATGATCAAAAAATTCTGAAATTTCTTTAACAAAATTTTTAAAAATTTGAAAATGGAGATTCGAAACGGCCGTTAAAAAAAATATTTTTTTTTGGCCATACCAGCGAATAGGTTAACGATATCCTACGAAGACAAAAACTCGTACACAAGTAAATTCGGATATATTTTAAATAAAAATTAGCTTTTATTTTAAATTTTCTCGAAATATGTTAATTTTTTTTCTAAATTTTATGTTCAAGTGGCCTGAAACACGTTAATGGTCTGGCGAATTTGTAATAACTTCAAAATTTTTTAACCAAATTTTGTCATTTATATCTCATTACAACGATAATTACGTACACATTTCGATTATTTTGCATTCAATTGCAAAAGTATTTATTTAGTAGCAAAATTTTTAAAATATCTGAAAAATTTGCATTTTTCCCGAATTTTGGCGATAATACAGTTTTTGGGTCATTTTGACCCAAAGGAGATGCAGGGTTAACTTCCAAAAAATTTTTTTTAATGTAATATTCATTAATATAAATAAATCTATACATTTCTAGAAAACCATGCAGAAATTTAACGAGTTTCACCTATTTATTCCATATAAATAGTATAATTTTGCATATATCTGAACTTTGACCTCGATGCGCGTCCAGAAATCGTTGCCCGATTTGGCTCAAATTTTCAGCACTTAACATTTAGGTCTAGTGTCACTATATTCCACCCGGCACTCTTTGAAATCTAAGAAAAAAAAATCGGCTGTCACTCTAATGTATATAGATGTGTGTAATACACATTGAGTATATTCACCAAAACAAAATAGAGAGAGTTGTTTATAATGAGTTCTCATATGAGCAACTCTATCATACGTAAACAGTACAAACACCCAACAACAACATTCTACAATGTAGAATCTACAAAGTGGAATGAAATGAGAATTACAAATCAAACACACGCGTGCATAATTTGTATGTATTTGCGTGCTTTTGGTTTATTTTTTTTTTATTTTTGTTGTTATTTTTTTTCAACATACAATTAAGGTATACTTTGGTGAAGGGTATATAAGATTCGGCACAGCTGAATATAGCCCTGTTACTTGTTTTAATACATATATAAAAATGAGAAATGTTACGTAAACATCGCTATAAAAATGATTGTGAGACAAGCTTTTTCTCATACAAAAACGTTTTTTTTAAATAAATAAAAAATTAATTGAATCTTTATGTTTCTATGAAGAACTGGGTTGAACTGTTTTTCAAAATGTTGAAATAAAAGTAGTGCCTAGTAGTAGCCCCAGAATAATTTTTATTGCGCTGTTTTATTACGGTAATAGAGTAAAAAATCAGAAGGCTTATAAATTTATCAAAAACACATCAGAAAATTTTATTTTCATTATGAATGTCCGCCATATCTAAAAAAAACAAAAATATATCGAGCAGAATTTAAAAAAAAACAAGTAAGAGTGCTATATTCGGCTGTGCCGAATCTTATATACCCTTCACCAAATTATACTTAAAAATTTTAAATATTTTAAGGTAAACAAAATTTATTTTTTTTGCAGTTGTTTTTTTAATTTTTTTAAAAAAAAAATTTTTCGATTGTTATTTAAAATTTTTTTTTTTTGTTAAATTTTCAATTTTTTTTTTTTAAATTTTTAATTTTTTGGTTTTTTCAATTTTTTTTTTGTGAAAAATTCGGGTGAAATTTTTTTTTCGATTTTGACCCATTGTAGGTCCAACTTACCATGGTCTTATATACGTCGTTGCAAATGTCTTTGAAATATCTATCATTAGATATCCATATTGTCTATATTAATGTCTTAGTAATCCAGATATAGGTCAAAAATCTAGGTTGTCTTGGTTTTTTCCTCATATCTCAGCCATTTGTGGACCGATTTTGCTGATTTTAAATAGCAAAATTCTCGAAAGCATGTCTGACAGAATTATTGAAGATTTGGATCCCGAAGATATCTGGGGTCCTCAGAAAATTGATTTCAACAGACAGACGGACATGGCTTAATCGACTCCGCTATCTATAAGGATCCAGAATATATATACTTTATAGGGTCGGAAATGAAAAATGTAGAAATTACAAACGGAATGACAAACTTATATATACCCTTCTCACGAAGGTGAAGGGTATAATAAATAAACCTAAATATCTCTTGAACTAAAAGTGATAATTTACATATGTATGCATGTTTTTTGTAGATCTCCTTAAGTACTTATTTAAAATTTCAGCTCATTCGGATCATACTTGGATTTTTGGAGATAGTTTTAAAAATGTGAGACCTAATATGGCGTGTTATTTTGCCAATAAAGCGCTCTATTTACAACAATTGTATCTTTGGTGACCCCCACTTAAATTTTCCGACATAGCAACCAGTTGCTATGCATGCATCGTCTAAATCGGTCAAAATTCTGTATCACCAAGACCCCAACTCCAGATCGTAGGACAGAATTTACAGGAATGACTAGAGCAAGTGATGTTACTTATGAAGGTCCATTTGATACCGATTATAAGCCCCAACAGGGCTTAAGAGGGCAACTTAAGAGAGTGCGATTTGCAAGTCCAGGGCCATCAACATTATAAACATAATAAGAATATTTTTTTTATTATTTCTGTAATAGATATCATAGTATCAGAATATTGAAGTAAAGAAAAATCAAATGAAATTAAAACAAGTAAGAGTGCTATATTCGGCTATGCCGAATCTTATATACCCTTCACCTTTGTTGTGGATGCATTATTATTTTTTATAATTAGTATATATTAGTAGCGTCTAAAGAAAGTGTACAACTTGTTTGTACATTTAAAATATTTTATTTACATATTAAAAAACTATTTGTTCTCCAGTTCTAGTATATTTAACAAAACATTTAATGGTTCTCTTGCAATATATAAACAAAAAACTAAACTAGTTCAACTGCAACAAAAACAGTAACAACAAAACCAAAAATACTCCATTTTTAACTCGTCAAAAGAAAGTGTACAGGTTAGGGAAATTAGAAGAAAAAACGTGTTTAGTATTTTATTTGACATCTTTTGGGTTTTAAAACAGTTTCAAGCCTCCTTGGCATTGTTTCTACCAATTTTGATGTCACCGATGTTGGGATGTTGAACCACTCTCCTGCAGGATTTCGTGTAGAGAGCTGGTAATATTTTATTTTCTGATCTGTCTGTCCAAATGCTACCACAGATGTTCAATGGAATTAATGTTCGGTGACTGTGGGGGTTGTTCCAGTTGTTTCGGTGTATGATACAACAACCATTCTTTAACAAGTTAAGAAGTATGCTTCGGATAGTTGTCCTGTTGGAAGATCCAGGTTCGGTCTAGATTTAATTTTCTAATGATGGGTTCCATATTTTCTATAAGAATGTTTAGGTAATCGGTTTTGCTCATCAAACTATCAATAAATATGAGTTTTCCCATGCCACTTGCCGCCATACACCCCCACACCATCACCTAACCACCACCATGCTTTACGGTGGATAGTACATTTTTTGGTCGAACTCTTGATTTTTGCTTCTCCAAATTTTACTCTTTTTTTTACTCCCGAAAATCTCAAACTTGCTTTCGTCCGTAAACAGCACATTATTCCAAAACAATTTTCTTGGTTTTTATACCTGTTTGCGAATTCTCGAAGTCGCTCTTTATTTCGTGTGGAAATGTGGGGTTATTCTCTCGGAACTCCACCATATAGAGCATTTGGGTGTAGCGCTCGGCGAACCGTACTGTTACTAACTCTCAATCCAGACGAATCTGTTAATTCTTCGCATAATTTTACTGCACTTACTGTGAATACTTTCTTCACTGCTCTCACAATCGATCGTATTTCAAGGTTGTTAAGGCGTTTTGGTGTTCCGGCACGTTGCTGATCTTCTAAAATTCTAAATTTTTTTGTTTGTCTATAATTTTTTTTACAGTATTATGGCTTCTTCCTATTATAGAGGAGATTTCAAACAAGAAAAGCTACTATCTTAAAATCTCATGAGACTAGCAGCAAGATCCACAAAAAATTATAATCTAGGCAAAAATAAAGAATAACAATATATTTTTTTATGTAGCTAGAAAAATCTTATTGCAATTCTAAATGTGTACACTTTTTTCTGACGCGTTAAAAATGGAGTATTTTTGGTTTTGTTGTTACTGTTTTTGTTGCAGTTGAAATAGTTTAGTTTTTTGTTTATATATTGCAAGAGAACAATTAAGTGTTTTGTTAAATATACTAGAACTGGAGAAAAAATTGTTTTTTAATATGTAAATAAAACGTTTTAAATGTAAAAACAAGTTGTACACTTTCTTTTGACGCTGACTGTATGTATGTACATTGCCCACTTTCAGCGTACAGCATCCTAAATTTATCAAGAACACAAAAAACAACAACAACGCCAAACGAAACAAAACACCAAAAGAAAAAACAAAATACGCAAGGCAATGAAACCAACACACATCCAAACATACGTTTAATTGTATAAAAAACAACAACAACGCCAAAAGAAACAAAACACAAAAAAAAAAACAAAATACGCCAAGCATGCACATCCAAGCATACGTTTTCTTGCTTTTTTGTCAAAAAAACCAATACACAACCAAACAAACGTTTAGTTGTATAAAAAACAACAACAACGCCAAAAGAAACAAAACACAAAAAAAAAAACAAAATACGCAAAGCATGCACATCCAAAAACATACGTTTTGTTGCTTTTTTGTCAAAGCATGTAATACATTGTGTTTTTTGATGAAATTTACAGGGGTTGTCTCGGATTTTTACTCATATTTCCGTTATTTATGGACGGATTTTGCTGATTTTAAATAGCAAAATTCTCGAAAGTATGTCTGACAGAATTGTTGAAGATTTGGATCCCGGAGATAAAATTTATTAAAATTTGCCTTCAGAAAATTGATTTCAACAGACAGACGGACAGACAGACAGACAGACAGACAGACAGACAGACAGACAGACAGACAGACAGACAGACAGACAGACAGACAGACAGACAGACAGACAGACAGACAGACAGACAGACAGACAGACAGACAGACAGACAGACAGACAGACAGACAGACAGACAGACAGACAGACAGACAGACAGACAGACAGACAGACAGACAGACAGACAGACAGACAGACAGACAGACAGACAGACAGACAGACAGACAGACAGACATGGCTTAATCGACTCCGCTATCTATAAGGATCCAGAAAGATATACTTTATAGGGTCGGAAATGAAAAATGTAGAAATTACAAACGGAATGACAAACTTATATATACCCTTCTCACGAAGGTGAAGGGTATAAAAATTTTCAGTAAATTTTACACTTTGCGACTACCTAGGCGCTACTTAAACGGTGTTCACATGTTCTAGAAAATTGTTTATTGAGATCTTAGGTTCATTTTTGTAGTTGATTGTTGCACTGTGTATATGAGCCAAAAGCCAATTTTTTGTTAACACCTATTTCAAAAATTTTAATGCCATTCAATAGTAAACATACTGACACTAAGGTAGCCAACAAATTAGATAAACATATTTGCAATTGTGGTAGTTGCATGCTGTTAAAGACAAATATTTTATATTATTTTATAAAAAATGTGTTTCTGTAAATTTTAATCGCATAATATATAAATAATCGCATTTATATATAAAAATCAAGCATCAGCTCACCCAAATATGTTCGCGAAACCTACTGAAAACAAAAGAACAAGAGTTTTTTTCTAAAAATAAAAGTAACCCAGTGTAATACATATGTCTATGCCACCACAAGTTATCATTAATTCAGAATTTTGATATGTGTTGTTATAAGGACAGTCGACAAATTCAGATGAATTTCCTTCTTAGAATACTGTCTTAAAAACGATTTTATAACTTTTATATAAGTTTATAATCGTATCACATCGCCAAAAATGGAAATTGAATATAGGAAATGTGTTAATTATGGATATTATGTCCCAAATAAAAGTTGCTCTTAAAATTCGAATATTATTTTCTAAAATTAATATAATTGGTCAATTTACAACGTATCTTATCATGTTATATTGTCCTAATATTTCACAGTAGTTTGTATTGCTTTTCAAGCTAAAAAAAGTCCTAAAATAATACTACTATGTATGCTATGTTTATTGTGTTATCGTAACCAGCCTGCGCCGAATGCCTAAGAGTCGGTTAAGCCGAGCCGCCGAGACGAGATATGTTAGGACATTATGACAATATGACTGATAAGAGACCTTGTGAATTGACCAAATATATGTCCAAATTTATCTTAAAAAGATAATTAAAGCATGTTAATCAGTCCGTATCTAACAAACACAAAAAAGTTGACCAACCGTACTTTCAAAAAACAACTTATTTCGAATATTTAAAAATTTTGTCGTTAAAAAGTTACAGAATTGCGGTACAGAAGTAAATTATAATTACTCGCAACTATTATCGATAAATGGTTGACTTTTTTTGTTATGTTAGTAGGATAATAGTCTTTAAGATCTGGTATGATGTGTCACTGTACCGTTTATACCTGGGGCCTATTTCACTAAGCTACAAGTTCACAATTACAAGTGTGATTGCCTGTGAAATTGTGAACTTGTGAATAATTGTGTTTCATCAAAATACAATTACAAGTTTGTAGCTACAAGTGAATTTTACAAGTCACAAGTCTACAAGTCATACTTCTACAAGTGGTTTTGTTTCACTAAACTAAATTTGCACTTGTACACTTGTAGAATTGTAGAAAAAAAGCTTAGGGTCGACGGAGACCCTCAGAAAAATTTTACAAGTTACAAGTGAATGATAAATTGAAATAAAATTTGATTTTTAACTATTTTTTAATAAAAATTAGTTAAAATAAACACAAAATCCAAAAATTTTAATACTAATTAGGATGTGGTTACATTAATATAGAAAGGCCCTAACTCGTGTTTTTTTTAAGTCGATTTCTTTTTTTTTGCTAAATATGATATATGAGTGGACCATTTATCGAAATAATCGAAAATCTGGGCTTATAAAAATAGGTTTTTTTTAAATAGGTTTCATATATACAGAAGTCCACCTTATTTTAAGGCGATTAATGTAGGGTATCATATGGTCGGGCTTCAACGACTATACTTTTTTACTTGTTTTTTTTTGCTTTTGGGAATAGCCACTTTGGAAATCTAAACATATATAGACAATTCTAAATTAGTACCCAAAATTGCAAAAGTATTTATTTTTATCAGTCCCCGCATATTTTCCGATTGATTGGGTATAAACAAGTAAGAGAGCTATATTCGGCTGCGCCGAATCTTATATACCCTTCACCAAATTATACTTCAAAGTACAAATTTTAAATATTTTTAGGTAAACAAAATTTCTTGTTTTATTTAATTTTTTGGGAAAAAATATTTTTAAAATTTTTTTGTTTTTAAAATTTTAAAAAAAATTTTTGGTTTTTTGATGAAAAAAAAATTCGGGTTAAAAACTATTTTTTATATAAGAAATATTATTGAAATATGTTATATATATTGCGTTTTTATAGGATATTTTAGCATTTTGAGTAATAATAAATAAGAATTTTAAAATTAATATCACAATATATACAGTGGTGGCCACCAATTAAGACAAATACTTGAATTTTTTTCATAATTTTTATTAAAAAATAGTTAAAAATCAAATTTTATTTCAATTTATCATTCACTTGTAACTTGTAAAATTTTTCTGAGGGTCTCCGTCGACCCTAAGCTTTTTTTCTACAATTCTACAAGTGTACAAGTGCAAATTTAGTTTAGTGAAACAAAACCACTTGTTAAATTCACTTGTAGCTACAAACTTGTAATTGTATTTTGATGAAACACAATTATTCACAATTTTACAAGCAAAAACACTTGTAATTGTGAACTTGTAGCTTAGTGAAATAGGCCCCTGCTGTGTTATTAAATTATTTCTCAGTTACTATATTTAAGTCAAATATTAATTTTAGTGGATTAGAACTCCTTAGGGTCAAAAGGGGTTAAACAAATTTTACTACCAGAAGAAAGGCGAAAGTGTCCTCTTTAACCCCATATATACTTGCTGACCTGTTTTGACCTGTTAGTAGAACACTTTTTTTCGCTTGAATGAAATTACTCCCAACATTTTCTCTATTTTTATTTTACCCGTTCATATGACTGGAATTGGACTTTATCGGTCGTAAATGATTAATTTATATAGGTATCTACACAAATTTCGCTCCAAATAAGTTTTATATTGACTGAATTCAGTCACCTAATTTTATGATAATCGCTCCACCGAACATTCTTGACCGAACATACTTTCTTACTTGTTTTTATCAGCTTATAACTTTTTTATAAGTAAAGCTTATACAAAAAACAAACAAAAAACGTCTTTTGAATATATTCTCATTATGTATATGACTGTTTCTTTTACTATGTCCCTTAAATATGTTCACCAGATGCATTTTGTAGTTTTGTAGCTGTTGATATTTACGTTTATGTTACTTATTTTTGTGACCTACATTGTAATAACATGTATATTAAAAAAATCCCGTTTTATTTTTCTTTTTCCATTTTTTCTCCTTTTCTTAATGATCTACACGCAGAGAAAAAATATAATTGGGCATGGTTACTATAACCATTTAAATAGTGTTACAAGATTTTTAACAATATTATAGTCACAGTAACTATTTACATGATTGTGGTAACCATAATATGGTTAATTTATGATTCACATGATTGTATCAACCATATATATGGTTACAGTAAACAAATATATGTTTGTGGCAACCATATTTATGATGAATAATTTTATCATAATATGTTGTTCTCAGATTATGATAAGCCTTAAGCCGAGTGCAACATAATATGATAAGTCCTTCATCATATGAATGGTTGTCACAAACATATATTTGTTTACTGTAACCATATATATGGTTGATACAATCATGTGAATCGTAAATTAACCATATTATGGTTACCACAATCATGTAAATGATTACTGTGACTATAATATAGTTAAAAAACTTGTAACAATATTGAAATGGTTACAGTAACCATGACCAACTATATTTTTTCTCTGCGTGTAAGATTTAAATGAAATAATATAAATAAATAAATAACTACTTCTAGTAAAACTGCTAGAAATAGGCTACGCTATTTTCATCGGTTTAAATACTGCAGTTTAGTCGTAGCAACAAAGGGGTATACTCACCAATGGTGGCAAGGCCTGTTTTTGTCTACGTTCATGTTGACTATTTTTACTGGAAGCTATTCCTTTTGAAGATTCCCGTACTGGTGGTCGTATATTTTGTTCAACCATGTTTCCAACATGATCTCGAGGATAATTATATTCTTTATCTGGAGATATTACCTCTTCTGGAATAGATTCATCGCCAGTAGAAGACTCTAAACACGAAGAAAAAATAGATATGAAGTTAAAATAAGTTTATAATAGGAATGACAATTCCAAAAATCTCTGAATTTATCGGAACAAAGAAATATATAATGTCGGGATTTAGAAAAAAAAAATTCCTTAGAAGATAACACAACTAAACAGAAGGTCTCATTTTGCAAAACATATTTTTTATGAATGTTATATACCGGACCTATCAGCATCCAGATGTGAGCGACCAAGGCACTTCTGAGCATGACACATATCACATCTAGAGTTGTTAAACCCTGCATATTACACTCAGTTCATAAAACTCCTCGCGGACCAAATAAAAATAAGCTAGGATGTACTCAAATACATATATGCCAACATGAAAGTAACTAATAATAAAATGACGGTTCAGTGAAGGTGTACAAACTCTTTTACGCTGTCTTCGATTCCAATTGCGCAAGACTTTTTTTTAGCCAGCACGGCCATTTTCTTCCAGTTGTAAAGACGTCCATAGGATGCACGCCATACCCGGTCGAGAAGTAAAATCCCGAAAACGAGGCAAAGAGGAGTTCTCAGATTACTCCGTCACAAGAAGAATATCTAACAACCGAAAAATTATACTGCTACTGCAGATCAACCTTCATTGGAGTAAAAGGGCAACATTATCTCTGATGGGAAATTAAAAAAAGTAGGATACATGTTGTTCTTATCCAGCTGACGCCACCACAATAATACCGACGCAACATTTTGCTGATATCGTTGCATCTGCATTCGGACAGCCCGACATTACTACACACGCTATAAGTTTCATCTGCCAGGAGCACAGGTGGGAATATTTCAATAGACTGTGCTTACTCGCACCACCTCTCTTGGGGTAGTTCTAACTGCAACAATAGAAGGAATGCTCAATTAGAATTTCTACATGAAAACTTATAAACATTAAACAATGGAAATAAACCAACATACAAATGTATATAAAAGCATTAGGCATCTAATCGATACAAGTATTGATTTTCAGGCAAGATAACAGATGAAATCTGCGACCTTACCACTAGACTACCCATTATGTATAGGAATAAGGCCAAAATAGACTGGCAAAAATTTATGTTAGATCTTAAACACAGACTCGATAAATATTATGAACACTTTTGAGGAGTGTTTCCCACGCCGAAATAGACGATCCCGAGCAAAAAACCTCGGATGGCAGAGGAATTAATAAATCTCAGGAAATATACTAGGAGGATTTTCATTAGAGACCACTGGTAGTTTTTACCACTTGTTTAAAATATTCCTCAACACCAATAGCCTGGAGTGAAGCAAGAGGTTGTCTACATACCAAAACCATATAGACCCATAAGCTTAACCTCATTCTTATTGAAAACCCTGGAGCGCATTGTGGACTATGAATGCTCTGTCTTTTAAATTAAGACAATACAAATAACAAATAAATTCAAGGACCACATTGATAGCATAGCGATAGGCTCGAAGTGGAGCATAAGCCCAAAGATGACATACCGGCAAAATACGAGTATACAATAGATACAACACTAACAAAAAGTACAGAGACTGTGCTGCATATGCTATAGCTATTAAACATATTTAATTAATACTATCGACAGAAGTTCAGGTGAAATATGAAGCAGTCCTGGCTGCAACTAGAATTATGGTAATGGGAGAATGGCTGATAACTGACCACATAACCAATCACCAAAGGATAATAACCATTTTATCAGAAGGCAATATTACTACTGAAGGATGTACAGAATTCAAAGAAAATACGTTAATATTAACTGGAAGGTGAAGGTAAATGGCATGAAGTAACAGGAGTATAAACAGATAGTTAAAAAATTGATGACTGGACGGGAATGCGCTTCTATGAACTAATCTGAAACATTGTTAAATACTTTCGTCTCCCTGACCATAATACTGTTATCCACGCTGAGATAATGGCGGTTACGGAGGGAATGAAAAGGTTGAAGATTAATAACAAAACTCCAACTCGTACTTTTATGGTTTTAAGCCTCGGAACGCTTTACAATACTAAAATGAAATAAATTCTTACTCAAATTGCGAATATCCTAATGCAAAATTTGTCGCAGGAAACGAAAAGGGAAACAAACTATCTAAGATGTGTTCATGAATGGATACCATCACCCTTGAAAACTTCAAACCCTACCCAAATCTTAAGAACGAACTGATATAGTGGGTAATAAGTGCACATGTGAGAAACTGGCAGAACACTGCAGTCGACAGATAGTCCGACATTATATGAGGAAACCCAAACCAAGGAGATACTGAACCTAGATAGATATATTATTTGATAACGATACGATATGAAGCACGTGCGAAGATGAAACGATGGAACATTATCTGTGACAATGTCCAGCATTTAGTCGAATTAGAGACTAAAGTTTGTCACAAACGTTTTATATGTATTCGCACAGTTGTTTATGCTGACTTAAGCTAGTGTATGTATATTATAGTTGGACCTTTAGTTATCTGTTGCAAAAGTTTACAGGTCGTGGCATCATTAATGCATAAATTTACCCATTGTGATAAGAAAGATTGAAATTATTTAGGAATATTTTAATTAAGTTTAATACTTTTGAAGTAAAATATAATTATATAATAAGGTTGTTCACGGTAGCTTGGTTATCGGGTTATGTGGTTATTTCAACAACAAAAAAAAATCATGGATACATAAAAACAACTCTGCGCTCCCCAGCAAAAAAAGACATGCAAAATAAGTAGTAATGCATGGGTGCCACCAGTTCATTATCAGTGGCATGGGGGCCACTAATACGTATTTTCATTGGTGCACAATATTAATTTTAATATGCATTCTTGTAGTTATTATGAATTATGGCCAGATTCAGAAACACGACCGTAAAACAATTTTCAAGTTTTTATGAATGCACCGTGCTACATAATGGTGAAATGTCTAACCCATTTAAAACAACGTCTGGAGTTAGACAAGGTTGTTTACTGTCACCGCTTCTGTTCCTAATTGTATTAGATGCGGTTGTTAAACGCTCAACTACAAATAGACCGAGGGGAATTATATGGGATCCCTTAAACCCGAAAATTCGATTAGAGTCGCTGGACTATCCAGATGATAAATGTGAGCTTTCCCACAAACGTGCTGATATACAAGCAAAAATTAATGATCTTACCAGAGAATCAAAGAATGTTGGGTAGAAAATCAATATCAATAAGACAAAGGAAATACGCATTAAAGCGAGTTTCAATACCTAGAAAGTATGATAGATGCAAATGGGGGTGCTCTTCTTGATGTCACGACAAGAATTCGAAAAGCAAGAGGTGCTTTCGCCATATTATCAAAAACTTGGAAGTCAAAAAAAAACTAAAGTTAAACATATGTTCAGCATGTGTGATGTCCGACTATTATATGGATGCGAAACATGGCTTGTAACTGAGGAAATTAAGCGTAAAATGCGGAGGCATAATACTCTGAATTTACTGGCCTACTACAATTACAAATACTCAACTGCTCGCCATAACAAATATGAGTAACATAAACTGTGAAATCCGAAGACGTAAACTTGGCTGGATAGGGCACACACTTAGAAGAGAAGACGACAACATATGCCAAATAGCTCTAACATATAACCCCCAGGGTGCAAGAATACGAGTGTTGGTGCGTGAAATAAAAAAAGAAATAAAACTCTGTGTTTTTATTTTGTTTATATTAAAAAATTGTTTTCTTTATTACATTACCTTTATGTGTGAGAAAACGTTGTATGGGTCTTAGCGATCAAGCTACGATTAGATTAGTATAGGCAAAACAAAAGTGGCGAACAATGCTTAAGAAAAGTACCGTTAACGGTTTTACTCGTTACAATTTAGAAAAAAATATCCCCACCCAAGGGTGAACAAAAGGGAGTATACACATACACCTTGGAACAACAAAGAACGTTGTAACAAATCTTAAATTAAATAGGTAATACTAATAAAGAATGTAAACTTAAATCACATATATTTTTTTTTTCAATTCATTTATTTTTTCAAATAACAAGTTGGTCATACGATGTTTTTACCTTTACCGTCAACGAAATTTGTCGCGATGCCTCATAAAGAGAACATATATTGACTTTGCAAAAATTTTCTTCATTAACGGTGCACAGTGGTTTAGAAACTTTTTTTTTTGGAAATAATTCGGTATCTCGGGAACTATTGGAGATATTATTACAAAATTTCACATGGTTAGAGCTGAGGTGTTTTTCAGTTGAATTACATTTGTTCAGCTTCCTAGGGGTAATACGGGCCAGTTTGTGCCCCCTCAAAGTTGGCCACCTCGGGTCTCAAAATTTTTAAAAAAATCCCCAAAAATTCATTTATGATCCGAATGAGCTGAAATTTAAAATATAAATAGTCCTAGAGAAGATCTACTTACATGTGTAGGTTATCTCCTTTAGTTGAAGAGATATTTAGGTTTTTTTTTTTAATTTTGCTCGATTTTTTTTTTTGTTTTTTAGATATGGCGGCATTATATGAAAAAATGTACAAATTTGTCAAAGCGGACAAGGTTTGTGGAACTTCTGAGGAGTAAATAAAGGCTTTTTATATAAGTATTTGATACTGTTGAAAACATTATGACCTGAGGATTGATATTTTAGTAAAATTAAATAATTTTATAAAATTTTGGGACTTCATTTACCTTAAAAACTAAAAAAACTTTCATATGGTGATTTTCCACGAATAAAAATATAAAATTTGATTTAATGTAAAATTTTAACGGTTAAAGATATCATAACAAAATTGGGAACTAATTTAGATCCAAATGTCCTTAAATTAATGACATTATAATTTTTGACATTTTTTATTTTCAAATACCGAAATTCCTAAAACGGGGAAAATGTGTTCCAAAAACTGAGTTTTTTTAGAAAAGTGCCTACTGTGACGCTATTTACCGTGTGATAGTAAAACAACTTTCTAAGTATTTAAACAACATATAGGGTTATACAAATACGGAACATTTTCGAGGATCGGTGCTTTGCCTTTTTAGAATTTTTTACTGAAACCTAAATATTTTTTTTTAAATTGTCCAAGTTTGGATAGGTCTGGGGGATACTGTGTCCGCTTAAGTGAGCCCAATTTTACTTTACATGCTTTTGCATTAAGTTTTCTTTCCGGAACATATAAAAATTGTATATAGTCCCAAAGAAAATTTGTTTCTACAAAAGAAAAAATATAGGGACTTTTTTAGGAAAAATCGTAAAAAATTAGGCCCATTTTACATGTTCCAACTTTGGATGCGTGTAACTTTTTACACGGACGAGATAACTGTTACCAAGTTTTTTTTATTTTATTTAGAATTTTATTGCCAATATAGCTGATATTTTGAAAAAAAAATTCGACCCTCCGTAGGGCCGCCATATATAAAAAACAAAAAAAAATCTAGCAAAATTAAAAAAAAAATAAACCTAAATATCTCTTCAACTAAAGGAGATAACCTACACATGTAAGCGTATTTTTTGTAGATCTTCTCAAGGACTATTTATATTTTAAATTTCAGCTCATTCGGATCATAAATTTTTGGGGATTTTTTTAAAAATTTTGAGACCCGAGGTGACCAACTTTGAGGGGGCACAAACTGGCCCGTATTACCCCTAGGAAGCTGAACAAATGTAATTCAGCTCAAAAACACCTCAGCTCTAACCATGTGAAATTTTGTAATAATATCTCCAATAGTTCTCGAGATACCGAATTATTTCCAAAAAAAAAGTTTCTAAACCACTGTGCGGTGGAGACGGCAGCTTTAGGTTTGCCACTAAACTTGAGCAAATATAGCTCATGCTACAGCAAAGGTCTAAAACTGCCCGTACCCGAATGCTCTTGTTCGAAATGAGCAGCAAAACAGTAGCCGTTGGAGAAAACGACACGGGGTGAAACAATGGCATTGACGGAAGTTGATTCGAAACAGCAGGTCGAGGATCGCTAGTTCGCGAGCGTTTTTTAGATTTCATTTGTTTCGCTGCGACGTTATTGTCATAGTGTAGCATCAAATGATGCTTTCCTTTACACGTTTTACAACATCCTTCACTTGAGCAATCGCGGGAAATATGATATGCGGAAAAACAACGCGAGCAATAATGGTGTAGTAGCACTATCCTAATTCTCTTTGCACAAGTCATATTTATGAATTTACGACACGAAGACAATTGATGCCTACGATCACAAATGCGATAATTTTTAGGAACGTTTCGCGAATTCCCGACCGGATTCGAACCAGAGGCTTCCACGGCACCTGATACTGGATCAGGATTTGTAGTTACGTTGGCGTCAGGAGCCGGTACCACTGCAGGGGCAGAGGATTTTTCAGGTGAGGTCAAAGGGACTCAGATGACAGCGACAACTTCAGACTTGCTGGTAGAACCTGTAGTATTAGTAGTCGTGGCTGCTGAGTCCACCTCCATTGTCTCATCGTAATCCTCAAGTAAAGCTTCTTCCAATAAGTGAGTTAGAGGATCCATGAAACAATGAAGGTTAACAAAATATTTTTTAAAGAGTTTCACTGGTTAAAACAACCAGTTTTGTAGTTGGTCGCTTTATTATCCCATTTTCTGTACGTATGTCCGCGACGCGTACGTTATGTTACTTCTAAGTGTACGGCTTTGGTGGCGAAACATACAAAAATACAGACATAGGCCTTTAAGATCTTGTATTCCTCCACGAAATTAACTTTTTGGGCTACAATGGCCAAACGTAGTTTCACATGTCTCACTTAATTTAAAGACGTTATGGTGTCATACGAATATCGGTTTCTATAAAGCGAATGAGTTCTATGGGAAAATCTAAAAACGTAAGATAAAACTCGGATAGCACGATCAAGCGACGAAAATCTATCCAAAACGTCCTCGTAATTCGTGAAAAAAAAGAAATGAGATTTTACATTTCGAACCTCAAGATCGGTATCAAGTAGTGACAGATTCTCGAGATTCCAAGTAGACTTTTCGTCCCGAAGCCATTGCGGACCATTCCACCAAAGAGAGCTCTGAGCCAAAAGAGAAGGTGTAACTCCTCTACTTCCTATCCAATTATGTTTGCCTACAATTTCCTGTATCTTGCAAACTCGATTTGCAACAAAGGTTGCCCAAGAAGAGGGGAGTAGTATAAATATGGGGTTTCTGGCTTGATTTAGAGGAATTTTTTCCTCTAAACTGGCAGAGAAGAGGAATATTGAAAATTTTTATTTGGAATATTGAAGTCCATGGACATTATGTCACTCCAAAAGATGACATTAAGTCCATGGACATTATGTAATTTTGGTAATGTCATAATGTTCATGTGTAAAGTGTCGTAAAGTCCATGGACATAATGCACTTTTGGAGTGACATAATGTCCACGATATTTAAAAAATAATTTAAGTATTTATGTTTTAATTTAACTTCTATCGAATTTACCGATGTAAATTTAAAGTAGTAATAAGACGATAGCTGCGATTTTTAGTTATCTGTTATCTGAATTTTCAGACGTCACAAATTTAAAGTTTAAAAAAGTAAAAGTGTTAAAGTGTTAAAATGGGTAATGTAAAACATAAATATGAATTTAGGAATAAATTTGACAAAAAAAGAGAGTTCAATAAAAAATTTAAGAACTTTCACTTCAAAAAAATACTTTTTAATAATTTATTTACAAGAAAGGCTTTATTTAGCGAAGTCGCCTGCCGCGATATATGGAGAAGAAAGTCCCTAAGAGCGGCCCTAGGCCGCCACGCAAAAAACTTTATTTACAAAGACAAGTTTATTTACAAAGACAAGTAGCATGGCGAGCAACTATTCGGTATCGCAGAAAAAGATATTTCTTATTGTATTGTATTGTGTGGAATTGATTTTGTTTTTTTGTTTCACTTTTATTCAAAGGGATAATTAATTTTTTGTTGAGTATGGTCATGAATAATTTTGAATATTGTAATAATAAATTAATGGGAGTATTTTTTTATTCACATTAAACAATATGGAACCTAAATTAAGATTTTCACAATTTGAAATATTAAAGAGAAATTTGTACAATATTTGAATAAATTTACTATTTTTGTGAAAAGTTTGTTCACCAGAAACCTCAATGAAACAAAAGAGGAAACAAAATATTTAATAGGAATCCAATATCATCTTCTTATCAAACTAAAGTTCTAAATTGTATAACCTACGTGTTAATGAAACACAAACAAGGAAAATATATAAGAAACATATTGAAACTCAAACAATGCAACCAGAGTCAAGTAGTGTAAGTCTTCACTAAATATATAAAAACGAAAATAAATATTTTAATCCAAATTTCATCCAAAAGTTAAGTAACAAAAAATTCAGGTTATTGAAATTACTTTTTAAACCCTAAACCACTTATTATAACTCCACTAAAACATAATTTTAACAATCAATGAAATACCCTATAAAGTAAATAAAATTATCAATAAATGAAATGAAGAATAATAAAAATAGATTAATAATTTTTAATTCAAAATCAAACAAAGGTTTCAAAATACAAAAATATAAATTTTAATATTAAACTGCCTCAAGAGAATTAATGATCGTAATAATAATAAGGATTCAAAAAGAATTAGAATTGTGGTTTTAAAGTAGCCCAGCTTCTCCAAGTCTCCAGAATTTTCAACACAACATCCATTATAAAATTCTCCACTCAAATCTAACTTTGTCAAACAAATAAAAACCACCCATTTAAATCTCACATTTCTAACACAATATTTTAGATTCAAAAATCTAATTAAGCAGATAGTCAAATTTATCATTTTTAAAACATAAAATTAAATCAACAACAACTCTAACCACAACATCAAAAATCCAATATCAGAGTCTGCAAAATTTAAAATATTTACATCAGAGTCTACATCAAATAATATTTTCTTCAACTATTTCAATCTATAAACATAAACAATTGCTACAATAAAATATTCAATTAAAGTTTCAAACCTTTTTGATTTTAATTATATTTCTCCATCCACATTTTTTCTGACATACAAACAACTCAAGCCCAACTCCTCCAAGACTCCAGAATTTCCAACGTTGACATCAAAGTCTATATCAAATAATATGGTCTAAATACAAAATATTTCAAACTATAAATATTAAAAATTGCTACAATTGTATAACAATTAATGAATAAAATAATATATTCAATTCAAGTTTCAAATCTTTATGATTTTTAAATTAAATATATTTCTTTTGCGTTTTATTTCTTGAATTTATTCGAATAATTTTAATTAGAAACTTTCCGCTATAAAATACAATTATCAAACCATAATGAACTAAAATTAATCAGCCTGACTACAAAAGACTTAAAGTCGATTTTAAGTCCATAATGGTGACTATTATTTTAAATTTCGCACCATAAAACAAATTTAAAAGATAATTTAAAATGTTGTTTTATTATTTCAAAAAAAAGCTTTTTGTTTTGAACTTTTGTGTACATTTTGTTTCTTTAATTTTTTTTAAATTTTGTTTTTATATTTACATTCATTGAAAAATATTTTCATTTATTTGAATGTATATGTTGGAAAATGTTTTGAAGCTTTTTTCAAATAAAAGCAAACAAATTTACTTCAAAATTTCTTTCATAGTTATGATATTTTCAAATAATTTAAATAATTGATGTTTAAGAAATTATTAATTTTTTTCTTTGAAGACAAATTAAATAAATTTTCAAAAAATTATTAAATAAATTATATAAATTTACCTGATTTTAAAAATCGAGTGTATGTGAATGGCATATTATTTTGAAATTTGATGTATGATTTATTTAAGAAAATTTTAAAAATTCTTTAAAGAGTTATATTTGTCGATAAGAAATATATTTGATAATAGTTATTGTTATTGTAATAATATAAATATTTGTTAAACAATAATATTCAAAAGAAAAGAAATTTTAGGGTTAATTTTTGAAAATAAATATTTGAAAAAACTTTCTTAACTTTTTCAACACAAATTCAAATAATTGAAAATATTTTTCAAATAATAATAAATAAATAAAAAAAAAAAAAATAATAAACAAAAATTTAAAAAACTTAAAAAAAAACAAAAAGTACATAAAGATTCAAAACAAAAAGCTTATTTTAAAATAATAAATCAAAATTTTCAAAAAGTAAAAAAGTAGAAAATTACCTATCAGAAAATTGGGTATAATTTTAATTGCCCTTATCCACAAATAAAAAAATTGGGTAAGACTGTCAGTGCCCAGAATATCAACGCTTCATTTAAAATCGTAAAGGCACTAAAAAATAGCAAATGATACCCTACGAAGTATTAGGATTATTTAATATTAACATTTTTTTTAATTTTTAAAGTTTTAATTATAATTTAATTTTGTGATGTTCTTTAATTTTCATCAATATTTTTTTAACGAATTGAGGTTTTGTTAACTTTTTTGTTGAAATACATATTTTTTGTTCCAATTAATAAAATTACTTTTAATTTTTTACATAATCACCTATTATTGCCGGTATAATTTCATAATATTTAAAAAAAAAATATGTTTTACGATTTTGAGTGACACTCACTGTAATTTAAAAATCATAAAGATTTGAAACTTGAATTGAATATATTATTTTATTCATTAATTGTTATACAATTGTAGCAATTTTTAATATTTATAGTTTGAAATATTTTGTATTTAGACCATATTATTTGATGTAGACTTTGATGTCAACGTTGGAAATTCTGGAGTCTTGGAGGAGTTGGGCTTGAGTTGTTTGTATGTCAGAAAAAATGTGGATGGAGACTTCGCAAAAAGAAATATAATTAAAATCAAAAAGGTTTGAAACTTTAATTGCATATTTTATTGTAGCAATTGTTTATGTTTATAGTTTGAAATAGTTGAAGAAAATATTATTTGATGTAGACTCTGATGTAAATATTTTAAATTTTGCAGACTCTGATATTGGATTATTGATGTTGTGGTTAGAGTTGTTGTTGATTTAATTTTATGTTTTAAAAATGATAAATTTGATTATCTGCTTAATTAGATTTTTGAATCTAAAATATTGTGTTAGAAATGTGAGATTTAAATGGGTGGTTTTTATTTGTTTGACAAAGTTAGATTTGAGTGGAGAATTTTATAATGGATGTTGTGTTGAAAATTCTGGAGACTTGGAGAAGCTGGGCTACTTTAAAACCACAATTCTAATTCTTTTTGAATCATTATTATTACGATCATTAATTCTCAGTTTAAGAGGCAGTTTAATATTAAAATTTATATTTTTGTATTTTGAAATCTTTGTTTGATTTTGAATTAAAAATTATTAATCTATTTTTATTATTCTTCATTTCATTAATTGATAATTTTATTTACTTTATAGGGTATTTCATTGATAAGTGGTTTAGGGTTTAAAAAGTAATTTCAATAACCAGAATTTTTTGTTGCTTAACTTTTGGATGAAATTTGGATTAAAATATTTATTTTCGTATTTATATATTTAGTGAAGACTTACACTACTTGACTCTGGTTGCATTGTTTGAGTTTCAATATGTTTCTTATATATTTTCCTTGTTTGTGTTTCATTATCACGTAGGTTATACAATTTAGAACTTTTAGTTTGATGAGAAGATGATATTGGGTTCCTATTAAATATTTTGTTTCCTCTTTTGTTTCATTGAGGTTTCTGGTAAACAAACTTTTCACAAAAATAGTAAATTTATTCAAATATTGTACAAATTTCTCTTTAATATTTCAAATTGTGAAAATCTTAATTTAGGTTCCATATTGTTTAATGTGAATAAAAAAATACTCCCATTAATTTATTATTACAATATTCAAAATTATTCATGACCATACTCAACAAAACATTAATTATCCCTTTGAATAAAAGTATATACCCTAATGCAGACTAATTAAAAGAAAATAAACCCTCCTATTAAAACTGCATTAAAAGCCTCTACACAATAGTACAACAAAACTAATGAAATAAAAAAACAAAATCAATTCCACGCAATACAACACACAAATAATGAAATAAAAAAACAAAATCAATTCCACACAATACAACACACAAAGCATTTTTTCTACATTACTCAAATTACCTGAAGCAAGAAAACAAAAATTTACAAATTGTCGCTGCCTTTTTCTCTGCCAAAAATTCCTCGTCATCAAATTTTCGCTGCCTTTTCCTCTGCCAACAATTCCTCGTCATCAAATTGTCGCTGCCTTAATTTCAGAAAATGCTCTTCAATATTCCTCATAAAAATTTTCTATATTCCTCTTCTCTGCCAGTTTAGAGGAAAAAATTCCTCTAAATCAAGCCAGATATTTATACTACTCAGGGGTCTTTCCTTAACCAGGAAAGGACGATCGTAGAATCAGTCCAACAATAAACCTGGTGCAATGGAATGTCAATTTCACACAACACGGCCTTCAAAAGGTCTGCCGCTAACACAGCACCACAAAGTTCAAGACGAGGTAAAGTAACCGATTTAATAGGGGCCACTTTCGTCTTGTATGTTAGCAAATGTGTGAAAATTTCTACTCTAGGTGTTTCCACCCGAATATATAAAGGCATATGCGGGGGTAAGCATATGCCTTTTCCGAGGCATCAGAAAAAACATGAAGTTCTACTGAGGATTCTGGTTCATAATGAACCCATCGAGGAATTTGTATACAATTGACTTCATGATACGAAGCCATAAATTTCTCCCATTCGGCTTGCGTTGACATTTTTAGATCCTCATCCCAATCTATCTGATCCTGCCAAACTTTTTGCAATAGCATTTTTGCTACTACTATGACTGGACCTAACCAACCTACCGGATCAAATAATTTCGCGATCGTTGACAGAACTTCCCTCTTAGTGTAGTGAGAACGACGCGCTGTAGGATTCACCTTAAAATAGAATGCGTCCAAATGAGCATTCCATTGGAGTCCCAGCGATTTCCTTGATTCGACAAAAACCAAAAGTTTCTCATCTATCAAATATTCTGGGGGAAACCCGGCTAAAATTGCCTTATCGTTCGAAGTCCATTTGCGAAGATTAAACATTGCAGATGATAATGCCGCTATAAGTTGATCACGACCGATCAAAGCGGTTTCAACATCATGAGTCCCCGTGAGTACGTCGTCAACGTACATACCTTTACGAAGAATTTTCGATGTAAGTGGATATTGACTCTCAGAAACATCTGCCAACTGTAATAAAGTACGGATGGCCAGACAAAGTGCACAGTTGACGCCAAAGGTCACAGTCTGTAATTCATACTGCTTTAAATCCTCCGTAGGAGAATCGCGAAACAAAATACGCTGAAAAGGAGTATGAGACTGGTCAAGCCTTATCTGTTTATACATTTGAGTAATATCACAATTAAAAACAAAGCGAAAAAATATCCAACGTAAAATCAATAGGACTAAATCTTCCTGAAGGGTAGGACCGACAAACAAACAATCGTTAAGACTAAGTCCACTAGAAGTTTTATTTGACGCATTAAATACTACTCTCAATTTAGTAGTTTTACGATCCAGTTTTATCACAGGATGATGTGACAAATAACATGAAGAAATGGAAGACGATGTCTCCACTATTGGCCTCATGTGACCCAAAACCAAATATTCTTTAACTACTTCGTCATACATTTCCTTAATTTGTGGTTTCCTCAATAGTGAAGCTTCTGTTCTCAAAAATTGCGCCCTAACATTTTGTCTTGAAGAACCTAACGAAAGCTTTTCCGGAAATTCAGTCTTGAAAGGAAGTGTCAATATATATCGCCCATCAGTTCCTATGCGAGTTGTGCGCTTGTAGTTCTCTTCACAAATCCTATCATAAAAGGACATTATTTTCCTGCTGCTGTTTAAATTGTCTTCCTTGGAAAACTCAACTCTGGTATTAAATACCTGAACAGAAGATGATGGCACAGGACCAGTAATAATCCAACCGAATATCGTGTTTTGAGCTAATAACGAACGACCCTAAAAAGTTTGTACGAATTTCCTTTAATATAATTTCAGGATACAAATCTGCACCTAGAAGCAGATCAACCGGTCTGCAATTGAAAAACTGAGAATCAGCCAATTGGAGATTCGGTACATTCCTACAAAGTTCATCCGTCATAACAAACGATGGTAAATTACCAGATATATTTGGTAAAACAAGAGCTGTAGTCCTTAAATTAATAAAAGCGTCCAAAGGAGAGCCTATTTCTATTGAGCAAAGTTTAGTAGAGGTTGCAGTAATCGTCTGGTTGACACCAGAGATTTGAGCCGAAATCTTTAAACGATTCTGCACGCGTTCAGAAATAAACGACGTTTCCGAACCAGGGTCAATGAGGGCTCGAGCCGGGTATGTCATACCTTGGTGACGTATATTCACCATAGCAGTCCCTGTAGAAAATCTTTCCGAAACTGAAAGATTCTTGAAACGCTTACAATCGAATCTTTTTGAATCCTTTCTGTTAGAAAAGCATCCATGTCTTTCCAACATGATAACGCAAATTTATCCTTAATGCTCTGTTCAAATAAAGTTACAGAGCAGTCAGGAAGTCGCTGTACACATAAAAAGACTAGAATCGGATCCCAATTCTCTGTCGGATCTTTATACACCGACAACACGGCAAGACAACTATTAATTCCTCTTTGCAAATTTTTGAGGCCGGTAAAAGACTCTTTTTCCAGTATTGGAATATTAAAAAGCGTCTTTAGTTGATTATTAACCAACATACGCGGATTCTCATATGCGTCTTTTAAATTTCGCCATGCCATTTCAAACCCTATCAGAAAGCGGACTTTTCGAAACAATTTCCTTCGCGTCGGCACTAGTTTTACGCAGTAAGTGGCATAATTTTTCAATATTTGTAAGACGCGAACTATTTATATATAAGGCCGTAAACAAATCCCTAAAGGCAGGCCATGAAAGATAATCACCCTCAAACATATCTACGTCACAAGGCGGTAAAGTCAAATTATGATGACCGACACAAATATTGACTTAGTCACTGAAGCAAACTGATGGATTTTCTCAGCAATTTTACCCGAACAGTTAATAAACGATCTATACGTATTCTGATATTTCGAGCTAGTCACCTCAGTATCACCAGGTTCAGTGTCCTCAGAGGTCGTCAAATAATCTAGACATTGTTCATATGTCGACTTAACAAGGTCCCACAACTTATTCAATTCATCTCTGTGAAACCCTATTGTGAACGCAGTATGTACTTCTTCGCGAGTATTATTAAATTCGGCTTCAAAACGGATAAGAGCTTCCGATGCTCTAATAAAACGGTCAAGTGGGGTAATAGACATGTTTATTACTTTTTCTTTTATATAAATTACAAGTTTAAAAATAATTATTAATAATAATTTCCAAAATTTTTACTTTTAAAATTAAAAAATCTTTAACTGATTTTTTCAAATAATATTTAATAAATTAAATTGTAATTAATTTTCACAAAATTGATCAATATTACACAAAAATTAATTTTGTCAAATTTAATGAAACGCGATAATAGTCAAACTGACCGACAGTAGAGTGACCACTTTTATATGAAGAAGAAGAAGTAAACACTAATGTGAATGTATTTATTTAATAACAACAAAAAACACAAAACTATTTAGTAGAGGTTGCAGTAATAATTTTAATTAATTTCTTTTCGTTTGAAACGCGAAAGATCTTTATGTTGTCACAAAAAATTAGCAAATTATCAAAATAAATTTAGTTTCTATAATTCTGTCCGTCCACGAAAACAAACCCGCAGTTGATATTTTCTAGTAGTAGAAAACACAAAGCAAGTGTCAAATAAAGTGAGGGTTGGAAAAGCGACCAACTACAACAAACACACAGTAATATTTTAACTAATGTGTATATGCGAGTGTTTGTTTAAACACTTTTATTTGTAATAAACAAAATAAATAAACACTTTTCTTTTACAAAATTCACTGCACTTTTTTTTATTAAGAAATATAAGTACGCACCTTATTATTTTGTAAATATGTTTTCCAAAAATAAGAAAAATTACGATAATTGGAGAAAGTGTCCAAAAAATGGCGATCCTTTTGTGATGATAAAAGAAAGAAAGGAGATACAAATTAATTTTTGTTCTTCGTACTTATTTATGTGCGGCAAAAAATCAGGCTCGATTGGACCAAATCCGGTTCGAAGGACCAAATGTTGGTGCGTGAAATAAAAAAGAAATAAAACTCTGTGTTTTTATTTTGTTTATATAAAAAAATTATTTTCTTTATTCTATTACCTTTATGTGTGAGAATACGTTGTATGGGTCTTAGCGATCAAGATACGATTAGATTAGTATAGGCAAAACAAAAGTGGTGAACAATGCTTAAGAAAAGTACCGTTAACGGTTTTACTCGTTACAATTTAGAAAAAAATATGCCCACCCAAGGGTGAACAAGTGGGAGTATACACAAAAACTATAAAAAAAATAACTTAAACAACGAGGAAGGCCGAACAACTCTTGGCGACGTTCAACATTAAACGAAATTAACAAGTTGCTTGTTTTCAACGATAGAAGGATAATTAACTTGATAAAACTAAGAAGTATTGCAAATATACGCTCCTGTTGGAGCCTATGCCCACAATGAGGTAGCTCTAAAATAATTTTAGAGCAAGGCTTATTATTTTATGAAAATCACACAGATTTCAAATAATTTCTGAGTTTTTTTCATACAAAAAATTTAAAATTGTTTTACGGTCGTGTTTCTGAATCAGGACCTAAATTAAAAAAATACATGAAAATACTAAAGGCCTTATTCATAATCAATTTTTAAATTTATTACAGGTTTATAAAACAAATTTTGTATGGAAATTCTGTTTTATAACCCTATTATAAAATTAAAAATTGATTATGAATAAGAGGGTAATTAAAAATTTTTTTTTTGTATTATTCATAAAGTTTTTTTTGTATTAAGCTGGCCACACACGGAATGATTTGTTCGCCTGATTTGTGTTTGAAAATTTTCAATTACTTGTGATTTTGTTCGCGCACAGCCCCATTAACAAGTAACAAGACGTCGAACACGAACAAATCATACTCACAAATCAACCGTGTGTGGCCACAGCTTTATTCAAAAAGTTTTTTTTTTGTATTATTCAAAAAGTTTTTTTGTATTATTTTTAAGTTTTTTCTATATTCTCATTAAACAATCTTATGCTTTATATACTTTAATTTATGTTGAATATAAATATTTTTATGTATTGTTAGGTCAATATAAATACATCCAATAATTAAAAAAAAAATAAATTTTTACTTAAAAAATTAAATTCACCCATATATGCCGAAGTAGGCATTTTTATACCCAATTCACAAAATCGTACTTGTAGCTTAGGGAAGTGGGTCTAATCACTTGGTTATTTTTTTACTGATAGAGGACATTCAATACTACTAGACATAAGGAGCGCATTGGAGACTTCCACTCCCCCGGCTTCTAGAGACATTTATTTTTTTATTATTATTATAACATCAACCAAATGAAATTTTTTGTGTATATTTAGGAGTTAAAAAGGCAACTTTTATCAGGTATTACTAAGCGATTGCGAAAAAAAAAGAAAATTCGCCTCACCCTAACCGAATCCTGATCTGTTCAGTGGTATAGGATTCACCCTCCTTGCTTTTCCGAACGGCTTGTGGTTGGAGCCGCCAACCTTACACCCTTACAAGTTTTTGCTAGGTCGACTGCAGCAACCACCTTCTGCTTCCCAGAAGAAGACACTCAAAATTACACTTACGGGCCCGTAGATTCTTTCGAATCTAGCAAAGTCCATTTTTGGCTAAACCAAAAAATGTTAATAAAGCGAATAGAAATATTAAAACCTAAAATGGAAGATTTAGCTCTACCCAAAGCTTTAATAACCTCCAACTCACTCACACAATTGAACGAAACAACAATCGTCAGTTTCAGCAAAGTCATCAAAGGCAAAATCTTCAACAACAAAGTCATTACTCCTAACTGTTACTATGATATTTCGGTTGTTTTCGATTTCCCAAAAATTTATACGAAACAAAAATTATTATCATAGTTATTTTTAATTCCTAACTTCCTTAATTAAACTAACTTATACACAAAAATCAGACATATTGCAATTGAAATCACCAACCACAATAGTATCAGAGTATTTTAGAAACAATTCACTATGAAGATTTTCAAATGCAACAAGATCACGATAGTTTAAGTATACAACCCCAACAAGAAATTTAAAACCATTAGAACTGAGCTCAATAAAGAGAGATTCACAGGCACCAAATACAGAAACTTGATAAACTATATTTTATTCAAGACCACTGGTAAAATACATACCTACACCACCACCTCTAGAGCTCAAACGATCATTACGACAAAATTTGTATCCAAATATCTCAATAGCTCGATTTGACATGTAAATTTTAACCAAGTTTTAGTAACAGCAAAAACATTAATGAAAGATCCAACTAATACAGAAATTAATTCATCCACCTTCGAGAAATTTGACAGAAGGTTTAATCCTTTGGTAATTAATATGAGCTACATTCAGTTTATCTTCATCAGATTGGTATAAAAAGATAAACTATCATAACATAATGCTATTTGGATCCCTTCCCACCGATAATAAATACGGGTTAACTTCATTGATGTTTCACACAAATTTGAACTCATTCGGGTTCAATAGTAGTAGTGATTTTGCTAATATTTGGTATTCACTTTTTTGCTGGGTATTAATAATCCTAAATTATAAGCTTTGATTTAATAAAATTGAAAATACCTGTATCCTCATTGGGTCGTTCAGGGCTTTTATTAAGAACTGAACTTCTTTTAGATGGCATTGGTAAATTTGGCTTAGATCTAGATTTCAATGCAGCGAGTGCTTGTTGAACTGCTTCCTGGCGAACTTCTACAATATAAATTTGTTTATAAATAATTAATTTTTTTTTCAATTGTTATATGCAAAAATAAAAATAAGCTAAAAATTAAACATTTAAAATTCATTTCTAAATATATAGTACGCATATATGTACCTGAATGATATCTCTTTTCATTGTGCGTTATTTTTCGATGAGTTCTACGTATGCGACTATTTTCATAGCCATGTTCAGCCTCATTGTCATCCGGCTGATAGTAATCCGATTTTTTTGACAAATTGGAATGTCTTTGGTGAGAAGATGGAAGAGATGGCACCTCTGACACATAACTGTAACCTTCATTTGAAATTAAAGCACCATCGCGAACAACCTTATTATTTTCCAAATTTGTTTCTTTAAGATTATAATAAGGTGGTGATGCCTTATTTGGATTTTCATCGACTGTTGTTAGTTTCAGAAGAAAAAATAAATATGAATACACTTTAAGATCACCATAATAAATTACATCACTTTACCTTCACTTAACTTGGACAAAAAGGGTTGTAGCAATTTTGCCCTTTTCTTTTCATATCCTTTTTGGGTAATATCTCCTAAAAAAGTAAAAACAAAAACAATTCTTAATACTTACATTCATTTAAAGCAGATTAAATAAATAAAACGTTAACAAAAATATAATGTATGTATTTGAAAACAACGTATGGGAAAGAAAAAATACTTGAGCTATTGGAATACGTTATGTTTTGTCATAATACAATGTTAACAATAAAATAACTACCTTGAAAAAGTATTTATAATTTTTTTGATAATTTTTCTATTTGCATGATTTTTTTGGAATGAAATAAACTATTACTAATAAGCAGGGCAACCATAAAATATGCACTTATAAACGAAGAATATGATTTCAAAGTTTTTTTAAAAAAATATATAAGCAGTAAATAAAATAGTGAGCTCATAAATTAAAATTGGTTATAATAGTATTAAAAATCGAATTTCGTGCTATTAAGTGTTCATTTCCATTTTTGTGTTATTATAAATACTAGACTTCATGTTATATTTTTCTTATGTTTCATCAAAATTTATAACATTTCGCTATCTTTTTTATGAGAAATTCCAAATATTGAAAATTTTTATATTTGACCTTCACGATGCACTATAGTTCAAAGTATCACTTTTTCCGTGCGAAATTAATAACTATTAAAGTATTCTACTGTTTGATACTAAAATTGGACCATAGGTAGAAATACTTATATTTTCAACAAATTTAAGAAAAAATTAACCCTCTGTCGACCCTTCAGGAGAAAAATAGAGTAAATTCATTGCTTTTGATCAGAAAAAAAATTATTTCATTTTAGTTTTCAGTCAATTTAGTTGAATCAGTAATTCATTTTGTAAACACATTTGATTCAAAATATTAATTGAAGAATCAAATAAAACTTCGCACAGTGGTATATAAAAAAAGAGGGAAATAAATCTGTAATTTCTAAGTCCTTAGTCCTTAGTTAGATTTTAATAAAATTCGACATGCGCAAAGAAGAAGTGTTGACGAGTTTAAATTTTGAATTTTGACCGCGACCAGGGGTCCCCATAGTAGGACACCTCGGGTATGTTCAATTTTTAAAACGATCCTGTTTCTTCGTCTGTGTTTTCTATCATCTGCTTCGAATGTATTAATAGCTTGTGTGCTGTGGATGTCATTGGTAACCTAAGATACAAATCTGAACGCATATATCACCATTAAGCCATATAGTGTTTTCATTTCGAAAATTATCTTCCTTTCTTCTTCATTTTTGACATTTTACTTTTAAGTAATCGTAGACAAAATGGCGGACTTTTTCATCCAATAATTTCTTACAGCCCTTAGGAATAACAGGAGCACTAATTTTCTTCACAATATATTTAATAATAGCATCATACTTTGTGTCTTTTGGGCGTTATTTTAGCCAAATTTCAAAAAGTTAATTTTTTTTATAGCACAGTAACCTAGAAAAAATTAAATTACTCAGAAAGCGCAAAAATGCGCAGTATGAAATAAAGTGAAATGAATTCACAACATTTCAGTATATTTACTTATTTTAATTTCAAGTTTAACAAACGTTAACATTTTTTTAAAAGCTTCTATAAAGTTAAAGTTTTGTAATCAAAACAAATTACTTTAAGGTTATGTTTAAAAATTGTAATTTTTAATATAAAGGGAAATAGTATCCAAATATTTAGGAAAGCAAAATTAAGTACTTAGACGTCTCGTTGTTTTCCATTTTAAACATTATTTAAATTATTCACACACTTTCCACAATTAACGGTTAAAAGTTACAATATAATATTGATACTATTCAAAATTTTTTAAAAATGTATCGAAACTTTGACTTTGAAGGCATGCTGTCAAGCCGTATTTTGTATTTTACAAGAACCAATTGCGATTTTGTTTGCATTGGAGTTTTAGTAACAGGTTGACAATAAAAAATAATGAATAATAACAACTTCGAAATTGGAATTTCGCACGGAAAAAGTGATACTTTGAACTATAGTGCGATGGAAGGATTGGCGTAAAATTTGTAAAATTTTCAGACAATATTTAGAATTACCTGGTCTATAATATTCTGAAAAGGTTTTAATAATATTCATAACAGTAAGGAAATTGAGCTCATATAGCCAAATAATTAAATTTTCTCATAAATCCCAATGTGATGTTAAAAAATTCTGATATTTGTTTAACAAAATTTATAAAAATTTGAAAATGGAGTTTTGAAACTGACGTTAAAAAAATAAAACTTTGTTGGTCATTCCTGCGAATAGGTTAACGGTATCCTACGAAGTCAAAAACTTATATATGTACAAGTAAATATGGATATTTTTTATGTAAAAATTAGCTTTTATTTTAATATATCTTGAAATATGTTAATTTTGTTCATACATTCCTTGTTCTAGTGGCCTAAGACATGTTAATGGCCTGGGGAATTTTTAATAACTTTAACATTTTTTAACCAATTTTATATCCATTAGAAGGACAATTACGTACACATTTCTATTCTTTAAAATTTAATTGCAAAATTAATTTTTTAATGGCAAAATTTTTACAAAAACTGAAAAATTTAATTTTTTCCACCTCAAAACTTCAGCGGACTTGAAGCACGGCACGTCTTAACCGCAACCGATTCAATAAAATTTTTTTTCAGGATGATTTTTTAACAAAATCCACCAAACTGTCCCACGCTAATGCTACATATGGGCTATTCCATAGATGGAATAGATTTTGCAAAAATAAGAGTATCTATATTTTAAAATAATAAAAAGTTTTTTCGAAATATTGTTGTCCAAAATATTGAGCGAAATAAGGGTATATCGTACGTGACCAGGGCTGTCAGATGTGGCGATTTCTCGCCAAACGTGGCGATTTTTCATTGCCTTTGGCGACCAAAATTTCCAATTGACGACATTGCGATTTTTTAACAAATTATTTGTTATTCTTGAAATATTTTTTTTGATATTTATTAACCCAATAGTTAATAAAATTAATCATTTATACTCTGATCATATGATGCAGCTAGCATACATGATCAAATAGTTTCAACAATATTATTTTTTTCTTCTAAAATGTTTAAGACGTAATTTTTAAATAATAATGGAAATATTGATAACTTAATATGCTCATTAAAATTGGCTATTGGTTCGACGGATTCTTTGGAATTAGGAATCTATCGATTTTGGCACAGAATTTGAAATGGAATTACAAAATATAAAAATGGAGGAATATGATGTATACATTTTAAAAGAAAATAGTTTTTTGTACTTAAGAAGCTTTTAAAATAAATTAAAGTATATATGTAATGAATTTTCAAAATTGAAATGAAATGGAAATTTTCGGTAGTTCAAAATGCATTAAATATGTTAGATTTTTGGCCACAAGTTTACAATTATTGAGATGCAGTTTTGACATTTCATTTTAAAGACTTAGAGCCAGTTTTTGACTTCGTATTTAAATATGAATTATATTTAAGTTCTATTTAAATACGAAAATGAGTTTCTCAGTGCTTTTTTAAATGATACTTAAATGGCCAACGTTGGCCATTTAAATTCTATTTAAGTTTCATAAACTACCATATGTTTTTGACAGCTGACTTTTGTTGTTTAGTTTTTTTTTCGACTCTATTGTAGTGAAAAAAAACCAAACAGCAGCGCGCTGCAGCGTTTTGCTAAAAAAAAGCGTCTTGCAAAAACTACAATTCCGATGCGGGGCAATTGGAGCTTCTTTTGTGCATTTTCCTACCAATAATTTTATTGTTTAATAAACTTTCATTTCTTATTGGGCAAAATGTAACAATTTTTGTTTTGGTTGAACAGCTGTTTTAAGCAAAACTATCGATAATTTTTTGATATTTAGTAGTGCTGACATACTTTTATCTTATTTAAATAAGACAAATTATGTAGCACTGAAAAACTCAAACTGTATTTAAATACAACTTAATTTTAAGTAAAAATTAAGTAAATACGTATTTAAATAACAAGTCAAAAACTGGGCATTAGCATTGGCCGTTCTTAATATTGTTACGTTTTAACCTTTTCAAAACGTTTGGTTTATTTCCTTATAATAAATAAACCGGATACTTTTGATTGCAAATAAAAGCCGTTTAGTAGTTTGAAAATTGTAACAACTCTTTATTTATTTAAAAATGTACAACAACAACAGAATTAAATAGTCACTCAATTGTTTTTATACACGTTTGCAAATTCGCAGAAATATAGACACAATTTAAAATGTACACGAATTTACTTGAAAAACACAACACACTTTAAGGCACTCAGTTGATGTTTATTCGAAAAGCATCTCTGATAAACTGACTCACGACTGTAACCTCTGCCACTATTTATAACAATGCCATCTGCACTCTAGATTGCTCTTTAACTGTCAAAGTTCGAATATTCTAGATCATACGCCATCTGTGGTGTACTTTCTACAATGTTCTTTAACTGAATATTCGAATTCACAGATATGTTACAGTTTGCAATTACAGCACTGTTATTTGAAAGCATTATGCTACTTTTAAATCAGCCCTTAAAATCGTTATATTTTAATTCAAGTACAATTTCGTAACAATATATTAATTTTACCAACCAGCAACGCTTGCGTAGAAAGGGAATTTCAATATGAACTTTTAGATTCATTGATAAGAATAGTAAGTTATATGAATGTTAATAAATTTTGTTGCAATTCATTTCAGCCTATTCTAATACAAGGTATACTTTTGATATCAATTTAATATAAATAAATAATGCACTAGATTTAAACCGAAATAAATTTGAATTTATAACACTGTGCAACAAGAAAATCTTTCCCGAATGAGACCAAATGAAAGTAGATAATTAGTATACCAAAACCCCCAAAGGGTTTTTAAAAGTTAGCTCGTGTTTTAAAGTTATTCGCCTTTAAAGTTCAGCTTTTTTGAGTAAAAATGTTTCATATATATTTTATGAATAATCTATTGAAGTAAGTCAATATTTATATAAAGTAATTTTAGTTGAATGTTCTAGTCCTAATATACTTAAAATTCATTAATTTTAACACTTTTTGCAGATTTATTTTTTTTATTTTTATAGTTTTTGGTACTTAGATACGCAATTACCAATTTTTGGAGAATTGCTGAATATTGCTGTAAAAGTATTGAGTAGTGGGTATCGAGTATTTGCCATATTGTTTGAGTACTCAATACTCAAAAGTAGTTACTCAATACTTTTAGACTTGTATTTTTACAATTTAATTTATTTAAATTTAACGGTTATGGTGCAAAAAATGCATCTCTACTATAAATACAGAAGAATTTATATCTGCTTATGAGACATATTTCAACCATCCAGTTATATCAAATGTGCCATGGGCTCCAAAGATTGTTTGCAAAAAGTTTTATACTAATCTAATGAGTTGGATGAGCGAAAGGATTACAAAGTTGCCGTTTGGTGTGCCGATGATCTGGTTAGATCCTAATGGGCATAAGACTTCAAATTGCTACGCATGTGCGAATTCCGTAACTGGTATGAACAGAAGAAAAACGAGGAGTAAAATATATAAAAGTGTTTTAAGTGCTCAAATCCCAATACAACACTCGGAAAATGTTCCAGTTCCAAAACCTCCGAGCCCGGACGTGACGTCAGGGATTACCATACAAACTGCTTTAAATGAAGCTTTTTCTTTATTTGCGCCAGATCCCTCAAAGTCAAATGATCCCATTTTGATTACACAAACCAAGCTAGACTGCATTATTGCAAAGCTTGGACTTTCACAACGTAAGTCCGAAGAACTGGCTAGATTTTTAAATTCAAATAATCTCTTGGCCCCTGGAACCAAAATATCAGCCTACAGACATCGCCAAGCAACACTGCAAGAATGTTTTTTTGCAAATAACGAGCAAACATCTGCTTACTGCAAGGATGTGGACAAACTAATGAGCCAAATGGACATTGGTTACAATGCGGCTGAGTGGAGACTTTTTATTGATAGCTCCAAAACCAGTTTAAAAGCAGTGTTGCTCCATCAAACAAACTCAAAACCATCGGTACCAATTGCCTATAGTGTAGAAACGAAAGAGACGTATGACTCATTAAAAACTATTCTTCAAGAAGTAAACTACAATAAACATCAATGGAAAATATGCTGTGACTTGAAGGTGGTAGCAATTCTTCGGGGATTGCAATCTGGATACATTCAATACATGTGCTTTCTATGTGACTGGGACTCCAGATATAAGGGTGATCAATATGCAAATAGGGAATTAAGCAAACATGCGAATGCCAACGTCATTGAAGATCCCCTGGTACCTCAAGACAAAGTTTTATTACCACCATTACATATAAAACTCGGTATAGTAAAAAGTTTTCTGAAAACTGTGGTTAAGAGGGATGAAGTTTACACTACTTTAGCAAAAATTTTCCCCCGACTCACTGAAAGTAAATTAAAAGAAGGTAAAACATTTAAAATAAGTATATTTTTCTTGATTAAAATATATATTTTTTTATAACTATTCTTTGAATTTGATAATATTTTAAATAAAAACGAATTGATTGCTTGGTAATCAATCAAAGAGGTTATTGGCGGGTTGTTGGGTAAAAATAGGTCTGACAACTATCAGAGATCTGTTAACGCAATGATGAATGCTATTTCTAAAATAGGCGTTAATATGTCGCTCAAAATTCATTACCTACATCATCATCTAGACTACTTCGGTCAGCAACTAACGACCGAATCAGATGAACAAGGTGAACAGTACCACCAAATTGCAATGCCATTTGAAATGAGGTAATTTTTAATATACATATATTTTTTTTCCCCAATACATTTTAACACAAATTTTGCAGATATCGAGGAAAAAAGTCTCCCGATGCTGTATTAGCGGAAATTTGTTGGTGGAGCAAGAACTTGCATTACGATGATGAAGGAGAAGAAAACACAGGAAGTGAACTACAAAATTTGTCTACTTCAAATTCTGGTTCTACAGAGCATCCACCAGAGCAGAAAAGACCTCGAACTATATAATGTAGTTCATTATACCCTGCACCACCATAGTGGGGAGGGTACTATGCGTTTGTGCAGATGTTTGTAACGCCCAAAAATATAGTCTAACACCCACCTTAAAGTATACCGATTGACTTATAATCACTTTCTGAGTCGATTAAACGATGTCCGCCCGTCTGGTCGGCTGGCTGGCTGGCTGTCCATGTAAACCTTGTGCGCAGAGTACAGGTCGCAATTTTGAAGATATTTCGATCAAATTTGGTACATATTATTTTTTCGGCCCAATAAAAATACAAATTAAATTTTAAAAATTAAATATATGGGGCATTTCATGTCAAGTGAACCAACTTTTGAAATCGATGTCTTCCGATCGGGATGAAATTTGCACCAAGGTTAGCTCTATTGGATAGTAACTCAGACACAATTTTTCAACAACATCGGTCGAGAACTCTCTGAGTTATAGGGGGTAAAATTTTGACAATTTGGTCAAACAGGGGTTTTTTCTTATCCATGTAACTTATTACCTATTGTTCTTAGCAAAATGTGTCCCAAATAGTATAGATAGCTATTTCTTCGATCTTTCGAAAAAAAATATTTAAAAAAAAAAATAAAAAATTTTTAATATTTTTTTTCCGAAATCAAAAACTTTTTTGACTTTTTTTAAAATTTTTTCTCTTTTTTTTTTTTTTTTTTTTTTTCTTAAAATAAAGTTTAGATATTTTCCTTGAACACCTACTTGGTCGCTTAGTGGGATGCGAGTGGGATATCTATCAAAATAAATATTTTGTAACTCAAAACATAAAATTTTTGACTTTTTTTGCAAAATCAAAAACTTTGTTGACTTTTTTTTCAAAATGGACCCTTTTTTAATCTTTTTTTTTAGGTCAAACAAAAGCTTAGATATTATCCTTGAAGACCCTTTTGGTCGCTTAGTGGGATGCGAGTGGGATATCTATCAAAATAAATATTTTTTAACTCAAGACTTACAATTTTTGACTTTTTTTTTTGCAAATACGATTTTTTTTCCAAATGGGCCCTTTTTTTAAAATTTTTTTTGTAGTCAAAAGAAAGCTTAGGTCCATTCCTTTAAGATATTTTTAGTCCCTTAGTGGGATGCGAGTGGGATATCTATCAAAATAAATATTTTGTAACGCAAGACATACAATTTTTTAATTTTTTTTTGCAAAATCAAAATTTTTTTCCAATATGGGCCCTTTTTTAATTTTTTTTTTGCTCAAAAGAAAGCCTAGGTCCATTCCTTTAAGATATTTTTAGTCCCTTAGTGGGATGCGAGTGGGATATCTATCAAAATAAATGTTTTAACACAAAAATTGTATGTCTTGAGTTACAAAACATTTATTTTGATATATATCCCACTCGCATCCCACTAAGCGATCAAAACCATCTTAAAGGAATAGGCCTAAGCTTTCTTTATAGCAAAAAAAAAATTACAAAAAGGGCCCATTTTAAAAAAAAGTCAAAAAAGTTTTTGATTTTGCCAAAAAATCAAAAATTGTATATCTTGAGTTACAAAATATTTATTTTGATAGATATCCCACTCGCATCCCACTAAGGGACTAAAAATATCTTAAAGGAATGGACCTAAGCTTTCTTTTGACTACAAAAAAAATTTTAAAAAAAAGGGCCCATTTGGAAAAAAAATCGTATTTGCAAAAAAAAAAGTCAAAAATTGTAAGTCTTGAGTTAAAAAATATTTATTTTGATAGATATCCCACTCGCATCCCACTAAGCGACCAAAAGGGTCTTCAAGGATAATATCTAAGCTTTTGTTTGACCTAAAAAAAAGATTAAAAAAGGGTCCATTTTGAAAAAAAAAAGTCAACAAAGTTTTTGATTTTGCAAAAAAAGTCAAAAATTTTATGTTTTGAGTTACAAAATATTTATTTTGTTTTGATAGATATCCCACTCGCATCCCACTAAGCGACCAAGTAGGTGTTCAAGGAAAATATCTAAACTTTATTTTAAGAAAAAAAAAAAAAAAAGAGAAAAAATTTAAAAAAAAAAGTCAAAAAAGTTTTTGATTTCGGAAAAAAAATATTAAAAATTTTTTATTTTTTTTTTTAAATATTTTTTTTTCGAAAGATCGAAGAAATAGCTATCTATACTATTTGGGACACATTTTGCTAAGAACAATAGGTAATAAGTTACATGGATAAGAAAAAACCCCTGTTTGACCAAATTGTCAAAATTTTACCCCCTATAACTCAGAGAGTTCTCGACCGATGTTGTTGAAAAATTGTGTCTGAGTTACTATCCAATAGAGCTAACCTTGGTGCAAATTTCATCCCGATCGGAAGACATCGATTTCAAAAGTTGGTTCACTTGACATGAAATTCCCCATATGTATATGAAAAATTTTTACTCAAAAAAGCTGAACTTTAAAGGCGCATAACTTTAAAATACGAGCTAACTTTTTAAAACCCTTTGGGGGTTTTGGTCTACTGATGGTCTACTATCACTTCCCGTTGGACTCATTCGGGAAAGATTTAATGACCCGAAATTTGATGGACAGTGTAATATGTACATAAAATTAGTATGTATGTATTTTACTTTTTTTTGGTTTTTAATAAAAAGAGCTGATGGCAAAGCAATACGCAAAATGCCAGGGTATCCCACACGAAGGAAAAAAACACTGGGGAAAATGTTGGGCATTGAAAAATGCCTACTTCCTCTAGTATGACGCTGTTAGTGACTAAAGGTTGATTATTTCCTAAAACTTAAAAACGATCTCGTATGTTAGCTTCCTTAATGAAACTAATTAACTGAGTGTATATACCAGGGTTTAAAATTAGTTAAACGTTTTTTTACATTTGACTACCGACTGCGCAATAAATATGAATCGTTTTCATATTAATGTGCACAAATACTGAAAATATACAAACTATAAACCAATGCCATATATGCACAAGCTTCATGGTAGAAATATTTGTCGCAGTTTTTCCAAAAATATTTTGCCTTACAAAATATTTTACGTTGCAGCTAGAAGACAAAATGAAAATTTTTAATTTTTAAAACTTTTGCTGCCTAAATATATGTATATTTTTGGTTAGCAAAAACAAATGAAATTGCTTGTGTATAATATACAAACAAATTACTACAAAAACATCATACATGCAAACAAATTGCAGCGTGAAAACCATAAACTGCAAATGATATGCGCAGTGAAAAATTCAAACAATGAAAATATGGAAGATGCTAAAAGTAGACTGCCAAACCATACGAAGTTGAAAAATGTAAAGCGAGAATGTTTATTTTTAAAATATTTCCGCCGCATATATGGTTTTGTTTTGCCGCATAGTCATTGAGTAGATAAATGTGAAAAAAAACTATGAAGTTGATTTGGGTGTACAAAATAAAAAATTGTATTGAAATGTGTGTTAATAAATAATTTTAGTGCAATAAAATAGAAGTTTTATTTTTTGAGGTATGTATTGTGAAAGATAGCAATGCAGTGACAATTAAATTAAATAAGATTCTGGACAAAGGATAGCTAGCGGAGGATATTATTATTGAATTTTTTGATTGATTGGCTTTTTTAATACGAATTCAAATGTATTCATGCTGGTGGTAATAGGAGTCCAGAAAAATTAGTAAGAAAAAATAATTTTGTACGTAAAGCGGTTAAAAAAGGATATATAATGCAACAACAAAATGTGACAACAATAGCCAAATACCATAAATAACAGGATCATTCATTTTATGAATAAAATCTATCATAATAAAGTGTTGTACATTCAAATGTTTCCTTTCGTAAAATTTGTAACAGGAGAACAAGCAAAAAAATAAGCAGCATAGAAAATAATTGTGGAAGAACAATTTTATGTGTAAGATATAATGCAAAAAAGGCACAGGTATAAGTACAACAGGAGCAAAAGGAAATTAACTGCAACAACATCAACTTATACACACAAGTAGGTAATTATGATATAAAATTGCTGTATGTGTGTACATTAGGGTGGCCCTTAATAAACGAAAATTGGATTTTGGCCATTCTCACCCCCCAGTTTGGTGAACATTAGTAAAAAAATCATCCTGAAAAAATTTTAGGTAAATCGGTTGGGGTTAAGACGTGCCGCAAGCCTTCTGAAGTTTTGAGATGCATTTACAAGGGGATAAAATGCATTTTTTTCAGTTTTTGTAAAAATTTTTCCATTAAAAAATTACTTTTGTAATTTAATTTAAAAGAATCGAAATGTGTACGTAATTGTCGTTCTAATGAGATATAAAAAACAGAAATCGGTCAAAAAATGTTAAAGTTATTAAAAATTCGCCAGGCCATTAATGTGTCTCAGGCCACTAGAACAAGAAATGTAGGAACAAAATGAACATATTTTGATAAATATTAAAATAAAAGCTCATTTTTACTTAAAATATGCCCATATATACTTGTATATGAGTTTTTGTCTTCGTAGGATACCGTTAACCTATTCTTAGGTATGAACAAAAAAATAAAATTTTTTTAACGGCAGTTTCAAAACTCTATTTTCAAATTTTTAAAAATTTTGTTAAACAAATTTCACAATTTTTTGATCATCTCATTGGGATTTATTAAGAATATAATAGGGAATAAAAATGTGAAAAAATTATGAAAATATCCCTTATAGTTTTTCCGTACCTGCGATTTACATTTTGAAATTATCGAGAAAAACCAATTATTTGGCAATTTTTAGGCCAATGAGCTCTATTTCCTTATTCTTATGAATTTTAAGCCAAACTTTTTCAGAATATTATAGTCCAGATAATTCTAAATATACTCTGAAACTTTTACTTAAATCGGAAAACGTTAACCCTTAAATCGTGAAGGTCAAAAGTCAAATTTTTCAATATTTGGAATTTCTCTTGGAAAGATTTCGAAATGTTCGAAATGTTGTATATTTTTGGGCCGATTTTGATGAAATTTAACAAAAATATAACATAAACTCTATGGTTCATAGTAACAGCACAAGAATGGAAATTAACGCTTAATGGCACTTGGGGTTAAAATGACACCAAACTTTTAAAATCATAATTTTTTTTATGGTTTTAGAAGTTTCGGGTCATTTTAACCCCAAGTGCTATATAGGGTTAATTTAAATTGTTCTGCTGTTTTTGTATATACTAGGCTTTGTGTTATATTTTTGTTAAATTTCATCAAAATCGGAAATAAGGAAAAAAAATTTCCACTACGACATATCAAAAAAATAATTTTGAGGCTTTTTCTCAACTTTTATTCTTTAAGGTTTTTTTAGTAGGTAATAAAACTTCATTTTATTCTAAACCCATTAAAAAATTAAAATCGGACAAAAACTGATTGACTTACTGTTCGTTATGTTGACGAACATCACTGAAACGGTTTCTTCGAATAACTTCTGAATTAGAGGGTGTTTCTTAACAAGACCCACGCTAGTCGTTTTCCACGTTTTTTTTCCACTGCCGCACAGTGTAATACATATATATTTTGATTACAATATGTTGTTAAAAATTTTATTAAAAAAAATTATTTACACAAAACCAAAATTAACATTTTCTCAGTCATTTATGTCCAGATTTTTTTTTTTGATTGTCCAGCTTTTTAAAGCCAAATGTCTAGCTATTTGCGAATCTGAATCTGCTATCCCTAGTTCCTGCCCATGTTGGAGTTTGGTTCAATGAGAGGGTAGATTACCTGGCCAAACAGGCGGTTTCTCTTGGCGCTCCCTTAGAGGTAAGACTTCCATATGGGGATGCACTTGTGAGGATAAGGAATTCTCTTAATCAGGAGTGGCTGGATTTATACAGGATCAGATCTCAAGTGTCTGGACGTTTCTTCTTCTCTCTTTTAAATGAAATACATATAAGACCTTGGCACAGGGGTGTTGTTTGGGATCCAATTGACATCAATATTATTAATAGGCTCTTATGTGGCCACTGTTATAGTGGCGTTTACCTTCACATGATACGTAAGAGATCGTCTGATGTTTGTGATTTTTGTAACATGATCGACAATTCTGAATTCAATGATATTAGAATTAAACACAAATTTTTTCGTAAATTTGCTAATCTTTTTGACTTATTAAATTCTCATGACATCGGTATATACCAGAGTTTAAAATTACTACTATATTAGTCAAAAAATTGCAAAAAAAATCATAATTTTACATGAAAACTGCAACAAATATTTAACAAGATAATATTTCATTGTATACATACTAAAAATATAAATACTATTTACGAATTCCATATATGCACAAGCCTCATGGTAGAAATATTTGTCGCAGTTTTTCCAAAAATATTTTGCCTTACAAAATATTTTACGTTGCAGCTAGAAGACAAAATGAAAATGTTTAATTTTAAAAACATTTGCTGCCTAAATATATGTATATTTTTGGTTAGCAAAAACAAATGAAATTGCTTGTGTATAATATACAAACAAATTACTACAAAAACATCATACATGCAAACAAATTGCAGCGTGAAAACCATAAACTGCAAATGATATGCGCAGTGAAAAATTCAAACAATGAAAATATGGAAGATGCTAAAAGTAGACTGCCAAACCATACGAAGTTGAAAAATGTAAAATACGAAATTGTGCAAAGTTAAAAATGTTTATTTTTAAAATATTTCCGCCGCATATATGGTTTTGTTTTGCCGCATATAGTCATTGAGTAGAAAAATGTGAAAAAAAACTATGAAGTTGATTTGGGTGTACAAAATAAAAAATTGTATTGAAATGTGTGTTAATAAATAATTTTAGTGCAATAAAATAGAAGTTTTATTTTTTGAGGTATGTAATTGTATGTATTGTGAAAGATAGCAATACAGTGAAAATTAAATTAAATAAGATTCTGGACAAAGGATAGCTAGGATAAAAAAAATTATGATTTTAAAAGTTTGGTGTCATTTTAACCCCAAGTGCCATTAAGCGTTAATTTCCATTCTTGTGCTGTTACTATGAACCATAGAGTTTATGTTATATTTTTGTTAAATTTCATCAAAATCGGCCCAAAAATATACAACATTTCGAACATTTCGAAATCTTTTCAAGAGAAATTCCAAATATTGAAAAATTTGACTTTTGACCTTCACGATTTAAGGGTTAACGTTTTCCGATTTTAGTAAAAGTTTCAGAGTATATTTAGAATTATCTGGACTATAATATTCTGAATAAGTTTGGCTTAAAATTCATAAGACTAAGGAAATAGAGCTCATTGGCCTAAAAATTGCCAAATAATTGGTTTTTCTCGAAAATTTCAAAATTTAAATCGCAGGTACGGAAAAACTATAAGGGATATTTTCATAATTTTTTCACATTTTTATTCCCTATTATATTCTTAATAAATCCCAATGAGATGATCAAAAAATTGTGAAATTTGTTTAACAAAATTTTTAAAAATTTGAAAATTGAGTTTTGAAACTGCCGTTAAAAAATTTTTATTTTTTTGTTCATACCTAAGAATAGGTTAACGGTATCCTACGAAGACAAAAACTCATATACAAGTATATATGGACATATTTTAAGTAAAAATGAGCTTTTATTTTAATATTTATCAAAATATGTTCATTTTGTTCCTACATTTCTTGTTCTAGTGACCTGAGACACGTTAATGGCCTGGCGAATTTTTAATAACTTTAACATTTTTTGACCGATTTCTGTTTTTTATGTCTCATTAGAACGACAATTACGTACACATTTCGATTCTTTTAAATTAAATTACAAAAGTAATTTTTTAATGGCAAAATTTTTACAAAAACTGAAAAAAATGCATTTTATCCCCTTGTAAATGCATCTCAAAACTTCAGAAGGCTTGCGGCACGTCTTAACCCCAACCGATTTACCTAAAATTTTTTCAGGATGATTTTTTTACTAATGTTCACCAAACTGGGGGGTGAGAATGGCCAAAATCCAACTTTCGTTTATTAAGGGCCACCCTAGTGTACATACAACAACAATTTATGCAAAAATCATAAACAAATATATAAATAGGTTCAATCGTGATCGTGAATGATTTTGTAGCAGGAGAAAAAAGGATAAAGAGGAATGATAGAAAATGTAAGCATCAACAAAAGAAAGGAAAAGAGTTAAAAAGGGATAGAAAATGCAACAACCAGATTATGGAAGGACACATGCATGAAAGCAAGAATAATTTATCACTACAAATGAATACAAAGAGGTTATAAATAACAGGAGATACGAAATTTAAGAAAGTTCCTGAAAATATAATTCTGCAATGAAGAAAATTTTACTGTACCGCTAGCTATCCTTTGTCCAGAATCTTATTTAATTTAATTTTCACTGTATTGCTATCTTTCACAATACATACAATTACATACCTCAAAAAATAAAACTTCTATTTTATTGCACTAAAATTATTTATTAACACACATTTCAATACAATTTTTTATTTTGTACACCCAAATCAACTTCATAGTTTTTTTCACATTTTTCTACTCAATGACTATATGCGGCAAAACAAAACCATATATGCGGCGGAAATATTTTAAAAATAAACATTTTTAACTTTGCACAATTTCGTATTTTACATTTTTCAACTTCGTATGGTTTGGCAGTCTACTTTTAGCATCTTCCATATTTTCATTGTTTGAATTTTTCACTGCGCATATCATTTGCAGTTTATGGTTTTCACGCTGCAATTTGTTTGCATGTATGATGTTTTTGTAGTAATTTGTTTGTATATTATACACAAGCAATTTCATTTGTTTTTGCTAACCAAAAATATACATATGGGGGATTTCATGTCAAGTGAACCAACTTTTGAAATCGATGTCTTCCGATCGGGATGAAATTTGCACCAAGGTTAGCTCTATTGGATAGTAACTCAGACACAATTTTTCAACAACATCGGTCGAGAACTCTCTGAGTTATAGGGGGTAAAATTTTGACAATTTGGTCAAACAGGGGTTTTTTCTTATCCATGTAACTTATTACCTATTGTTCTTAGCAAAATGTGTTCCAAATAGTATAGATAGCTATTTCTTCGATCTTTCGAAAAAAAATATTTAAAAAAAAAAATAAAAAATGTTTAATATTTTTTTTCCGAAATCAAAAACTTTTTTGACTTTTTTTTAAAATACGCTATTTTTTTTTATTTTTTTTTTTTTCTTAAAATAAAGTTTAGATATTTTCCTTGAACACCTACTTGGTCGCTTAGTGGGATGCGAGTGGGATATCTATCAAAATAAATATTTTGTAACTCAAAACATAAAATTTTTGACTTTTTTTGCAAAATCAAAAACTTTGTTGACTTTTTTTTTTCAAAATGGACCCTTTTTTAATCTTTTTTTTTAGGTCAAACAAAAGCTTAGATATTATCCTTGAAGACCCTTTTGGTCGCTTAGTGGGATGCGAGTGGGATATCTATCAAAATAAATATTTTTTAACTCAAGACTTACAATTTTTGACTTTTTTTTTTGCAAATACGATTTTTTTTCCAAATGGGCCCTTTTTTTAAAATTTTTTTTGTAGTCAAAAGAAAGCTTAGGTCCATTCCTTTAAGATATTTTTAGTCCCTTAGTGGGATGCGAGTGGGATATCTATCAAAATAAATATTTTGTAACGCAAGACATACAATTTTTTAATTTTTTTTTGCAAAATCAAAATTTTTTTCCAATATGGGCCCTTTTTTAATTTTTTTTTTTGCTCAAAAGAAAGCCTAGGTCCATTCCTTTAAGATATTTTTAGTCCCTTAGTGGGATGCGAGTGGGACATCTCGACCGATGTTGTTGAAAAATTGTGTCTGAGTTACTATCCAATAGAGCTAACCTTGGTGCAAATTTCATCCCGATCGGAAGACATCGATTTCAAAAGTTGGTTCACTTGACATGAAATCCCCCATATATTTAGGCAGCAAATGTTTTTAAAATTAAACATTTTCATTTTGTCTTCTAGCTGCAACGTAAAATATTTTGTAAGGCAAAATATTTTTGGAAAAACTGCGACAAATATTTCTACCATGAGGCTTGTGCATATATGGAATTCGTAAATAGTATTTATATTTTTAGTATGTATACAATGAAATATTATCTTGTTAAATATTTGTTGCAGTTTTCATGTAAAATTATGATTTTTTTTGCAATTTTTTGACTAATATAGTAGTAATTTTAAACTCTGGTATATACCGATGTCATGAGAATTTAATAAGTCAAAAAGATTAGCAAATTTACGAAAAAATTTGTGTTTAATTCTAATATCATTGAATTCAGAATTGTCGATCATGTTACAAAAATCACAAACATCAGACGATCTCTTACGTATCATGTGAAGGTAAACGCCACTATAACAGTGGCCACATAAGAGCCTATTAATAATATTGATGTCAATTGGATCCCAAACAACACCCCTGTGCCAAGGTCTTATATGTATTTCATTTAAAAGAGAGAAGAAGAAACGTCCAGACACTTGAGATCTGATCCTGTATAAATCCAGCCACTCCTGATTAAGAGAATTCCTTATCCTCACAAGTGCATCCCCATATGGAAGTCTTACCTCTAAGGGAGCGCCAAGAGAAACCGCCTGTTTGGCCAGGTAATCTACCCTCTCATTGAACCAAACTCCAACATGGGCAGGAACTAGGGATAGCAGATTCAGATTCGCAAATAGCTAGACATTTGGCTTTAAAAAGCTGGACAATCAAAAAAAAAAATCTGGACATAAATGACTGAGAAAATGTTAATTTTGGTTTTGTGTAAATAATTTTTTTTAATAAAATTTTTAACAACATATTGTAATCAAAATATATATGTATTACACTGTGCGGCAGTGGAAAAAAAACGTGGAAAACGACTAGCGTGGGTCTTGTTAAGAAACACCCTCTAATTCAGAAGTTATTCGAAGAAACCGTTTCAGTGATGTTCGTCAACATAACGAACAGTAAGTCAATCAGTTTTTGTCCGATTTTAATTTTTTAATGGGTTTAGAATAAAATGAAGTTTTATTACCTACTAAAAAAACCTTAAAGAATAAAAGTTGAGAAAAAGCATCAAAATTATTTTTTTGATATGTCGTAGTGGAAATTTTTTTTCCTTATGTCAAAAACTATCGAAAAATCGATGGCGCAATATGATTACAAAATCGAAAGAATTAAAAGTAATAAATTAAATTTTTTCTTCATGTCAAAAGCTATTGAAAAATCGATGGGACAATATCAATTGCTAAATCGACAATATCAATTGCAAATTCGAAAGAATTAAAAGTAATAAATTAAATTTGTTTCTGCATGTCAATAGCTATTGAAAAATCGATGGCACAATATCAATTGCTAAATCGACCCACCCTAATATACATATTTACATACATGTATGTAAGTAAAGAAAGTATTAAAAGTAGTAAATTAAAATTAAATACTAAAAACACTGCCACTTTATTTCGTTTTTGAGCTTACGGATTTGGCCAATTCCAAACCTTTAGAGATTTGTAAACAACTTTGAAAATATGTACAAGATTCCTCTAAATTTGTTCGTATTAACATTTCAGCTCAAACTAGGTCCAATGACATTCGGTTCTTTCTTTAGTATATAGATTGTTTAAAACATGAAAAACTCTTTTACAAAAAGCGTTGCTTACTGGTATTGAAATTACGAAACATACAACTTTTCCAAATTTCTCGAATTCATTATTTTCACCTTTGATAAACAAAATAGAACCATATCATTTGACATATCTCTTGGTATTTGTTTATAAGCTTCACGAAAGGGTTCTTCAGATATTTCAAGCTTTTTGTAAATCTTCCCAAGAAAATAAGACATTTTATAAATTTAAAAATGCTACTTTTTAAAAAAGAGGAGTCATCACCAAAGTCGTAACGATTTTCTAAATAGCTAACTGCTGTTTTTAAAAAGTCTTCTAATTCCGTCTTAAAAGTTTTATGTTCATTAAGCAAATTTTTTTTTTCTCAAAATGCTGTTAACTTTGATCCCAAAAAATGTGTTATGTATTCTACATTTGAGGCTATTCATAAGTACGGTCATTATATCGTGCAAATCTAAAACTGTACAAGAGTCATTCTCAAGAGTTGTAAATTCCTTCATTAGGTTTTGCATAAAATATAAAAATGCTTCTGATAATCCTTCACGTTTACATTCTTCTTCTTGATTGGCATCAATATCAGAAATTCCATGTGACACGTATTCCCATAAAACTTTTTGGCATTTGTTTTATTCCTTTCTTCAAGAAATACACACACGTTTTTGCATACGTTATTACTGTGTACTAATTAGTAGTAAGTAAATTTTAATTTATGGATATTATTGTCCAAAATTTCTATTTAGCTGGACAAATTAAATTTTAGCTTGAAACTGGACAGGCATCAAAAAAGCAGGACAATCCAGCCAAGTCCAGCCCAGCTGGCAACCCTAGCAGGAACCCATACTATATGTACCTCAAGGATATAAGAATCAACTATAGAATTAACAATATCCGATACTATAAAGTTCCTCGAACTAGCACGTCCCAACAAAATACACTCATTTCTACTATCAGTGTAAATAACAAGATGCGAGTTATTATCCTCAATGGCTATATCAACAGCCCTTTTAATGGCAATTAATTCTCCAGACAATGATGAAAGTCTCTCACGTGTACTGTACAAAAAGAAACGTCCAGTAAGAAGATTAAAAACAGCACATCCAGTGCCATTGTTCATTATCGAGGAGACAGTAGCAACCAAAGTAAAATTCCTCATTTTATAGAAATCAACCGACGAACGATAGTGAGCTTCAAGGACCTCCTTCGACATACCTCTGTTCCTGTTAAAAGATGACTCAATAATAATCCTAATCTTGTCACTAGTGCCACATACACCAAGTGATGGAATCGAGTCAAAAATATCCTTGTATTTCCCGTAGACAAAAGAGTAACTGTTATTAAGATATGAGGTGAGGGTGCCGCTCTAATCAAATCCATAAGAGACGGGTTATAACACGTAACCTTTAAAAGCTCCTTGGAAGCAAAATAGACCGATCTAAGATGAGGTGGCAGTTCGTTGGCCAATACATAAATGGCCTGTATCGGCGTGGAGGGACACAGTCCTAGACAACGTCTTAGACTGGAGTTCTGAAAGGTCTGAATCTTCCTGTCAACATACCTAGGGGCGTGGGCAGAAGTAGATCTCGCATACTCAACCTTACTCCTTATAAAAGCACGATAAAATCTCAATCCAATCTGAGGCCTTAGACCTCCTCTGATGCCCGATAACTTCTTGAGAAGATTGGTAGCTGAAGAGGATTACCTCAAAACACGATCATAATGATCATTAACAGTCAAAGTATTTCTGATGGTCAGACCAAGAAACTTAAGCGGTAACTTAAGGGTAATAGGACAACCATCCACAGTGAGTCCCATATCAAAATTAGCCCGCCTGCCAAAAAACATACATTTGGCCTTTGATGAATTAATACGCAAATTAAGGGAGGAACAGATCGATCGAAATTGACCAACTATATAATCAAGGTTAGATACCACCTGGTCAAAAAAAGAATCAAAGGAGAGAATCAGAAAATCATCCGCATACTGAAAAACCAGCAGTGTATAGGTGAAAAAGTATCGGACTGAGGCAACCTCCCTGAGGAAGTCCATTAAAAACACTGACGGACATATTTCCCATACACAGATGCCTTTCAGAGAAAAAACATGGGGGTAGTGCATTAAATATTTAGTGCACGAAGGTTTCCACTAAATCCCACTATAGTGACATTTTGATTTTCCACTATTTTTCATCACTATAGTGGTAGTGAAAAATATTTTAACTACCACTAAAAAAATGAGTGGTAGTGAAACATATTTTAACTACCATTAAAAAAAAAAGTGGAAACATTTTCACTACCACTAAACATTAGTGGTAGTGAAATTTTGCACTACAATAAAATAGTGCAAATTTTTAACAGTCACTACATGAATGCTTTAATTATATTATATGCACTAAAATCTCAAAAAATAGTGTTTATAGAAATATTCCAAACAGATTGAAAATATAGTCAAAATATTTCCATTTTATTATTTTTTATTGTATGAAAAAAATAAAATAAAAACTTTAAATTTTTAAGTAAAGTAAATTTCAGTAATTAAAATTTGTATTAATAAAATTTAACAACGTATATCTTTGAATGCAAATAATTGCTAAGGTTTTTATGTACGAATATATATTTAATTTAAATTGATTTCGTATATTAATATATTGATGAAACTTCCTTATTTTTTCGTATTGCTATTTCCTTTTGTTTTTTTAATTTTGTTACTTCTTTAATATTAGTATTAATTAATTTAATAAATAATAAAAATATATAAAATAATTCAATATAATGGTATGTATTTGAGTTCCATTAACATTAGTGAATGATTATCAGGGAAACCGGAAATATGCTCTAAAAAAGCGTTTTAGGCGCTTTAAATATGCAGTAAAAACTTTAAAATATGCTCTTAAAATTTAAAAAATATGCTCTTAAAAAAACAAACTTTTACATAATTTTTAACCAAAAAAAGATTTACTTAAATTTTCAAATAAAAATCGTTGTCTATTGGATCTGAAAACATTTTTAAACATAGAAAATATTCTTTCGACATCAACTGATGTTACAGGAGCAAATTTAAAAGACAATATTTCTTTAACACTTAGAACGGTTAAGTTTGAATTAGAACTAAAATTTGATATTTAGATGGAGCTATTATTAAAATAGTGCTTATTTTATATTAAAACAAGAGAGCTATATTCGGCTGTGCCGAATCTTATATACCCTTCATCTAATTATACTTCAAAATAAAAAATTTAAATATTTTTAGGTGAACAAAATTTTTTTTTTCAGTTTTTTTCATTTTTTGGATAAAAAATTTTTCGAATTGTTTTTTAAATTTTTTTTTTTTTGGTGAAAAGCCATCTATTTTTCAATTTTGAATTTTAAACAAAGGAAGTAAAAACCTGTAACACAACAGCGAAAAATAAGTAAGACAAAATTTGTTTTTGATAAACTCAAAATATGCTATTAAACAGTAAAATATGCTCTAAAAACGCAAAATATGACATAAATATGCTCTTAAAACAAATATATGCAAAAATAGGTATTTAAGGGTAAAATATGCAAAAATATGCACTAACAAATCCATGCCAAAATTCTTAAATAGTTCTGAAACGTGTAAATATCTTATCCATGTGCTCATTAGACTCACCAGAAAAAACATGCATTTGCATATTTTGGTTTCCCTGATGATTATATTTTTCTACTATCCTTTTTTGTTGAAAAAAAAAAATTTTCACTAAGCTGTAAAAAAAGGTTTTTCACTACCACTAAATTAATTTTAGTGAAAAACTTTCTTGTACCACTACCACTATTGCTTAGTGAATCTGTTATTTTTCAACTCACCACTAAATAGCTATTAGTGATAGTGAAAAATGTTGCACTATCAGTAACTTTTAGTGGAAACTGCAAATTTAGTGCACTACCCCCAACTCTGTATCCAATCAATCAAATCCAACGAAATAGCCTGACTGAGTAGAATGTTTCTTAGTATGAAAACATTCACACAGTCGTAGGCATTGCTGATATCGATACATGCCAACACAACGTGTAAAAGAGACTCCTTAGATGCAACAGACAAGGACTTAACCATATCATAAGTGACTCGATCCAGACGAGCAGATGCTCGTTTCCTACAGTTAAGAACATCATTGAACTCCTTAAATGAGAATGGTGTAATATTCATATCCGATGGCCTAGAAGTAGAGAAAACAAAACGATCCCTAGATGAAACTTGATCCGCCAAATGTCTCAAGAAAGAACCATTAGCATCATCGTCCCACATCGAGGGTCCATTGGAGTTGTAATCTTTCAAACTATTGACAAAACGCAATGCAGCAGCAGTATTTGGTTGATTATTCACTTCCTCTATTCTTTTTTTGTAATCATCACTTCTAGTTTTCCGAGCCGCCAATTTCCAGGCTTCCGAAGCATTTACAGAATCCTCAAGATTATCCTGTGTTGGATACTTAAGAGCCTTACTCCTTGCTGCAATATGTTTCCTGAAGAGACATGAAAGACCACCATTCCACCAAGACTTGGGCACTAATTTATCGGACTTGAATGTTGCATTAGAAATTTCATTCCTAAGGGAGTTCATAATACAATCCATATCTGGTTTCAGTTCTATTGTCGACAGATTCTGCAAGAGTCTGCGTTTAGAAAGAAATTTGGTCGGTGAAACCGCAACAGCACTGTGGAAATCTGGCAACGCCCCTGACTGAGTTAGTTGTAAGGTAGCATTAAAAAGGAACAACAGATGTTTTGATAGTTAATAGAAACAGTGAAATTTAATAAAATAGTATTTTGTCTAATAGAAAATATAAAATGTTGTTTTGGATTGTTTTATCGGGTTATTACAAGCACCAATCTGAATAATAATAGGAAAATTATGGGAACCGCCAGACCACATGGGACAAGTTCGCCATTGAACTGACAGATAGATACGCTATCTAAATGAGGAAGAAAATTGATGGAACCATCATTCAAACATACAAAATCTGATCGACTGGAAATGTCTCTAAAACAACATCCTCGGGAAGAGTCCAGCCTGTCACCCCAAAGGGAATGACGAGCGATGAAATCTCCTCCCATTATGACATTGTGCATGCCCTCAAGAAATGACAATAACCGCGACAATTCAGCTGCACAAGTAGCAGTGGATAGACTGGGTGGAAAGTAGATCGATACAAACATTTTCGTCCAGGAATGGGAAATTCCCATCATATTCATTAAATATATCAAACTGATTAGTCGAATATGATTTTATCACCTCAGTTCTAAAGAGGCGTTTAATGGTCATAATTTTCAAAAAATCATCTTCCTCGCGCCATTTGGGACACAATTTCCTACCTCTGCTAGAATGAGATAGACACACACAAAAGACACTTCTTAATGCAATTGCCATCACAAATTTCATTAGAACAATTCAAACATCTCTTCTTGGAACGACAACCTTTAGATGTGTGACCAAGGCGACCACAATTGTGGCATTGTCTGAGTGGGGGATAGTATATATTAACTTTAATACGAGAAAAATCCAAAATAATTTGCTCCGGAATGTTGCCTGAGCGAAAACCAATATTCACAGAGTACGTTGGCGTTTCCTTACAAACCTCTTAGCAGACACAATATCAACGTCAGAAGTTGCAGACTCACAAATATAGTGTGTGTTCGTAAATGCAGTAAATGTGTGCATCACTGATGCCACGACCTGCAAACTTTTGCAACATATAACTTAATGATGCTTGCACAAATTTGCGCCATCACTGCCAACAATTTGCATTAAAAAACGTTTGACGTAAAGCAATAATCGCAAATATGCTTTTTCGAACGCTAAACTTTTAATTTTCTGCAGTGATGCAATCATACTGAATTTACCCATAATCTTCCGACAACGCTAAAGGAATGCCATGAATCACCCCATAAGAATAAACAAAGGTATCTGGAATAAAAGCCTTCAAACCAATCTGACTCAAATCCTTACCAACAAATTCATTAGCAGCAGAATCAAGCTTAATGCGGTACAAAGTTCTACCTACAGGAGTGATAAGACGAATGCCATTAACTTTTACCATCCTAATCTTCTGATGAGAAAAAGAGAATTACGAATCTTCTCATTGCCAGGGTCAGCATTAGAGGATTCAACCAAAACTAAGAAATCACCCTCATGATCCCCGGGTAAAAATTTTGTCTAGAAATTATAGTGTCACCCAGAGATACTCCAGATTGTCCATTGGGTACAACCTCAACTTCATTACATACCTCCGGAACTACATCCATTCCAGCGCATCTTGAAGCCGCCATTTTAGATCTCAAATTACTCAAAAACTGAGGTACAGTGTCATCTAAGTCCGTCAGGGATGAACTGAGATCAGATGGAATTGACGATTTTAATGAGGTTACCTTGTTGTTCTTGGCCAAAGGTGCCGAGAGATCAGGATTAGAATTTGTCCTCTTCACATTACCACACGACTTTCTAAAATCAGTAATCAAATTCGATTGAAAGATATTTTCGAAATTCGGCTGTGGTGATGTATGAGCAACAGGGGACGCAACGTCGTCCCCCATCCTCGAGATTTTTTAACACGCAACTAAGATATTAATAATCATGTAAAAATTGGGAAAATAAACACCAATTCAAATCGAAATTACAGATCTTTATTATTTTGTAGGAAAATTCCACAGTAAAAAGTAACTGTAAACACTAACACGCTTTTTTTTCTTTCTCTTAAAAATCAACCGTACGCCACAAGCGAATAGAGAGAAGTGTATGTATGTTGGCGATATTTGGCGATTTTTCTTTTAGCTTTTGGCGATGGAGGTAAAAAAAATCTGACAACATAAAACGGAACTCATTTTGAGGTACATGTAGAAATATGCAAAAATATTATAATCGTGAGAGGCGTTGTGTTTTCTTTTAATTTCTTACACTAAACGAAATATTTATCCTTTACAATCAGTCATATTTAAATAAAAACAATCTTTGGATGATTTTATAATAAATACGTCTCGTGACAGATTTTTCTCTTATAATAAAACAACATATATTCTGTAAATATATGTATACAAAAACTAAAAAAATGAAGAGAAAATATACATTCGGTTTCAATAAACAATTTGACAATAGCAAAAAAACAATCAGAGTCAAATTCATTTCATACTACAAGCAATTTTAGCCTAAAACATTAAACAATTAAATATAATCAGTTTAAACTATTATTTTTGTCTTTAAAATTTTGTAATATGATCTAAATACTTTCACATAGTAACATTTTATTATTTTCTTCTATTCAAATCATCTTGAAAAAAAATTTCAAGGGTTTTTGTTTTTTCAGTCGTGATAGCGATTCTCGTGGAATTGCCCATATGTGTTTTCGGCTTTTGCGATATTATATTTTATTATTTTTTTAATTTTTTAAATGTTATTTACTATTTTCATTTGCTGTCTTCCTTATTGAGTTGTCAATAGTTTCATCAATAATATTTACATTATTGTTCTAATCTTGGCTTGTTCTAATCAAAATTTATTTCATTAACTTCTCTTTGAAATCTACGTTTGTTGTATTTAAAAATCTATATTTTTATTTTATTCGATTGCTTACTTTTCTCATCTTTTATTGCAAATGTCAATTATTTCGTGATCAGTCAATGTTTAGATTACATTCTTTTGGTAACACAGAAATTTCAACAACGTTTTGTACGACTTGATAAAACCGCGATAATTTAAAAACAAGAGCTGCCCAAAAAAAAAGTTTTATCAATACCATTTTTCGCAGCACCAAACCAAAATGTAAATTTTGTTCCCCCGTGTAATAAAAACATGTAAATGAATTATACCATGGCAGAATCTACCAGATACAATTATTAGGGATAGTTGTCAATATTTACCCCTACAACGTCAAACTATGGATGTTATCACTTTATATTTTCATTTGCGTTTTTAGAAATTTTTAGCTTTAAACTTTAATTTTTATTTCATAAAATATATTTTTCTTATTTTTTTTTCACACATAAATTTTCAAAATTGATTTTTTCAACAAAACTGGAATTTAATTTTTTTTAACATTCCATTTTGATATGTTTCTTTATTTTTTGTTTGACATTTTAGTAATTGTCAAATTTCATTCAAATCGGACTAAGGGTTTAGAAGTCTCTTTTTTTCTATACCACTTTGCAGTGCCTTAAATATTGTTTACCACCAAGTTATGCTTGTTCTTTTAGCATTATTAAAACACTCTTCATTTTGCCTTCGACATGAGCACCACGTGCATCTTATTTAAATAGGCAACGTATTCCTTCTATGAAGTAATATTTATCCGCAACTAATTGACCGCCCCGGCTTCGCCCGGTAGCTATTTACTAATGTTAGTTCTTCAAGTTTCTCCAACCCACATACACACCAGCCTGTTCTTATTTATTTGCGAATAAAATACCTAAATTTGTACTGCATACTTTAGGGAGCTTTTTTATTACAGTTGACTGGACTAAAAAAAATTTCCGAGTATTACCCGGAATTTTTGAATTTTTTTTCTTTACAAACCATCTCCTGAAAATTTCGAATAGAATAAAAAAATCAGACAAATCGCTCACGTGATGCCATTACATACATGGACCATTTAATTTTATATATGTATGTATATAAAAAGAGATCTTCGTGTAAAGCCTTCAGGGCCAAACCTTATGACAAGTTGCCTGTATGTTCATAATAGTAAAGGTTAACTTTACGAACATAAAGGCCCTAAAATCGGGTGAGTAGCAGTGATATTGAATCCTCAAAGGTCCAATGGATGACCAAAATAACTTATTTATTTTATTTACATGATATTAAAATTATATAAATACAACATTAATATATTAAAAGTAATTGCACTGGCTGCCTAGGCCATCAGCTAACATTGATATTTAGAATTACATTATTAATTTTTATTGTTGTTTATTGTAGGATCTTTGAGTAGGTTTGTTCCATTGTTATTCAAATATTTAGCATACTGACTTCTCAAATTCGGACAGGAAGAGAGTATATGGTGTACATTGTTGATTAATCCACATCGAATGCAGGTATTCGAAAAACTGTTATTTATATTAGAGTGACAATCAGTTGTATGGAAAAAATGTTTTGTTAAAATTTTGAAGAGTGTCGGGTGGAATATTGTGACACTAGGCCTAAAAGTTAAATGCTGAAAATTTGAGCCAAATCGGACAACGATTTCTGGACGTGCATCGAGGTCAAAGTTCAGATATGTATATGCAAAATTCTACTATTTATATGGAATAAATAGGTGAAACTCGTTAACTTTCTGCATCGTTGTCCAGAAATATGTAGATTTATTTATATTAATGAATATTACAAATTTTTCAGTTCTTGAAAAACATTTTGCTACTAAATAAGTACTTTTGCAATTGAATGCAAAATAATCGAAATGTGTACGTAATTATCGTTGTAATGAGATATAAATGACGAAATTTGGTTAAAATATGTTAAAGTTATTACAAATTCGCCAGACCATTAACGTGTTTCAGGCAACTTGAACAAAAAATTTAGGAAAAAAATTAATATATTTCGAGAAAAATTAAAATAAAAGCTAATTTGTATTTAAAATATATACCTATTTACTTGTGTATGAGTTTTTGTCTTCGTAGGATACCGTTAACCTATTCGCAGGTATGGCCGTTTCGAATCTCCATTTTCAAATTTTTAAAAATTTTGTTAAACAAATTTCAGAATTTTTTGATCATCATATTGGTATTTATTGAGATCATAATAGGGAATAAAAATATGAAAAAATTATGTCAATACCTCTTACAGTTTTTCCGTACCTGCGATTTAAATTTTCGATTTTCAAGAAAAACTAATTTGTTGTCCATATGTTGGCGAATGAGCGCAATTTCCTTACTGTTATAAATTTTGAGTAAAACCTATTCATAATATTACAGTCCTATTAATTTTAAATATGGTCTGAAAGTTTTACTAAAATCGGAAAACGTTAACCTTTAAATCGTGAAGGTCAAAGGTAAAATTTTTCAATATTTGGAATTTCTATGAAAATATAGCGAAATGTTATATATTTTTGGGCCGATTTTAATGCTAGCAACCTTCTTTTGCAGCCGAGTCAGCAAAGTTATTACCACTTATGCCTGCATGACCTGGGATCCATGCTATTTTTATTTTATTGTTATAGCTGATTAAGAGGTCTCTGATTTTATTCACTGAACGCCATTTATTGTTGGATTTTAAGTAAATTTTTTAAATTGCTTGAAGGATTCCAGCTGATTCAGCTGTTTAATGATTTGATTACCATTTTGATTTGGTTATCTTTTGATGCATCTGTGAAAAGGTATTGGCAATTGGTTCCACCAAATGATGTTTTGAGTTCGTGGTATACACTCTAATAAATTTTCATGTAAATTTCCTACATTAATAGTAGGAAACTTTTCTCCTTCTATAATTAGGGTAAAAATACACGTTGTGTGTAAATTCAAATATTTTTTTTGATAACAAATGGTTTTTGTTTTTTTTTTAGAAATAAAATGTTGACAATTTGTATATTAATCATTTCAATTAGTTTACACACTTTATGTGTAAAACTTCAATTTATGCACAATATATGTAATTTTAAACATAAAATGCCTATTATTTTATAAAAATTTAAAATACAACATTTTGTTTGTATTTTTGTTTAAAAAAATATGTAATTGATTTTGATAAGCATATTGTGCTTAAATTTACGCATATTGTGTAATTTTACATGAAAACTTACTTACTTTATAGTAGTAGATTCACATGCATATTTTAGAGTGTAGTTGTAAATACATTTCATTTGATGTATTTTGTTTTTTGAAAGATGAAAGTGAAATATCACAAGAATTGTCATCAAACAGCCATACAGGATGTTTTATATTGTATGTTGGAAGTTTATCTCTATAGTTGATTATGTTGTTGTTGATAATTTAATATATTAATGATTGAACTTTTGGATTTTTTTTAGATTGCACATAACTGAAGTAACATCGGAGTCTATAACGGAATTGTTGTACGAAAGAATTTTAGGAAGAAGTCTGTTAAATGATTCAACAATTTTTTGTTCTAACGATGGAAGTCCAGATTCAATTAATAATATTTGTATAGGTGTAGTTCTAAATACATATGTACCAGCTCTAATAGTCTGATGATATATCGTTTTTATACTATTCGATTTCGAGCAATTACCGAACAGAAAAATACCATACTCAATTTTGCTTAATATAAGAGTTTTAACAAGATAAATAAGTGTATTTATATGTGTAAAACTTCTATCTATATATCTTAAGAAGTAGCAATATATCTTAAGAAGTTAGCTTTGGGAATGAGAGATTTTTTAAGTATATTAATTTGTTCATGCCAGCGATAACTTTTTTCTAACACAATGCCCAGTATTTTTTGCCTTGTTACATTTGGTATTATAATATTGTTAATTGTCAGATTATCTGGATGGCAGTTGTGCTTCCTACACACATGGAGTGTTGATGATTTTTCAAGAGAAATTTTTGCACCTGATTTGTTAGTCCAAGATTCGATAACTACATTCTTAAGCATGTCATTGATTTTTTAGGTATCATTATTTTTGCATAAAATATAAAGGTCATCGGCATATAGACAGTGATCAATATATGTGCTTTTTGATTATGTTGCTGATTTGATTGGATGCAATTTGAAAAAGAACGACTGATAGCGGTGAACCTTGCGGAATTCCGTTTTTTAATGGATATTTTTTAGATATATGTTGATTTATTTTTACTTTAATTGTTCTCCCAGTTAGGAATGATTTAACATAATTAAACATATTATGGCGGATACACTCAATGTGTCTTTTATTATGTGTATTGCTACGCGGTCGCAGGCTTTTTCGAAAATTGATGTGTGGTTTCGTGATGAAAGTCAATGTGTAACAAAGCATCTGCACAGCCTCTATTTTGTTTAAAAGTAACTTAGTTTACAGCGACAAGTCTTTTTTCTCAACATAATTCTGTTAGCGATAATGGTTTCCATAACTTTAGCCATGGAAGTTAAGAGGCCTATATCCAGAAAATGTTGTTAAACCTTTGTTGGGTTTAGGTAAAGCTACGATAGTTGCTGTTTTCCAGGAATGTGGAATTGTGTGATTTTCAAAAACTTTGTTGTATAATTTGAGTAAAAATAGTTTGCTGTGGTTTGTTAGTTCCTTAATCATTTGATAAGGTATGCGATCATGTCCAGGGCTTGTTCCCTTAACTTTATTAAGGACTTTTGTTAGTTCACTTAAAGTGAGTGTTGATTCTATATTGGAAGCGTCTGAATTTTGTGCTTGTATATTTAGTTGTTTTAGAGAATTATTTTTGGCTGTGTTAAATTCTGCTGAAAAACTCTCATCAAAGGAATATTCTGACCACTTTTTTCCAAAAAAAATAGCTATGGCTCTTGCGTCGGTGATGGTCACTGGTTTAAAAGTTTTGTGGATTGAAATCATGTTAATTTTTTTCCACATGTATGATAACGGGGAGTCCCTAGATATGGTTTTACTGAAGTTTTCAAAGCATATAGCTTTGGCTTTTTTGGATTCTAATCGGAATTTTGCATTTGCTTTTTTATATATAACTAGCTGTCCCGGCAAACGTTGTTCTGCCATAGCTCACACAAAGTTTGAAGACACCCACTATAATACTACTCCAGATATGCATTAATCATTTTTTATGCCCATGCCCATTGTACCTACAGTGGTGGCCACGAATTTAAGACAAAAATAGTTTGCTAAATTCCACGTGATTGTCAATTATTTGTTCAAATATTTCCACACATATGTATGCATGAGGACTGTTTTAACACACAAGTGTATTTTATTCGACTGTGTTAATTCATACATATTCACCACGAACACATAAACTTTTTCTACAGCTTGACCAAAAAATTTTTTTTTAAATAAACATATTTTCTCACATTTATATCATTATATTTTTATTATTATAAAATATTCAGACCAAATTTCGTATTTTTAGTTCCATTAGTTTCGGTCATATCATGTTATTAACAGCGGATGTTCGCTGAGGTGGGTCAACGTATTTCCACATATCTTTGTCCATATATGTTTTACCGATTTTTCCAAACATTTTCCAGAAACTAGAAACATTAATAATAAATTTCATACCCTTAGATGTCCTTTTATTTTGGCTCTATCGCACTTAAAATTCAGTTGATGAAAAAAATGCAAGTATTTGTCTTAAATTGGTGGCCACCACTGTATATAGTTCAATTGTGAATTTAAACCATCCAGGGACCCATTTAAACACACACAATAAATTTCATCGAAATCGGCCCAGCCGTTAAGGAGGAGTTCAGTTACTAACACACGTACAGAAGAATTATATATATAAAGATTAGATTATCTTTTTTTTTCAATTTCAATTTTTATTTTATTTTCATGATATAACAACTTCAATTATAATAATATGTACATATTTACAAAGAGTTTAAGGATTTTTCCTTTTTCTGCTTAAATATAATATTTCATTTTATAGTATAGTTATTAGTAATTTATTATAATGAATGAAGGTGAAAATTTCCAAAAAATCTATATGAAATTGTTTATTTTTATGATAAAACTTAAATCTACTTACTATTCTAAAGGAGGGGCTAGCTCAGCAATATGATCGTATTCTGAATAGGAACATTTGGAATTAAAATTTGTAGTCAATCTATCTATCTTGACTGCAACCAAATCAACATCCGCAAGTTGATGAAGTCTATCCGTAGGATAACGTCTTGGAAGATTAAAAATTAATTTAAGCAATTTATTTTGGAGAATCTGGAGTCTTTTTAAGTGACAATTTAAAGATTAACATTTTGTTCCCAGAGTTTAAAAAGGAGGTTCTATTTATCAAAGGATAAAGTATTCTAATTAGTACGTTACATTTATTGACAATATACGATACGTGATCACTATATGTTAATTCCATTTCGTGAAATATTTTAATAATTTTCCAAGGGCTAGCTGCAGATTTGAGAGTATTTCAGAAGATAAATTACCTGAACACAATACTGCTGTGTCGTCAGCGAAGATGAACATGAAACAGTGATCCATAGTTGGAATATCAGCTGTATATATATTATATAATATTGGAGATAAACAGGATCCCTGAGGGCAACCAGCAGTTATCCGGAAAACGTTAGAAGATTTGGAACCAATATGAACTCTGAAAGTCCTGGAGGTTAAAAAACTTTGGATTATTTTAACTATACTTGGGGGAAAGTTAAAATTTATTAACTTATGAATTAAACCGTCGTGCCATACAGAATCAAACGCAGCTTTTATGTCGAATAATATTTCTTATTCGGACTAGTGGATGTACGGTATTGTGTTCCCTACGAAATCCAAACTGTTGTGGTGGCAAAATGCTATTCGCGTCCAAAAAGTCTGTAATTTTACCCTTAATAACTCTTTCTGATGGGGCGGTAAGAAGTTGGAATATCAGACGGTTTATTGGGTTTTTTATGGCAATAACTTTAGCCGTTTTAAAATCATCTGGAAAATAGCCAAGTTTTAGACAGCTATTAATGAAAATTGTCAAAAACTTAATACCCTTTTTAGGAAGAGCTTTAAAAATCCTATTACAAATGCCATTTATACCAGGTGACTTACCAGGTTTCAAAGCGTTTACTATAACTGAAACCTTTTCATACGTTACAGAAAAATTGTCAATTGTGTTGAAGTTTGAATTAAAGTCATTGATGCTATTTCTAACTAGGTTTTCTGTGGCTGAGTCGCTCATATTAGAAGAATATAAATGATTATCACAAAATATTCGAGCTAATAATTCACATTTCTCTTCCGTTGTAGCGAAGCGTGAAGAATTATGCTTCAGAATTGGAATGTTCTTAGACCTCTTCCTTAAAATTTTTGTTAAGTTCCAAAAAGGAGAAGAATTTGTATCTAAAGTGGATAGTAAGTAATTTCCATTCCACTGTTTTTGAACTTATCAATCTCCCATTTGATTGAAGAATTTAAAATTTTGAATTCATAATAATCATATACATCCCTATAACGAAGCCAATTCTTACGATGATAATTTCGCCGAATCAATAATTTAATGTTTTCTGGAAACTTTTTGTTGCTAATTTTCTTAAGTTTCCTTGGAACGCTATATGCAACAGCATCGTTCAAAGTACATATGAAATTATTAAGTGCTGAGTCAATGTACTCCTTATTTGTAATTATGTTAAGAGGAAAAACAAGACTTCTGTTTATAAATTGCAAAAAAAAAAGTTTCCAATTAGCGTTTTTAAAGTCAAAATAACTGAAATCTAACAGGAAGATGGTCAGAACTTAATCCGTTGATTACTTCTGGGGATGATACATTCATTGTATTATTCGTTATGAAAAGATTAAGTGTAGAACACTGACGATTTAACTGATGTGGTATGTAAGTAGCTTCATTCGGAAATAAAATATTCATGTTGTAAGAATCTTGCTTTTCGTATAATACCCAGCAAAAACTTTACTTACAAATAAGCCGAAAAATAAGGGGAATTTGACGATTCGACTACTTATTTTTCTACTGAAAGAAGTCATTATTTTTGTTCGCGATGTCCCAAAAGTCATCCTCTATATTTTGGCCGGAAATAAGTTGTTTTGTTAGTATAGTTATTTATAGAATTTTGTATTTGCAAACAAGAAATAAAAAAAATATGTCGCAGCCACGAGTCGAACCAACAACCATCCGTTTGCTAGTCTGTTGTTGTACTCACTACACCACTGCTTAGTTATTTCATTGTGCGTCAAATAATGGTTTTCACACAGTAATGCAATATTCTTTTGTAGCACTTCATACTTATTTTATATACTTTTATTTAATCATTTTATTATTTTGAACCATATTTGAATTTAACGTTTATTTTAAAATACAACTCTGTATAAATTTATGTCACTTTATTTTATCTTTTATTTTTAAATGCAACTCTGTGTAAAGACATACTAATATTTGAATTTAACGTTTACTTTACATGCAACTCTATGTTTATTTAAGTACTATTCAAAATCAACTCTGTATATAATTATTATTATTTGAATTTAGTACATATTTTGACAACAATGTAAATGTAGAGAATTGCTATAAAAGCAGCATCACTTGTGTGAATAAGTGGAGTAGCATTCTTACCTTCAACCAGTAAAGAACATTGTCCGACTTATTAAAGTACCGGGCGTGCCTTTACTGTTGACCAAGAAATAAATCTACTTGTTTTTTTGAAATTATATAAATAAATTGTGTTTTCTTTAGCTAAAAGTGTGTTGTTTTCATGAACACATACAATCTTAGAAACAAGATTGTTTCACTTTTCTGTTTTTCTAAAACTAAACATGCAATAAAAAAAATGGGCAAATTGAAAAAAAGTAACAGTTGTTTATTTTGTTTTTTTAGACTTTACTACTTAAAAAGTAAGTTATTAAAAAAGACATTGTAGCTTTGTAAGCGAAGTTTTTGCTGGGTATATTGCCCCAACAGTTTGGTTTTGCGCAACCCCATGATTGATGTCGGCTATTGAAGTCGCCACCAATGATAAATCTTTCACCCCTACTGAGTTTGTGAAGATCAGACGCAAAATGTCTCTTCTTAGTATTGTCAGAGCCAGCACGGCCCACATTCATTTTTTGGCAAAAATTATAAGGAGTGGTCGTAGAGCGCTGAAATTTGATAACGATAATTATATGGACCAAACTAAGAAAAAAAATTAATTTTATCAAAATCGACCACGCCCACTGCCCATACAATCCAAATAGATTTTTTCGCATAAAATTTTTTCTATCCAAGTAAAAGTCTAGAAATTTGGAACATATATTTTCTGAAACAAAAGAAGAACGTATGCTAAGTTTTATTAAAATCGGACATGTCCACCGCATGCCGCCCATGCAATCTAAATGCAATACATTTTTGTGCAAAAATTATAAACAGGGGTCGTAGAGCATTGAAATTTGGCACCGAGAATTATATGGACTAAATTAAGAAAAAAATTAAATTTTATCAAAATCGCCCACTGCCCATACAATCCAAATTGATTTTTTCGCATAAAATGTTTTATATCCAAGCAAAAGTCTAGAAATTTGGTACATACATTTATTGATACAAAAAAGGAACGCATGCCGAGTTTCAATTAAATCGGTCACGCCCACCGCCCACGAAACCCCTACATAGATAAGAATTTTTTTGATATTTCGTTTATTATTCGACAAAAAATGTGAAGTTTTCATCCTGTTCCGAAAACTTCCGAAAACTATTTTTTCTTATAATCGAAACAAGACAATCCCACCTTTCATTTTATTATAAAAACAGCTTGGGGGAAAGTGGGGCAACATTTTTTTTCTCCATGGAAAATCAAAAATAAAATAATTTTTAGAGGCTTATAAATATGGCCATATCTTCATAACGGTTTATGATATCCCCATAATTTTTTTTTGTATTTATGGAGAAATGCTATATTTTTCGAATATCTTAAAGTTAAATGGTATTATTAGGAAAATTATACATAAATAAACCACTGAATTGCTTGAAAATATAAGTAAATTTTTGCTTAACACCCTTGCATGGAATTTACTTCAATTTTTTAAAAAAAATAAAAAAATTTCTTAAAACTATCAGTGTACATCTTTAAATATTTATCTACAAAACTGCATCATTTGATTATTGAAATTAAGTGTTTGAAAAATTGACTTTTTGACACCAAAATCCCTCTGTGCGGCCACCTGGAAAATAACACGAAAATATGTTTACAGTACCTGTATTTGTGTAGATTTTAATACCGATATTCTCAATAAGGAATGTATTAACAATGGGTATTACTGAATGGGAGATATCTTTCTTAATAACTATGGCCACGGCTCCTCCTCTCTTTGATTCCCCCTGTCATTTCTGTGAATATAAAAACCTTGGTGACTAAGTGAAATATTTGGCTTAAGCCATGTTTCAGATATCAAACATATGTGGATGTTATTAGTTAATAGAATCTGAAACAATTCTATGTTTTTATTTTTAATGCCATGTGCATTCCAAGTTATTATATTGATATAATTTGCCATTATGCTAAAAATTTAGATGCAAGGTTTGTTATCACCTCGAACTGATCTAACTTATTACTACAATTTCTGAGGTTAGTAATTAATTCTATAGTAAGCGCTTGTATTTCTTGAATAGAAAACAGTTCTCCAGTGTTGTTGGAATGTTTACAACATTTGCTGGATGATTATTGTTATTGTCATTAAAGTTGTTTTGGTGGTTTTTGGAAAATTGCCATATGCCTGATGGATGCGGAACATTTTGTTGGAGTGTATTTGGAAAATGATGATTGTTTACCATATAAGGATTACTTATCTTTGATGGTTTGTTTATTTGTTTATTTTGCTGCTTCAACTGCAGGTAATGTATTTTACTGGGGCAATTATCATCAGTTGATTTGTGGGGCCCATTGCAGTTTGCACATTTAACTACATTTTCATTGCAGTCAGTGGTGATATGATTACCGGCGCATTTTGGACAGAAGGTTTTCACCTTGCAGTGATTTGAGCCATGTCCATACATTTGGCAGTTATGACACTGTGTTATTCGGGTTCTGTTTGTCTTTTGAAAATCCCATTTGATCTTAACATAATCCAGGACAGAGTAGTTTTGTCTTAAATCTTTAATGGAGATTGTTTTACGTTTAAAATAAACTACATAGATTACAAATGTTCCATATTGCGATTTCTTATGAACTATTTTAACATCGAGACATTGATTAATTTTTTTGGTGATTTTTTTTTATTAAGGCTGGGTCTTGAGTGTCCAGACCAAATAATAATGCTTTGTAAGGTTTCTCATCCTTCGTTGCGTAGGTGAAAAATTCGTATTTTTCGCTAAGTGACTTACAAATAAGATCAAAATCATGTTTTGTGTTACAGAACAATTTATGTCCTACTTATATTTTTCTTATAGCGTAGTCTTTTATATTTGTAAGTTTACAGATCTCATGAATTTCTTCGATCTGACATTTAAGAATTGTTATTGGTAGACATGTATTCAGTACCTCGTTTCTGTATTGTATATGAGAAACTTTTCATTCGAAACATTTATAAACTTCCTGTTAAACACAGGGCGAGTATTAGTAAATCGTTAACTGTGTCTGTACTTTTAATGTATTCAGTTTAAACATTACCTAAGTCATCCTGTTAAAAACTGAATGACTACAAGAATTTTTAAATTTTTTTCGATGCGAAAACTTCTCACAAGTTACAGAAACGCGGTACTGATTTCACTTGGATTTGTATCATCATCAATATCATCGTCATCAATGGTTTGTAACGGTGAAAAATAGTTAAAATTTTCTGCATTGGTTGCAGTGTTATTGTTTTTGGTTTTTTTCATTGTTAAGGAGTGAGATCGAAAAATTCTTAACACACGTTTTTCATTACATTTTTTAACCCAAGTATTATTTGAATTTTTTTTTGATCAAGTTACCTTTGAAAAACATGTCAGTTATTATGTGTAATGTCAATTATATTAATTTTTTTGTTAATCTGATTAAAATGAGTGACCAGAAAAAAGTGCGTACTGAAATTATTAAATATTTTCAACAAAACCCAACTTGGTCTTACAAAAAGTTGGCCAAGCATACAAAGGTCTGCCGTCAAACTGTTTCCAATGTTATTAAACAGTACCGGGAGAACTTGTCAGTTGATAGAAAACCTGGTTCAGGTAGAAGGAATGGTCCACATGATGTTTCTAAAGCCAAAAAAATAGAACGCATTTTCAAAAGAGCTCCCAACACATCCGGTAGGAAAGCAGCCCGGTTAGCTCAGTGCTCGGACTATTTGGTACGAAAAGTTAAAGCTAATGCAGGTTTAAAAACATACAAGGCTCAAAAAGTTCCTGACAGGAACGCTACTAAAAATTTAGAGGCCAAAAACAGAGCACGGAAATTGAAGTCAAGTTTTATAAAAAAATATTCTTGCTGCATAATGGATGACGAAACGTATGTTCTGGCAGATTTTTCGCAACTTCCAGGTCAAAAATTTTATGTTGCTGATGCTCGAGGGAATGTTGAAGAAAAGTTTAGGACCCAAAAGCAGACAAAATTTCCCAGAAAGTTCTTGGTATGGCAAGCAATATGCAGTTGCGGCAAAAGAAGCCACTCATTTGTTACAACGGGCTCTATAAATACCGAAATTTACATCAAGGAATGTTTACAAAAAAGGCTGCTTCCATTCATAAGACTTCATAATGTGTCCACTTATTTTTGGCCTGACTTGGCATCCTGTCACTATGGCAAACAAGCCCTTGAGTGGTACAAGAACAATAATGTGGTATTTGTACCAAGAGAGGCAAATCCTCCAAACTGCCCGGAGCTAAGGCCAGTGGAGAGATATTGGGCTCTTGTTAAAAGAGAATTGAAGAGTACAAAAAAGGTGTCCAAAAGTGTGGTAGATTTTAAACGGAGATGGACTACATGTTCGAGCAAAGTGACAGAAAGCACTATAAAAACGTTAATGGAAGGGTTTCCGAAAAAGGTTCAAAATTTCATCACTAGTGATTAAAACTATAAAAATAATTTTTTTTGTAAATTGTAATAATAATTTCAATCAAATAAAAAAAAAATTAAAGCTGTAAGTTTAGTGGTTTCTTTTTTATAAACATATATGTATGTTAAGAATTTTTCGATCTCACTCCTTACTTATTAGGGTATTCAATTAATCGGGTTTCTGGTTTAATCGGTTAATCGAGCAAATAATTAATCGGGGTATAGATTTAATCGGTTAATAATCGGTTAATTTTAAATTATTCGATTAACCGAATAATTTCTATTTAGATTTAAAACTGATAATAAAACTATGGATTTTGTGTTCTTATTTAAGTATTTTATTAATAAAATGAACAAAAACATAGAAAACAAGTAAAAGAGCTATACTCGGCTGTGCCGAATCTTATTAATTTAAAAAAAATTAAAAAAACGACATTGGAAAAAAATTTTGTTTACCTAAAAATATTTAAAATTTGTATTTTGAAATAAAATTTGGTGTAGTGTATATAATTCGTTTTTTTAATTTTTTCTAAAATTTTAGAAAAAAAATTTTGTTTTTAAATTTTTTGGTGAAAAAAAATTCGGGTTAAAAAATATTTTTTACCGATTTTGACCCATTGTAGGTCCAACTTACTATGGTCTTATATCCGTCGTTGCAAAGGTCTTTGGGTTATCTATCATTAGTTATCCATATTGTCTATATTAATGACTTAGTAATCCAGATATATGTCAAAAATCGAGGTTGTCCTAATTTTTTCCTCATATCTCAGCCATTTGTGGACCGATTTTGCTGATTTTAAATAGGAAACTTCTTGAAAGCATGTCTGACAGAATTATTGAAGATTTGGATCCCGAAGATATCTGGGGTCTTCAGCAAATTGATTTCACAATTGGATTCCTTTTTGAATTTTTTTAGATTTTTAATACTTTTACTAATTTCGATAAGTTCTGGTAAAAGACTCGTTTCAGTAGTGTTTCCAGTTTCGTCTATTATCATGTTCTCATCCGTCAAATACATGCAAATTAAATATGTCAGTTGTTATACTCACTAAACATGTTTCTTGGATGTTCGAAAAAATATGAAATTTTACTTTGACATTTGCATTTAAATTAAAACGGAAAAATAAATCAAAAAAAAATATGTTAAACTGCAAAAATAAGAAATTTCGGTTAATCGGTTAACCGACACAAATTAATCGGTTTATTTGTTATTTGAAAATCGGCATTTTTGAATTATTCGAACAGTTAACCGACAAAAATTAATCGGTTAATCGTTTGAATACCCTATTACTTATACATCTATATATCTGTGGTCATAAGCAATAACCACCTAAGTCGACTTAAGAAAGATTTGAGTTATATATGCTACATTATTCTCTTCATAGAACTGTATGTATACGTGAAATTCCTACCTTCCTAACTTTCTTATTTAAAAAGTTATTAATTAGAAACATATTGGCTTAAGTCCTAAGGAAGACTATCGCATTTACAATAAGCGCCAAAATATACTTAAGAAAACATTCAATTATATTTTATTTTGTTTAAATAGCTTATAATGACTTTAGTTGTTATTGTTATTTTTCACAAAATAAATTTTCATAAATATGAGTGCTGTTATAACAGCCAAACTATGGATAAGCGATTATTGCAAATTGGCTTAATTACTTGACATGTAATATTTAAATATGTAATAACAGCTTAACTCAATATATGCCAAGCAACAATCAAAACACTTATTTTCAACAAATGCCTAATCAGACATTAGCACTTTCAATTTAGTATTTCTGAGTTGCATTAAGCGATGATATTTGTTTTTATTAAATATTTCTCTAATAAATAAAGCTTTTGTTATAATTTTTCATTTTAGCATTGTGGGGGTAAGAATCTTTGATTCTGCATTCTACTTTTTCTAATGCAATCTTTTATTTTTTTCAGAATAGCTTTTATAACTATAAATAGCTTTTTCTCAAAAACATGTTTTTTGAATTAGGCGGTTATTGCTTGTGACCACAGATATATAAAAGAGTAACGTTACTGACTCACTGACTCACTGACTGACTGACTAACTGATTCATCATCGCACAGCCCAAACGACTGAAGCTAGAATCATGAAATATTAACTGTGGGTTCCTCCCTCCCCAAAACGATCCGATAAGAAGGGATTTTTGGAAATTCGAACGTTTAGGTGGTAAAAACGGGTAAATTCGGTAACCTTATATCTTAAAAACTAATAAAGATACAAAAAAACTTAAAATTGCATGATACTCCATTTAAAAAAAAGCTGACAGGTGTTTCGTACTTTTTCGAAATTCGAACCGTTTATGGGAGAAAACGAGTAAAAACTGTATTTTGGTACTTTTTTGGCACCCTAGTATCTTTTAAACCAATAAACATATAAACAAATTTTAAATCGCATTCTTTACTTATCAAAAAATAAAAATATAAGTTTGGTACTTTTTGGAAATTCGAACCCTTAAGGGATAAAAATTGTGTTTATTTTTGGTACTTTTTCATAAAATATGTTTTTCTATAATTTGACATAGACATACGAATATTTTATTATGAACTCCCACCACGATGCAGATTTTTATTTGAATAAAATTTTACCACCGCAATGGGGATAAAAAAGGTACAAAAAGGGGATAAAATCGGGAAAATACATTTTATTTGAAATTATTAAGCCAATTTTGATAATTGTTTAAACATTGGCTCCTGGATTCATACAAAAATTAACTAACAGGATGTTATTTGGAACTCGAGTGAATAGTAGGGATATAACTTTTGACATTTTTTGCAAATATGCAAATTGGCATAGCATAGTCGAAGAGAGCATTAAAAAATATGAAAAACCACGGTATTATTTTTTAGCGGTTGTTAAAAAAGTTCACGCACCAAACGCAATAGTTTTTCATTAAATTTTTTCAATTATTTTGAAAAACAACATATTTTATTTTAATAATAACTGCGGACATACTTCAAAAGATAATTTTTAAATAAGGGAAGTATCCCTCACACTTGCAAAAAAAAATTAAATTATTTATATAATTTTTCAGAGAAAAACAAATTTGGTTTATTTTACAAATTGGTGTTGGTGCGTGATGTTTTTGATTCCAAATGACCAACAAAAATTATTTTCATTACTTATAAAACATTGGTGGTATGCCAAAAATATCGCCAAAATTAGTTACATGCCTAGTGAATAGGTGTACTTTTTTTAAAACATATTTTTTCTTGGGATCATTAACATTAGATTTCAATCGTTTGAGACATGTCTGTAGCATAAACAATTTTGGCAAAATGGAGTATTTTTAAATTTCAAGCTTTAGGGGTGTTCAAGAAGGAAAAGGGAAATTGGTACTTTTTTAAAAGTAAAGTTAGCTGATATGCATCTTAGTGAAGTTAGTGTTAGGAATAGGGGATAATATTTAGGTACCAAAATGTGTGAACTGAACTATAGGTACTTTTTTGTTCTTCTAATGGTACTTTTTTGAAATTTCTATAACAATGGTCATAGAAATATGAAGTTATGCATATATGGTCCTAAGTGAGTGAGAATTCTAGGGGGAGACTTTTTGGTACTTTTTCTTTATTCGAATGGTACTTTCTGTAATTTCTTCACCAATGAACCTAGAAACATGAAATTAAGCTTATATGGACCGGAGTGAGTGGGAATCTACAAGTGACTGCTTTTTGGTACTGTTTCAATATTCTAATGGTACTTTTTGAAATTTCTATAACAATGGTCATAGAAATATGAAGTTATGCATATATGGTCCTAAGTGAGTGAGAATTCTAGGGGGAGACTTTTTGGTACTTTTTCTTTATTCGAATGGTACTTTTTGTAATTTCTTCACCAATGAACTTAGAAACATGCAATAAAGCTTATATGGACCCGAGTGAGTGGGAATCCACAAGTGGCTGCTTTTTGGTACTTTTTCTATATTCTAATGGTACTTTTTGAACTTTCTGTAATAATGGACATAAAAATATGAAATTATTAAGCGTATATGGTCCTAAGTGAGGGAGAATTATAGGGGGAGATTTTTTGGTAATTTTTTTTATTTCTAATGGTACTTTTTTGAATTTTCTATAACAATGAACTTAGAAACATGAAATTAAGCATGTATTAAGTGAGAATTCTAGGGATAGACTTTTTGGTACTTTTTCTTTATTCGAATGGTACTTTTTAAATTTTTTGTAATAATGGACATAGAAATATGAAATTAGGCGTATATGGTCCCAAGTGAGTGAAAATTCAAGGGCATACTTCGTGGTACTTTTTCTTTATTCTCATGGGTACTTTTTTGAATTTCCTATAATAATGGACTAGAGTTTCCAAAAAATCGAAGAATTTCAAAACCGCGGTTTTGGTTTTAAAAAATTAAAAACCGATCGGTTTCGGTTTTGTGATAATTTATTAAATATTAAGTATTATAGAAACAAAATTAGTTGATAATATAGGAAATGATATACAAATCTAAAATTCAAACTTGACAGATTCAATGTTAATAATGCCCACAGATATGTTAAAGTTTGGGCACTCACTAACGACTGCAACCTCTGCCACTATTTATAACACTGCCTTCTGCACTCTAGATTGCTCTTTACCTATCTAGAGCTTTCTAATACATACGCCATCTGTGGTGTACTTTCTACAATGTTCTTTAACAGAATATTCGAATTCGAATATACGGTCGCAGCAAACAGCGACCGTATATTACGATCAGTGGTCAACTGAAAGCTTTTATTCAATGTTAATAATGCCCACAGATATGTTAAAGTTTGGGTAGTGCTATTTGAAAGCATTATTGCAACTTTAAATCAGCCGTTAAAATCGTTATATTTGAATATTCGAATTCGAATATACGGTCGCAGTAAACAGCGTTGCCATACTTACGATCAGTAGTCAACTGAAAGCTTTTATTCAATGTTAATAATGCCCACAGATATGTTAAAGTTTGGGTAGTGCTGGGTATTTGATTATAAAGAGAATATATGAAACATATTTGTGTTGAATTTTGTTTGGATACTGACATATTTCAGAGATTTATGTATACTAGGATCGCCTGGTGGTCAAAATTCGACCACTAATAACAAAATTATACAGTTACTTTGAGTATACGCAAAAATATTGTTCACGTTTGTGTACAAATACACGTGTATTTAGATGTGCATAAACATGTTGTTGTTGTTTTTCAAGCAAATTTAAAACGCTTTTTAACACTTTTATGGAAAGAATTTTTAAAAAAAATTATATTGTGCACATCTAGAGAAAATAATCTTTTAAACCATATAGATTTCATCAATATTGGTGGACAATAACATACTTAAAAGTAATAATCATCTGCAATTCTTATGAGAAGCAGACGTGTTTTTTATTCGCTCCGCGATTTAAGTGGTTTCAGTGAAAATTTAAATAAAAAGGAAAAATTTAGCGATTGGACGCAAAAAAAAAAATATTTCTCAAAGTGTTTAATATAAACAAACAAAAAAAATATACAATATAACAAAAAAAATAGAAATTTGTTTAAAAGTGCTTTGTTTATTTTCTTTTTTCAAATTTCGTTAAATTACTGTGAGCATATGAACTCTCACAATGAGAGTAGACTCAGTTTAAACGGTAGAAATGCCTACATATTTTTGAACGGGGAGGGTGAAAATAGAAGTGCTAACAAAAATATAAGAGATCCAGACTTTAACAAAAATTATTTAACCGCCAAACCGATTGAGAGAGCGCGCTCTTGTTCCCCCGTGATACAAATACATGAGAACAATATTGCACACACATCATCACCTAGTAATGCTTGTTTAGAACAAAGCATAAAAGAAAATAAAAAGTGTTCTGGTACAACAACAAATACTGCAGTAGATATAACAGAGTCGACAATGATAAATACACAAGCTTATGATAATCCACTAACAACACCTAGTGAGAGTTTTAATGTATTTAACACTGAAAATACCGTGATGGAAGATAATGGAACATCAAGTGGTGCTATACCTAAGGTTGGAAATAAGATAAGTAAAACTAAATCTCCAGTTCAAACAGGTATGCTTAGATATATAAGAATTAATAAGCGAAATTTAAGTCCCCAGAAAAGTCTGCCTTCTGAGAAAAAGCAAAAAATTACTGATAACCCCTTGAAAAGTAACCGTTTTGCTCTCTTGAGTGAGGAAGATTCTAATCGTCAAAAAAATGATGATAAATCCATCCGTAAACCGTTAAAACCACCACCAATATTCCTTCGTGAAACTAGCTCTAATAGCTTAGTGAAATCATTTATTGAACTCATTGGAAAAAATAATTTTCATATTGTTCCAATAAGAAAAGGAGGTGTGCAAGAGACAAAAATAGTTGTATACACTGAGGATTGTTATAGAAAAATTTCTCAACACCTAAATGACAGTAAGAAAAACTTTTATACATATCAACTTAAGAGTTGCAAGGGCTTGATAGTGGTCATAAAAGGTATAGAGTCCAGTGTAGATACAAACGAAATCAAGGAGGCCCTGGAAGAATTGGGCTATCAGACAAAGAATGTAGTCAATATCTTTAATAGAGACAAGGTTCCTCAGCCAATGTTTAGGGTTGAGTTAGAGCCTGATGATAGGAAATTAAAAAATAATGAAACTCACCCTATATACACTCTAAGATATTTGTTGAATCGTAGAGTAAATATAGAGGAACCTCTTAAGCGTAATCGTCCAGTTCAGTGTAGTAATTGTCAGGAATTTGGACATACACGTAATTATTGTACCCTACGCACAGTATGTGTTGCATGCGGAGGCCTGCACTCTTCGTCACAATGTGATATAGTTGAGAATGGTCTCAGTAGGAAATGTGGTAACTGCGGTGGAGATCATTCCGCTAATTATCGCGGATGCCCGGTCTACAAGGAGTTACTAAAAAGATTAAGAGAGAGGCAAAAGCTGTTGAGAGGTGAAATAGTTGAATCAACACCTACAAATTCGGTATCTACATCTAGACCACTAAGCTCTGGAGTAGATTTTTCAAATGATAAAATAAATGCGGCTCATCCAGTATCACAGGAAAATGGCCAGGGAGCTACAATTAATGCTGGAGCCAGCTCATACGCCAGTATTTTAAAAACGGGTTATCAAAAGCCAAAAGTCCCCCAAAATATGGGAGGGTTGGAAAACCTTATGCAAACACTTACTGAGAATATTTCCTCTCTTAATCAAAATATGACTAACTTCATGTCATCCATGCAAAACACAATACAAGAGCTTCTGAGAGCACAGAACCAAATGATTCAAATTCTATTAACAAGAAAATGAATTTTTTGAAGATATGTTTCTGGAATGCAAATGGTTTAAACCAGCACAAATCGGAAATTTCCCATTTTATGTTAAATAAAAGCATCGATGTGATGTTAATTTCGGAGACACATCTTACAAATAGATATAACTTTAATATATCAGGATACTCATTTTATTACACAAACCATCCGGATGGTAAGGCACATGGCGGTACCGGTATCATAATTAGAAACCGATTGAGACACTATGCCCTAGAAGCGTTTTCAAAGGATTATATGCAAGCAACATCTATTCGCTTGAATACCCAGCTGGAGACCTAACTCTGAGCTCTATATATTGCCCACCACGTTTTTCGATGACCAAGGAAAAATTTGAAGAATTCTTTATAACACTAGGAGATCGGTTTCTGGCATGTGGAGACTACAATGCCAAACATACATATTGGGGTTCGCGATTGGTAAATCCCAGAGGTAGACAGCTGTATAAAGCTCTAGTTGATCGCAAAAATTGCTTAGATTTTGTGTCTCCTGGACACCCAACTTATTGGCCAACTGATCCTAGAAAAATTCCTGATCTAATAGACTTCGCCATATGCAGAAATATTATTCGGAATGCAATATCCACAGAAATATCATATGATCTATCTTCTGACCACTCTCCTGTAATTATTAATTATTGTGAGAGACCCAACACCCCAAGATTTCCTAAGGACTCTTTGTATTTTAAGACAAATTGGCTAAAATATAGGAAATATATCAGCAGTCATATCCACACAAATCCTAATTTACAGTGTGAGGAAGACATAGATAGGACCGTTAATGACTTCACGTCATTGATTGTTTCGGCTCTGGAACACTCTAGGTGCCAGATCCCTCCAAAAACTAATACGCCTATTTCAAGTTCGGATATTGAAAGACTTCTTCTCGAAAAGAGAAGACTCAGAAGAGAATGGCAACATAATAGATCACCTGCTGCAAAGCAGAGACTGTCCGCAGCAGTACGAAAACTGAAAAGAGCCCTTCATTTAGAGGAGGATCGCATAAACGAAAAATATATTAAAAGTTTGACGAGTACAAAATACACAAATTTCTCTCTTTGGAAGGCAATGAGGAACATTAAGCCACCGGTAGAGGCACAAAGCGCTTTAAGAAAAGCTGACGGAACCTGGGCACGAAGTGCTATAGAAAAAGCCTCAGTATTTGCTGAACATTTAAGTGAAGTATTTCAACCCAACTCCACGGCAAATGAGTTTGAACTAGAAGAACTGCCAGCCTCAACAATGGCTAATGCAGCCCAATTCGATATTAGTCCTGAGGATGTTAATAGAGTAATTAAAAATAAATTAGACTTGAAAAAATCACCGGGATATGATTTAATAACGCCATCAATGATTAAGAACCTACCAAATGTGGCAATAATTGTGATATCTATATTGTTTAATGCGATCTTGAAACTAGGAATTTATCCAAAAAATTGGAAAATTTCTCAAATAATAATGATACCTAAACCGGGTAAAGATTTAACCCTGCCATCTTCTTATAGACCTATTAGCCTACTCCCTTGTTTGTCGAAGTTATTCGAAAAAATATTCCAGGAAAAGATAATACCTTTTTTGAATGATGGAAACATTATCCCAGTACACCAATTTGGTTTCCGTGAACATCATGGCACCATTGAACAGGTCAATCGTTTAACTGGAGAGATTCGAAAATCTTTTGAATTAAAGAAATATTGTTCTGCCATCTTTTTAGACGTTGCTCAGGCTTTTGACAAGGTATGGCATAAGGGTCTAATACATAAAATCAAATGTTTACTACCACTATGTACTCATAAATTGCTGGAGTCTTATTTATCGAATAGACTTTTCAGAGTTAAGTACAATGATTATTTGACGAGAGAATGCAAGATTGGAGCTGGCGTTCCACAGGGAAGTGTACTAGGACCTACGCTATATTTGATTTACACCTCCGACCTCCCTACGTGCGATAAACTAACAATTTCAACATTTGCTGATGATACCGCCATTATTAGCTCAGACGAAAACCCACTCATGGCATCTAGTCAACTACAGAATTACCTCGTACGTGTGGAGTCATGGTTGAAAAACTGGCGAATAAAGGTAAATGAGCTGAAAAGTAAACATGTTACGTTCGCTCTAAGGAGAGGAAATTGCCCACCTGTCACACTCAACAACATTAATATACCGCAGTCTGATTATGTCACCTACCTTGGTATTCATCTAGATAGACGGCTTACTTGGCGCCGACACATAGAAACCAAGAGACTTCACATGAAGTTAAAAGCCTCTAGCTTTCATTGGTTAATCAGTGACCAATCAAAATTAAGCCTTGAATATAAAGTCATCCTGTATAAGACCGTTTTAAAACCAATTTGGACATATGGAATTCAATTATGGGGAATGGCTAGCAACACCAGTATTGATCTTATACAGAGGGCCCAATCTAAAATTCTTAGGACCATGACGGGAGCACCATGGTACATAAGAAATGAAAACATCCACAGAGACTTAGAAGTGACATTGGTAAAGGAAGAGTTCGAGAAAGTCCGTGAGAAATATATTGTGAAGCTGCGAAACCATCCCAATACGCTTGCAAGACAACTTGTGCAGACCCAAACCCGATCCAGGCTCCGTAGAGCAGATCTACCACCCCGCTAAGATGAGTGACAGTTTACCATAATGGCTCTCTTGCTGAAGAGCAAATAGTTTTAATTTTAGTTATAAGATTTAAATACTTATTGTAAGGTCAAAATAGACAGATTCAATAAATCAATAAAACGTTAAAAAAAAAAAAAAAAGTGTACCACAAAAAAACGTGTGGCCTATTTATATATAAGATTAATGACATTTTCGAGTATGTTGCTTATATGGGAGCTATGGAATATTGTTGACCGATTGTCACGAAATTTGGTCGTGAGAGTTCGGCTTATATAAAACTTAATTGTGATGAATTTGGTTTGAATATGTTTATAATTAAGATATTTATGAGAGCTTAACTATTTTCAAATAAGCCAATTGTATTGGGGCTGGGATAAATAATGGACTGATTCTAACCAAATTCAATAGCCTTTGTCCTTGGGGTAATATAAAGGTTTGTGCCAAATTTTGTGGAATTATCTTTAAACCTGCGACCTGTAGTTTGATTACAAGGTTTACATGGATGGACGGACAGACATCGCTTAAGGTAGGGTCACACATGGCAAATATTTGCTCAAAAAAGCGTAACCACTTTTTTAGCACAAATTTGTTTGACGTGTTTACTGTTACAATTGTTTTGTAAGATCAAACAGCATCAAATAAATTAAAACTAAATTTTTGGTTTTGAATCATCCTAACCCCCAGTAACACGAAGTCTGGTTATGTGTTAACTAATTGTTATACTGACAGTTTTCATACAAAAATAATTTTAACCGACTGTATAACTATTAGTTAAGGAATAACCAGGCTTCGTGTTAATGGGGGTAAGTAATATAAGTTTTTGAAATAAATAAAAGAATTCAAATATATTTTATTTAGTGGTTACGTCTTTTTCGTCAAATATTTGTCATGTGTGACCCTACTATTAGTCGACTCAGAAAGTGATCCTGAGCAGATTGGTATACTTTAAGGTGGGTGTTGGGACAATATTTTTGTATGTTGCAAACAACAGCCCTAACCCACTATACCTCCCCCACTATGGTGGTGTAGTTTAAAAACATTCACTTTTCTTAATAAAACTTTTTTGTATACTAATAAATTTTTTTTTTATATTTTAATTTGATATATAAAGGATGAAATTTTGACATTTAGTATAGAATATTTGGGTCTTTAACGCACTATTTTTTTAAAAGGAATTTATTGGCAATCTTAAAGGATATTAAAGGATAAAAATTTTAAAGGACATTTTTGACATCTTTTGATCCTTACAGGATAAAATAAAGATAATACAAAATATTTTACAACTCTTCTTGTTCTTTTGACATACAATTTGTCATTGTTGGAATAGCAGG